>NC_139832.1:27475162-27873246 GCF_963691815.1 Echiichthys vipera | reverse complement strand
GGAACTGTGTGGCATCTATTCAGAGTTTTGAAAATAAGCCACAGGTGGTACCTTAACCCCAAACTAATCAAACATACCAGTTCCAAAGTAAATGCATGAAACCCCATCATTTATTCCAATAAAAGCTAAATAAACTGAAAATAAATTCCACCCAAAACAGATCTTTTGTCACTATGGGCCATAAATTGTGAACAGAAAAATAGGAACACCATACCCTGTTTAGTTTTATCTGGCTCTGACAGTATATATCACAATACATGAATTGCTCTGTAAATAACATTTGGAAGTGGTTTAATAGAACCCTAATCATATTTGATTATTTTATTCTTTATATTTGGATATTATTTCCATACAAACAAAAACAATTGCCTCACATGAGAACACGAGAGTTAAAAAAGAAAAAAACGGACAAAACTCTGTTACAATAAAGTGCAGTTTGCAAATGTCTGGTAATCATATATATCCAGGTTTAATACAAATGATACATATGCACACACACACATATATATATGTGTATATATATATATATGTGTGTATGTATATATATATATATATATATATATATATATATATATACACATATACATATATATATATGTGTGTGTGTGTGTGTATATATATATATATATATATATATATATACACATATACATATATATATATATGTGTGTGTGTGTATATATATATATGTGTATACACATATACATATGTATATACATATGTAAATGTGTGTATATATATATGTATATGTGTATATGTATATTTGTTTTTATAAAAATTTTAAATTATGAATTGTATCTTTTCTTAATAAAAAGTCGCTGATTTTCCGCAACATTACGAGGTCTGTGAAGCATAACATATGGGTGAAACATGGGTTTTTGTATGAAACTTTGTGTTTCAAAAGTACAGATGCCCTCCTGTCGCCAAGCAGCAAATGAAACCACTGCGTCGCTCTACACCAGTGGGGTGCGTTCACACTCAACACAACGTTTGAACGGATCGGAGATATTTAGTGAAGCTGGCAGATGGGCGCCGTTGACCCATACAAGCTGGCAGACTTGTTTTGCAGCTTTTAATGCTTATTAATGTAAATTTGTGATTTGATTTTAGCGCAGTGGGTGTCTGTAGTGGACTTATCAGTTCTGGTTAGGCTATGGCCAAAAATAGTGTGAGCATGGGTGAAAGTAGTTTTATTTCTTGCCAACATTATCATAGTATATTATATTATACTGATCAATAGTGCGCATAGCGCACCAAAAAGTACACTTAATTATTTATTGTAGTCTACTTATCATGCATTCACTAGGACTTCTTATCACTCTAGTACCTTCTAATCACACTGCTAGTGTTTCAGTCTCAGACTTTGCAACAGTCTGCTAAAACACTTTGATTACCAGCTGCACATGTTCGCACAAGATCTGGTTTAGCAGTATGCGCAATATCTCTATCTATGATTCACTGCTTTGTTCGGGATTACGGCGCTCCCTCACCTTATTCATTGTATTGCTTGCTTGACCCTCTCTTTCCGTCTCTCTCTCTTCATCTCTGAGCCCTGCGTCAATGTCATTTCGTGGCCCGGAGCTGAAATCAAATGCTCCCCTTCTGCTGGTCAAGTTCAACCGAGTTGAAAACATCGCCACTGAGCTTTTAATCAAGATTCCAGTGCTGCGGCAGACAATTTCACTGAGGCGGCCGCCTCCAAATTTATAATGTTTTTTTAAAGGCTGCCATTTCTCCTGCTCTGTATTTACAACTTCACCCTTCTCAAGTGGACATGTGTCTAGTGTTGCATACCATACCCTGTCATATCGCCCAACGCTAGTTGACAGGGGTTGGCTATCCACTAAGCATTTTATTTTTTGCCTCATCAGAAACATTTCCTTTCACTCTTTTTTGATTTCAACCCATCCAACAAAAGCGGCAGAGACCCCAGCCCTTCCTATTCTTAGAGATGTTGTCCTCCAGGTTGTGATAGTGACTAGTGTTTGATTTTACATGGTGACCACCACCCCAGAAGTAATCTCTTCTGCCTCTCTTTTTCTCTCTTTAGGGCTCCAGAGATTATTTTGGGCTTGCCATTTTGCGAGGCCATAGACATGTGGTCACTGGGCTGTGTGATAGCTGAGCTCTTTTTGGGCTGGCCCCTCTACCCTGGAGCGCTGGAGTACGACCAGGTAACAGTCTTCACACACACACAGACACAAGTGCAAGAACTACTAGCTACTGTAGCACACACATACACGCTCAGATGGAGGGAAGGGACGTAAAGATATATCCTCCTTCTGCGGAGGAAGAAGTAGTAAAGAAAATAAACAGAAAAATATAATTTTCAGACATGACAGAATATATATTTGATGTCTATAACTGTTCAGTCTCTGCTTTCCCAGTAGTCAAAACTCACCAGCATGTTCATTATCTAGTTAAACCTGTATTTGTTGTTGCTCCCTGATCTCTCTCCCTCCCTGTATGAGTGAAGTCCAACATATCCAGCATTAAAAATCCACCTAATACTAATCTGAGCTAAGTGAATCAGGAAATGGTTCTTGGCAGTGTGTGATGATCTTCCCACAAGGTTGTGCCGTCTAAACTACACAACTGGGACTTTGAACAGAGTCCCCCGGCGAGGGAGAGGGAGCATGGGAAAAGGCCCACACCACATTCACAGACCAGTACAGGATTACTCTGTGTTTGACTATAGACAACTCTTCTCATGTTCAGTTTATGAGTTTAGAAATTTGGAAGAAGAAAAACTTGGACACCCTGGTATTGTCGTGTCTTGGTATTTATTATGTTTGAGAAATTATATTTGACATTTTATGGACGTCAACAAAGTTCACCAAAGCTGCCAAACCAAATGTTTAAAGATGGCTGTATTTCCACAGTACACTCCAGCACCAAACATTGTTGTTCATTAACATTTTTTAAAGAATAATGGCTTGTTCGGTAAGTCCGGGTTTAATGCTTAGGCATGCATTGGTTTTTGGAGGGTTATTTGGTGAGGTTTCACTTGTATATGTTGTAAATGTTTTGTCTTCATGTTGCCTTGGTATGAAATGAGCTATATAAATAAAGATGCCTTGCACCTTCAGCAGCTGCTAGCAGTTTGAATAATCACGGTCAGAGATGGTGGCTGATAGAGCTTCGCTGAGCACTGATAGTTCTTTTGTACCACTGGGCCATGCCAGGACACACACTCGCGCGTGAATATTGAGCCCCCAAAAGTATGCTGGGCTATGCCAAGGCTCACTGCAGTTCCACTCTACACAGCGAAATGTATTTATAAGCATAAGCCTAATGGTAGACACACGCATACACACACACACACACACACACACACACACACACACACACACACACACACACACACACACACACACACACACACACACACACACACACACACACACACACACACACACACACACACACACACACACACACACACACACACACACACACACACACACACACACACACACACACACACACACACACACACACACACACACACGTGTTTTTATTACCTCGTGGGGACGTGAAAAACCTCCTGCCTGGGAGGCTGCCCATGGGGACGCAAATTTTGTAATGGAATAAAGGCAAAATTTTATGCCACAGTTATTTGTTGATTTTTTTTATCCCCAAAAATCTACTTTAATATTAAAAATTCTCAAATTTAGAAAGTTAAAATTTGTCTGATTTTTCTATTCTGGTGGGGACGCTCCTATAGTGTGTTACCAAAGACCACCACCAGGTGACACTATTACGCATTTTCCATAGACAGTATTTTTATATACACTTACAAGACTGTATTTGGAAAGGAATATAAGTTTTATAGAACAAATTAAGATCTTTTGAAAGAATGTTTGAATATAATTGTTAGTTATTTTTTATTGCATCTCTATAGACACTATTAATACTTGTATCTGTATATTGACTAACAAATTGGATTCCACTCATCAGAAATGTTTGAGGAGGTTAAGTTACAAAAAGAGTTATTTTTCATGTATAATATTATATGTATATACAGTATGTGTTTAAAAAAAACATACTCGGTGGTGAACTGTCAATATGCTCATTTACTCTCTGCATGTTATAAGTCAGTTAACAACAATAACAGGTATGAACCCATCAAACTTAAAAGAAAGACAGGTGGTGCGACATTGGCCATGTTAAAAGCACAGGATATGAAAGAATTTAACT
Organism: Echiichthys vipera; assembly: GCF_963691815.1. NCBI lineage: Eukaryota > Metazoa > Chordata > Actinopteri > Perciformes > Trachinidae > Echiichthys > Echiichthys vipera. The sequence continues at coordinate 27,869,046 of NC_139832.1, read as the reverse complement.
TCCTTGACATATGCATCAGTGAAATAGCAGTAAAATTAATCAAAATACAAAACGACAGAAAAATAGACCCAAAACAGCTAAAAATAAGTGCAAAAATTACAATAAATAGATGCAAATGACTACAAAAAATAGACGCAAAACAGCTAAAACAAGTGCAAAATCACAAAACATAGATGTAAAACCACTGAAGTAGATGCAAACCACTGAGGTAGATGTAAAACTACTGAGGTAGATGTAAAACTACTGAGGTAGATGTAAAACTACTGAGGTAGATGTAAAACCACTGAGGTAGATGTAAAACCACTGAAGTAGATGCTAAACCACTGAGGTAGATGCTAAACCACTGAGGTAGATGTAAAACCACTGAAGTAGATGCTAAACCACTGAGGTAGATGCTAAACCACTGAGGTAGATGCTAAACCACTGAGGTAGATGTAAAACCACTGAAGTAGATGCAAAACCACTAAAGTAGATGCAAAACCACTGAAGTAGATGCAAACCACTGAAGTAGATGCAACACCACTAAAGTAGATGCAAACCACTGAAGTAGATGCAAAACTACAGAAGTAGATACAAACCACTGAAGTAGATGCAAAACTACAGAAGTAGATGCAAACCACTGAAGTAGATGCAAACCACTGAAGTAGATGCAAAACTACAGAAGTAGATACAAACCACTGAAGTAGATACGAACCACTGAAGTAGATGCAAAACTACAGAAGTAGATGCAAAACTACAGAAGTAGATGCAAACTACTGAAGTAGATGCAAAACAACTGAAGTAGATGCAAAACAACTGAAGTAGATGCAAAACTACAGAAGTAGATGCAAACCACAGAAGTAGATGCAAACCACTGAAGTAGATGCAAACCACTGAAGTAGATGCAAACCACTGAAGTAGATGCAAAACTACAGAAGTAGATGCAAACCACTGAAGTAGATGCAAACCACTGAAGTAGATGCAAACCACTGAAGTAGATGCAAAACTACAGAAGTAGATACAAACCACTGAAGTAGATACAAACCACTGAAGTAGATGCAAAACTACAGAAGTAGATGCAAAACTACAGAAGTAGATGCAAACTACTGAAGTAGATGCAAAACAACTGAAGTAGATGCAAAACAACTGAAGTAGATGCAAAACTACAGAAGTAGATGCAAAACTACAGAAGTAGATGCAAACCACAGAAGTAGATGCAAACCACTGAAGTAGATGCAAACCACTGAAGTAGATGCAAACCTACTGAAGTAGATGCAAACCACTGAAGTAGATGCAAACCACTGAAGTAGATGCAAACCTACTGAAGTAGATGCAAACTACTGAAGTAGATGCAAACCACTGAAGTAGATGCAAACCTACTGAAGTAGATGCAAACCACTGAAGTAGATGCAAACCACAGAAGTAGATGCAAACCACAGAAGTAGATGCAAAACCACAGAAGTAGATGCAAACCACTGAAGTAGATGCTAAACCAATGAAGTAGATGCAAACCAATGAAGTAGATGCAAAACCAATGAAGTAGATGCAAACCAATGAAGTAGATGCAGAACCACTAAACATATTTTTGAACCACTACTGCTGCTGGAAATAACAGCTAACCTCTGCAGCAGCATGATGAGTCCATACACACAAAACAAAGAAGATCACACTAAAATACAGGTTTGAGCTTCTCCACTGCAGATACTGTTGAACCATCTGCTATCTGACTGCACAACTCAGCACAAATCAGTCAACGCTTACCTTTTACGCTTAGACGCATCTATACGGTTTTTGACATAAAATTTTACTGCCTCCCAACTCCTGTCTCTAAGGTCTTTTGGTGACGTCTCAATGCATTTCAAACATTGGGCTTTCCCAGGAACCTTTGCAGAGTTGATGTTGTCCATGAGTGTTTTCTCTACAGCATGGATTTCTTTTTTGGCCCACTTTCGTCTCTTGGTTTGCGATGACCCTGAAGAAAAAGTGACAGTAACTTAATAGTCTTCAAAAAGGAGTAACAAAGTTTTCATGTGGTAAGACATGACACCTCAACACAGAATAAGTGCAAACAATAATAAAAGTTCTAGTGGAACAACTTGTAGAAGCACTAGCACAAGTATTTGTTATACTAAAATGAAATATGGGTGGTAGACTAGTATCAGTTTTCAGATTTAATAGCAGTACTTGTAATAAGCAACCACCTTGAACATCTATGACCCAGTTTCCATTCGGCAGCAACATCCGATCTGAGTGATCCAAACACAGCAGAGTGGACAGCTCTAACTTCAAGGAAAAACACTCAGGATGCCAAAAACCATACAACATTTTAGCCTGTAGCTGAGTATTTTAGCGCTTTTTTCTTTTAAGTGCTGGTGCTAACCTTAGCCAACTATGTTTGTGAACTTTCTTCCATAATTTTGTCAGTGTGTCTCATTCTTGGGACTATTTTTGCCGACCACGTCTTCAGCGGGGGGTCCATTGTTTACACACACACAGGTGAACAGCTGTTGTCGCTAACACCAATGGCGCTAATGCGGGAGAGGCCTGAAATCCCCACAGAACTGAGGAGAAAGTACAGGGGATGTAAGGCTGGACGTAAACACCGGGATAAGAAGAGGAGATACAAACCATCTCTCCCTTCCATCACCATGGGGAACGTAAGCTCGCTGGCTAATGAGATGGACGAGCTGGCGGGCCTGGTGAAGACTCAGTGGAGGTATCGTGTGAGCAGTGTGCTGTGTTTCACGGAGACGTGGCTCCACGAGGACATCCCGGACTCGAACGTAACTGTGGACGGCTTTCAGACTGTTCGGGCGGACAGGAGTCACCGTGAGAGTGGCAAGAGGAAAGGTGGGGGACTTGCTATTCTTATTAACAACAAGTGGTGTCATCCTGGACACGTTACTGTAAAGGAGCGTGTGTGTAGCCGGAAATTGAGCTGCTTGCCGTGAGTCTGCGGCCATATTATCTGCCGAGGGAGTTTTCACACGTGATTGTCCTGGTTGTTTACATTACTCCAACTGCGACTGCGGCGCTCGCGAGTGACGTCATCCACACCGTCATCTTTAGACACGTCACCCAGACACATTCATTGCAATATCTGGAGACTTGAACCACATAACTCTGGCTGCAACACTGCCCACTTTCAAGCAGTTTGTGGACTGTCCCACCAGGGAAAACAAGACACTGGACCTGCTGTATGCTAATGTTAAGGAGGCTTACAGTTCCACTGCCCTTCCTCCTCTTGGAAGATCAGACCACAACCTCCTTCCTGTGACCACCAGGACTGTGAGGAGATGGTCACAGCCCTGATGAAGCTTTACAGGGCTGCTTTGAACTAACAGACTGGGATTTGCTCTGTGATTCACATGGAGAGGACCTGGATGATCTCACGGACTGCATAACAGGGTACATTCATTTCTGTGTGGACAGTGTTGTTCCTACAGTGACTGTACGCTGTTTCCCAAATAACAAGCCGTGGGTCACCAGAGACATCAAGGTCCTGCTGAATGAGAAGAAGAGGGCCTTCAGAGAAGGGGACAGAGAGCAGATGAGGCAGGTCCAGAGGGAGCTGAAGGAGAGGATCCAACAGGGCAAAGACACCTACAGGAGGAAGCTGGAGCACAAACTCCAGCAGAACAACTTAAAGGACGTGTGGAGCGGCATGAGGAGCATCACTGGCTACAAACCATCTGGTAGCCAGACAGTAGGAGGTGGACTGAATATGCTAGCTGAATCTGTTCAACAGATTTGATGAAAGGGACCCTCTCTCCCAAACCTCCAGCCCTGCGGACAGCCCCCCCCCCCCCCCCCCACTCCCTTTCAAGACAGCCCTTCACTGCAGAGCAGGTGAGGAAGGAGCTGTGCAAACTCCGCCCAGGCAAGGCAGCAGGTCCCGACGGTGTCAGCCCGAGGGTCCTCAAAGCATGTGCGGCCCAGCTGAGTGGAGTCCTGCAGTACATCTTCAACCTCAGCCTGAGTCTTGAGAAGGTCCCTGTGCTGTGGTAGACATCCTGCCTGGTACCAGTACCAAAGAAGGTGCGTCCCAGCACCTCCGAAGACTACAGACCGGTGGCGCTGACCTCGCACCTGATTAAGTCCCTGGAGAGGCTGGTCCTGTCACTTCTTCTGCCCTTGGTCAGCTCATCACTGGACCCGCTACAGTTTGCCTACCAGTCAGGACTAGGTCTGGAGGACGCCATCATCTCTTCCTGCTCCACCGTGCCTACCGCCTGGACAAACCGGGAACCACTGTGAGATTCTTGTTCATGGATTTCTCCAGTGCGTTCAACACCATCCGGCCTGCTCTGCTGGGACGTAAGCTGACGGAGATGCAGGTGGACCCTCCCCTGGTTTCCTGGATTACAGATTACTTGATGGGTCGACCACAGTACGTCAGACTGCAGGACGGAGTGTCTGACACTGTGGTCAGCAGCACTGGAGCTCCACAGGGAACTGTTCTTCGATTTGATTTGCGCAGGAGTAAATCTGCCCCCACACCCATCTCCATCAACGGCGTGACTGTGGATGTTGTCCAGGATTACAAATACCTTGGAGTAAACCTGGACAACAAACTGGACTTTTCCAAGAAAACTGAGGCTGTTTACAAGAAGGGCCAGAGTCGTCTCTATTTCCTGAGGAGGCTCCGGTCATTCAATGTTTGTAACATCGTGCTGAGGATGTTCTATTAGTCGGTGGTAGCCAGTGCCATCTTCTTTGCTGTTGTGTGCTGGGGCAGCAGGCTGAGGGCAGCAGACACCAAGAGGATCGGTGAGATCATCAGGAAGGCTGGCTCCGTCCTGGGGGTAAAACTGGACTCTTTGGTGGCGGTGTCTGAGAGGAGGAGGCTGTCTAAACTGCACAGCAAGTATTTTCTTCATCAAACTCTTTAATTCATCTCCCCCCGGTCAGGTAAGGAACAGTGGAGACGCAGAGTCCTGAGCAAATGTCACTTTATATCATCAATGCAACTTAGTTCTGTAGGAAATGCTGCTACACTTTAACACTGTTATCACTTATCACCCCTTAAGACTTATTTAGTTTGTACTTATTTTATTTAATCTGCTGCTAAACTGCACGCTGCATGTTGTTGTATATTGAATAAACCTGTGTTTAACCACAGTGTCTGTTGCACAGTCACATTTAGTTATTGCTTGATTATTTTATGTTAGCTTTCTTTTGATTTGATTCATGTTTATGCTTATTGTTACTCTGATCCTTTCATCTTTGTGTTGAAACTGGTGCACAACAATTTTCCGCGGGATTAATAAAGCTTCTTGAATGTTGTTACAGATATTCCTGTTATTTCTTTGTCACATCAGCCGCTGATATTGAAATGGATAAACACGTTTATTTCCTATAAGTTCTTCACAATAAAAGAGCTCTGTTACTCACTTATGACACTGGTGGAGAGGCTTTATCCTGCAGGTGAGAACATAGAGACTGAGAGCTGTCCACTTGTGACCGGATCACTAAGATTGGATGTTTTTACCACGTGGGAAAAGCCCCTAGGTCTTAAGCTTCCATTCCCCTGTTCTATTAAGAACAATTCAAACCAATGATTCGAAACGTGAAAAAACTGTTTTGAACATTGTAGGTGATGATATCCAGCTCCAAAAAAAGTCTGAAATGTCGGGATTAGAGCAGAAGTACAGAGAGTTGTTGCTTGTCTCACTGGTGTGAAACTGAACGATTCAGAATGTTGCAGACCTAAACTTTGCTTGCCCATTCATAAGATACAAGAAAAAGTTTACCTTTTGTTGTGTGTATTTGGCCAGAGACCTCCCAGACCAGCGGCATCATCTCATCCGACATGCCTGTTAGAACACATGATCAAAACTGACAGGGACTTTCTATATATTGCAATGTATCAACCAAATTAGTCTCTTCTTTCTCTTGGTGCCAACATAATAAACTTTGCCATGGTATTTTAACGAAACTTTAAATGAAAGTAAAAGACATGAAAATAAAAAAAAGGCATTGGCACTAGAAAGTGTGGGATCTCTTTCAGAGTTAAAAAATATATATATTCCCATAATGCTTTCATTTTGTATCTAATCATGTTTTAGGTTTCTCTGCTCCAACACACCTGAATCTAATGATGTTATCAAGCAGCTGAAGCTTGTCATAGGTTTCTAAATGTTTAGACTCAGGTGTGTTAGAGCAGGCGGAAACCTAAAACATGCAGGACAGTGGCCCTCCAGGAGCATGATTGGGCAGCCCTGCACTACACATATTATTACCTTTGGCTGAATGTGGATCATTGTTTTCTTGAACTTTAGGGGATTTCTTCAGCAAAGCAACACTCTTACACACTGCTCCAAACAAGCTTCTTTACTAATGATTGCTGAGGTTAAAACATAATTATTAACATGCATATAGTATCTAAATGGGAGTTCAAAACCAGAAGAGGTATAACCCCAATGACTCTGTGGCGGTTTATTATTTGTCGTCTTATGTTGCTGCTCAAATTGTCATGAGCTGAATGAGCTAAAAGCATGAAACTTGGCCCACATTGCAAAATAAACAAATGTCCTGTACTGAATATTCAGTCTTTCACCCAACGATAATCACCCACATACCTGATGAAGGTGAAGAAGGTGCAGCATCCTTGACAGTCATGTCAGCCTCCTCTCCAGTGTCTGATGAATCACTGTCCTCAGCGATTGTCTCTGTAAAAAAAACATCAACAATATGGGCAAGCTATTAAGTGACACATAGACCAATTAAAGAGAACAGCATTACATGAAACTCTACGCCTTATAATCCGGTGTACTTTATATATATATATATATATATATATATATATATAAAAATGATAAAAAAATAGACCATTCATTGACAGTGTGCCTCATTATCCAGCGCACCCTATAGTGCAGAAAAAAATACAGTAAATGTAAGCCTATGTAGTAACTTAAATATTGGTTATTGCCTGTGGATTTACAATAACAAGTACATCAGTCTTCATCATGATTGTAGGTGCCATTAGGAGCTGGTAATCATACATCATCTGCTGGTTGTATTAATACATTGGTTCAAACTACTGGTAGTATTAGAATTTTAGCAGTTCATACAATCCCCAAAAATCTCTGCGAAAGGTTAATTGTGTGTGTTGAGTAATTTACAGAGGCCTCATTTACCTTTTGGATTAATGTTGATCTCATCAAGATTCCTTCCTTTAAATTTAGACAGCTGTCCTCGTTCCAGGGCCTGGACTCCTTTGACTTTCTTGTTTAGGTGGATTCCCTGCATGTCCCTCCATAGTGACCTCCTCTTGAGGTAGGCCTCCCAGTTTGCAGAGTGCATGTAATCATTGGCTTTTACAGCATCAGCTTTCTTCTTCAGCATCATGACTTCCACGTCATTTGCAGATTGAGAACTGGAACTTGCTTTCTCTACCTTTCTCTTCTTTCTCTTGTGCCGTTTGACTTTTGTCTCTGAGTCGCTGTCTCTTTCAGACTGAGATGGAGGAACAATTTCTTTGCTGAACTCAGTACTAGAGTCATCTGTGTGTCCGACTTTATTCTTTTGTGTCCTGACTGTAGTACGGTCATGTCCACCGCAGGAACTGGAACTTGCTTTCTCTACCTTTCTCTTCTTTCTCTTGTGCCGTTTGACTTTTGTCTCTGAGTCGCTGTCTCTTTCAGACTGAGATGGAGGAACAATTTCTTTGCTGAACTCAGTACTAGTTTCATCTGTGTGTCCGACTTTATTCTTTTGTGTCCTGACTGTAGTACGGTCATGTCCACCGCAGGAACTGGAACTTGCTTTCTCTACCTTTCTCTTCTTTCTCTTGTGCCGTTTGACTTTTGTCTCTGAGTCGCTGTCTCTTTCAGACTGAGATGGAGGAGCAAACTCCCCCTCACTGAACTCAGTACTAGAGTCATCTGTGTGTCCACTGACTTTATTCTTTTGAGTCCTGACTGTAGTACGGTCATGTCCACCGCAGGAACTGGAACTTGCTTTCTCTACCTTTCTCTTCTTTCTCTTGTGGCGTTTGACTTTTGTCTCTGAGTCGCTGTCTCTTTCAGACTGAGATGGAGGAACAAACTCCCCTTCACTGAACTCAGTACTAGAGTCATCTGTGTGTCCACTGACTTTATTCTTTTGAGTCCTGACTGTAGTACGGTCATGTTCACCGCAGGAACTGGAACTTGCTTTCTCTACCTTTCTCTTCTTTCTCTTGTGACGTTTGACTTTTGTCTCTGAGTCACTTTCTATTTCAGACTGAGATGGAGGAACAATTTCTTTGCGGAACTCGGCAAAAGGGTCATCTGGTTGGTGTCCAAGCATTTGTCCGCTTAGCTTAAAAGAGAACCGAGAAGAGTTACATTTCGGGTATTTTGTTAAATCCATAACATTTTAACATCAGAAATGTCATGACCAAACAAAAGGATTAAGAATTAATAAAAAAATTTGAGTGCTTGTCTAAGTGAATCATTCGCACTGTGCATGCCTTTGCCATGCTGTGCGTGCTACTGTGTCTGAGGGCGTGATCACACTGTCCTTTTGGCCGCGGCCAAAACCGGTTTTTCAGCTAAAGCCTAGTACCTTTAAGCAGTGTGAGTGCACCCGCTCCACGCTCAACTGCGGCCAGCGGACCGTCCACGGCCCGCTTGAAAGAGGTGGGCTTTAGCGGAGCCGTTTGCACATGTACGAGCACGAGCGTGCGCACGTGTACGAGCACGAGCCCTACGGCAGTAGCGTTATGTCCGCCTGTTCGGACATGTAAATAGAAGGACGGACCATGCGCGGACATTTAACAACAACAACAATGGTGGTGAAAGGTTCACGTTGGTGTGGTGCGGAGGTGGCGTGTTTACTGCAGATTTGGTCGATGAAAAGATTCAAAAACAGTCGACAAGACACACAAAAACTCCGAGGTCTGTGGAAAGATTTGTAAACAAAGCCACACACGCGATCAATGCGTGTGACGTGTTACGGCGTGATGGCGTATGGACAGCAAGAAGCATTGGCCGAGGCCCAGGCAGTGTGAATACAAACGGGGCTGGGGCGTGGGGGGGAGAGGGAGGGGGGACAAGTACCCTAAAGTCCGGGTCGCGGTGCGGAAGGACAGTGTGAGCAGACCCTTAGAGGGGTTCCTGGTGGTTTTTGGTAGTTGCTAGACAGTAGGCTTAACCAATGCACACTTCACATGTTTTTACTGCTCATACAAATTCAAAGTGAAACATATTTTATTATCATTAGTCTAAATCAGTGTTTCTGTTATCAAGTGATTAACTTTTTTATGCAGTAAATCTTTTACAGTACAATATACACGCCATGTCGCCAAATATACTTTTGCATCTGATCGCAGTTTATATTGATTCGTGCATTGAAAGTCTCGTCTATGTTGAGCACCAAACTGATCCATTATTTTTACTGAGCAGTGCCAACTATGTGACGTTTTGCAAAGAGACTTACAGTTACACTGTCTGTTCTTCTGAGTTCAGGTACACTTGTGTCCTTGTAAACATCAACTGGGAGGAGCACCAGGATAAAAGTATCGTCACTGTCACTGGAACACTCCTGTTCTTTCTGAAAAATAACATCAGCAAATCAAGATCAGTATAAGAGCTTCCAACCTATGTGAAGCCTGACAAAGAGTAATGTGTACCGTATTTTTTGCACTATAAGAGGCGCACTTAAAAGTATTTACTTTTCTCAAAAAAATGACAGTGCGCCTTAGAGCGTACTCACACTGTCCTTTCGCACCGCGACCCGGGCTTTAGGGTACTTGTCCCCCCCCCCCCCTCTCCCCCCACGCCCCAGCCCCGTTTGTACTCACACTGCCAGGGCCGGCCAATGCTTCTTGCTGTCCATACATCATCACGCCGTAACACGTCACACGCATTGATCGCGTGTGTGTGGCTTTGTTTACAAATCTTTCCACAGACCTCAGAGTTTTTGTGCGTCTTGTCGACTGTTTTTGAATCTTTTCATCGACCAAATCTGCAGTAAACACTCCACCTCCGCATCACACCAACGTGAACCTTTCACCGCCATTGTTGTTGTTGTTAAATGTCCGCGCATGGTCCGTCCTTCTACTTACATGTCCGAACAGGCGGACATAACGCTACTGCCGTAGGGCTCGTGCTCGCACACGTGCGCACGCTCGTGCTCGCACACGTGCGCACGCTCGTGCTCGTACATGTGCAAAAGGCTCCGCTAAAGCCCACCTCTTTCAAGCGGGCCGTGGACGGCCCGCTGGCCGCAGTTATGCGCGGAACGGGTGCACTCACACTGCTTAAAGGTACTAGGCTTTAGCTGAAAAAACGGTTTTGGCCCCGGCCAGGACAGTGTGAGTACGCCCTCATAACTGATGCAACTTATGGAGTCATTCTGGTTGTGCTTACTGACCTCTAAGCAATTTTGTGTGGTACATGGCGCTCACGGCGCCAAGTAAAACATGTTTTAGTACGACTTAAAACTACAAAGCCGCACCACTTGCAGCTTTATGGCTACTGTAGCCAGGAGCGTCAGGCAGTAATGGATGCCGTTATCGCCAAACTGGAATAAACTGAAAAAGTGAGTTTATTGTGTTGTATTTTACATGTTATAACTGAACAAGGTTGGGAGTTATTGTGAACACGTTTGATAAAGTTTAACTGACTAACTTATCTGACTGTTTTGTTTCGCTTCATGCGCCATATAGCCCGGTATGTATGTATATATATATATATATATATATATATATATATAAATATGTGTGTAAATATATAAAAATGATAAAAAAATAGACCATTCATTGACAGTGTGCCTCATAATCCAGTGCGCCCTATAGTGCAGAAAAAAATACAGTAAATGTAAGCCTATGTAGTAACTTAAATATTGGTTATTGCCTGTGGATTTACAATAACAAGTACATCAGTCTTCATCATGATTGTAGGTGCCATTAGGAGCTGGTAAAAAGTTAGTCTATAACTGGTTTGATTCTAACTCGGGCCCTCTATATTATTATATAGAGGGCCCGAGAGGGCCCTTTAAATATTAGAATATTTGCAAACAAAGTCTATATAATAATACTTATAGATGCTACATATATTAACTACTGATGTTTTTACTAATGAGACCGGTAAAAGCACCAAATGCCAGGAGACACTTCTCTATACTGTCATTCTTATGAACATTATAAAAATGTGTGGTAAAACTGACCGTTGTATTCAGTCTACCATGTAAAAGCAAAGTCCTCTCCCTCTCGTCATTTAACCTCTCTGTGTGGGCCTTCTGGTAGCGTTTCTCACACATATCGTGATGTGTCCTGAGTTTCTGGAGGCAATGAAAGTGACGACTTTGAGCCTGCACAGACAACTAAGCTTAAAACTGTGAATTTATTTATGCTTGCTTAGATAGGACACTAGCGGTGTGATGAGACCTACCCCAGATAAGACAAACAATATGTGAGCATTGAGCACAAAGTGTTTGTGTCTTATCTTTCACTCTGTTGCTGTTTATCCACTAATAAATATATATATATATATATATTTATTAGTGGATAAACAGCAACAGAGTGAAAGATAAGACACATATATATATATATATATATTGCGAGACAACTTTTCAACTCAACGAGAAATATGGACACATTTTTTTAAATCGCAGGATCTCATGAGATGAGATCTCGCCACACCCCTATAGGACACTGGAGAAACAGAAAGGAAAGAGAAGATAGAAGGTACAACATGCAGCAAATGGTATTGGATACAAAGGAAACCAGGGCCACTCTCACCAAAAACAGACTTTTTGGTGAGAGTAGGAGAGGAGGCAGCAACAGGAAGGCAGAGCCGCGGCACAGGGCTCCCTGCAAACCCACAAGGGCTGTGTGGATGGCTAGTGACTAGAGAACAAACTTCGTGCTGAACGACAACATGAAACCGGAGCTTGCAGACACCCCTGTCATTCATATTCCAGGTTTGGGATAACTTTGAACTCCAGATTTATTATGAACATGCGCACACGTTTAAAAAGGCACCATCCAGGTGAAGCTAAGGAAGTTGAGTTTTCTTTTTTCTGGTGACCTCTCTTTTTCAAACAGGCAAACTACGTAGAATTGAGTCTTATTCAGTTTTCAAACATCTAGTCTGTTGCCCAGTTTCAGATATTCTAGTTGGTGTGAAACAAACCAAGCTGTGCAAACCCGGCCCCTTACACCATTTTAACAACCCCTACCTGGGAATTCAGAACGGACAAATGACAAAGTTAATGCCGCAGTTGTAATTATTTAAGAAGGATTTGACAAATTGGAGAATTGCAGCAATATTTTTTTTAGATGTGTGTATGTTTCATACTGATAGTGAAAACTGTTTAACTATTTAATTGTTTTTTTACCACTTAAACTTGTGTTTGTGCTGACAAACATGCAGTTTTTTCATTTCACCCTTAACTATGAACCGTACCGTGACTTTAAAAACAAGGTACGTACCAAACTGTGACTTTGGTGTACCGCTACACCCCGAATCATAACTGTGATAAACTTCATAAATAAGAAATTTTCATCTCCAAGTAAACGCACTCACTGTTGGAAAGGAATTGAAATGCAAGAATGAAGACTGTAGCTTCCTTCTGATGAGCTCCCTCTAAAGGAAGATCATTTTCCTTGTTTAAAATCTAATATATTTTGCATCCCTATTTTCAAAGTTGTTAAAACGTGTCCTCAAAGGGGTCACTGTGGTCACAAACAAATATTTAAACTAAAGGTGAAGCATTCAGGGAAGGCCTAGTGTTAAACATTATTATTTTGATTCCTATCTAAGTACTCAGTCATGCATGTACACAACTCAACTGTCAAATTTAAGATCCAAAAAAGATAAATACACTATCCTACCTCTTTCTTTTGTTCAGGGTGAAAGTCGTCTGTCACTTCAGCAGCATCTGCAAATTAGAAATGAAAGAGTTAATTGGTAGAAAATTAACTAACAAGGAGGACACACATGAAGCCACAATAAAAGCTTTAAAGACAGAAAAAGGTGCAACCATTTACCAAACAAGTCTCATTCACATTAACTTTATTGTTTTTTCATGAATTTTTTGTTTTAACTTTCTTAATTGGTGTCTCCTAATGCCTTTGGACACACCATCACTGTCCATTTGTACCGTGGCCATCACAGCCAAAGTCTAGTTCGTCTGACCAGTGTGAGTACGACTGTTACACGCCCAGGCATGGCACGCTTGCCAGCCTTGGCCAAGAGATGTGGATTTTCGTAAAGCACAGATACACATGTATGAGCAGGAGCATAGGCAAGTGTACGAGCGCAAGCACGAGCATTGGTGGGGGTCCTGAGACTATTTTTATAAGTTTGTTCCCTGCGATGGACATTTAAAAAGATGCTTCCTAACAGTTTGCAGTGGTCTGATGCGGAGGAGTGTTTACTGCAGATTTGATCATATGAAATATTCAAAGACAGTCAGACAAAACTAAATCTCAGAGCTGTGCAGACGAATAAGCACAAAGCAATTGAGTCAAGGCTCGGTACTTTGAAGTAATGTAAGTGTGAGCGAATCTGTCTGTGGAGTAAGAGGAGATGCTAAAGCACGGCACGGATCATGGTGTGAGTGTGCACTTAAATTACACAGAGCTGCAATAATTAAATAATAAGTAAATCACATCCAAATGGTCCTTAAGGGCGCCCTCCCACTGTGCCTCCGTCCCGTGCCCCGTGCTTTAGGGTCCTTGTCCCCCCCTCCAGGCCCGTTTGTACTCACACTACCTGGGCCTCGGAGAATGCTTCTTGCTGCCTATACGTCATCACGCCGTAACACGTCACACGCATTGATGACGTCATGGCGATGCGTCGCTTTGTTTCCAGATCTTTCCGTAGACCTCGGAGTTTTTGTGCGTCTTGTCGACTGTTTTTGAATCTTTTCATCGACCAAATCTGCAGTAAACACTCCACCTCCGCATCACACCAACGTGAACCTTTCACCGCCATTGTTTGAAAAGTCTGCGCATGGTCCCTCCTTCTTTTTTCTACGTCCCAACAGGCGCACAGGAAGTGCGGTTGCACTCACACTGGTCAAACGCACTAGGCTTGACCCTGAAAACCTGTTTTTGCCTGGTGCGGAAGGACAGTCTGAGTGCGCCCTAAGAGAGGCCCCTTATTGTTTTGTTTTTCGTTTTTTTGCCCCATGATGCACTTCACCTTGAGAGGGGGGCATTAAAAGAGAGAGGAAACAGGAAGGGGTCTACATGGCATATTTTCTCTGCTTTAGTGTGACATTTAAAAAGAAAACTGGCTAATTTTACAAAAGTTACACAACACTTAACACTGTTACATAATATCAAACATACTTCTTTTATACAAGCCTCATTATTCTAGCATCTCATTACACCTCCCCTGTCTCACCTGTACATCCAGAGCTGCCACCAGTGGCTCCCAGACTCAGGCTTTCCTCCTCCTGTCGGCACAAGTGACACAGTCAGTCCAACACATCATATAACACTGAATATCTGCATTTATTGCAACAACACTCTGGACCTAACCATATTAACCTCAGTGCAGTTTGTAGAGCACACAAACCAAATACACAATTTTATGATAACATGTATGATTTTGACATAATTTCAAAAACTACTACTACTAATAAATATTGCAGTGAATACTATAATCCGTCTAGGAAGATATATAGCATTGATATATAATTGATCTATAAGCCATGTGAATATTTAAGCAAACTATTTGATAACACTTGTGCATGCCAGCGCTATTTTTAAAAATCGCCTTGGATGAAAGAAAATCTTGCCACTGTATCTCCGCATTATTTAGAGTTTTAATATGTTGCAGAAGCAGTGCTCCACCTGCTCTATCTCTCTCCGTCACACACACGGCACCGCGGACCGATCCTGTCTGACCGTCTCACCCTCACTACTTTTAGTTAAACAGCCCGCGGTATATTTGGGTGGACGGCTGCATTAATGTGGTTTACACACACACACACACACAGATAACTGCATTAATGTGGTTCACAGACAGCGCTGCCGCGGCTTACTTCCCTGGCTGTCGGTGTAAAAGCTCCACACGGAGCAGGAAGACGAGTCCTGAGCACGTTCACGGTCATGTAAAACGTTTGCTTCAACAGAAACGAGCCGCAGCAGAGGCCGCTTTATCGCTGCCCCGTTACCAGGCGGTCTCTGTCCGTTGTCGGTGCGGACCCTTTAACTGCGTCACACCGGCCCACACCCGTTATAGCGCTACGGACCGGAGCTCGTTAAAACCACAGGTTCAGTGTGAAAACACCGTCCCCAGTCTTTTTATCACGTCAACAATAAGAAATAAACTTTAGTGTTTAATGTGCAGATAAAACACGCCACGAGGTTAGCATCCCAGCTAGCGTGTTGGCATACTAAGTTTAGCTAACGTCAGCTAACATTACATTACTAAAGTTAGCTAACGTTAGTATGCTAATGTTAGCTAACATTAGCATACTAACGTTAGCTAAAATTAGCTTACTTTAGCATGCATAAAAACAAACGTTTACAAACGCGGTGAGCGCGGTGCAGCCTTTTGCAGTGTAGTCATTTAAGTCGCGGTAAACAGTATGAAATTAAAGTAAACAGTTATATTCAGAGTTTAGTCACATAAACTTACCATTTCCTTCAACGTTTGCAGAGCTCGGCCATGACCTCGTGCGTGCAGGTGCCGTCTGTCTGTGTGTCTGTAGCACAGCGAGAGCAGGTGTCCGAAAAAAAAAAAAGAAGTTGCGCTGGATATGTGACACGGCGCACCCCGCAGACCTCCCGCAGACCTCCCGCAGACGGTGCTGCGCTCAGAAAGAGCCGGCGGGACAGCCCGGTGCGCAAACACAGTGCAAGTTCAGTCGGCCAGAGGGCACGCGGCCACAGCCAGCGAGTGAAGAGGGAAACTGTAACTGAGGACTTTTACTCACGACTCTATTTAAAGACACATTTGACACACTTGTAAATTATTTGTATCATAATTTCATTATTTAAAGTGAGCTCCAATTTTACCAGTTGCATTGATGAACACATTAATGCATCAATAATTATAATACAACTGAAATATAATCTTATATTATATACCTGTTTACATAGTGTAGCACTTGTTGCACACATCAGCATAAATATATATATATATATATATATATATATATATATATATATATATATATATATATATATATATATATATATTTTTTTTTTTTTTTTATTTATTTATTTATTTATTTTTTATTATTATTATTTTTTCTAAATGTATTCTGAAACAGACACTCTCAATTATGAGTTATTTTGTTCTCCAAGGCAGGACCTTTACTGTAAAAAAAAGTGTCACAGGTTACAATCTGTGTAATCTGCTGCACTCACATAGTATTTAACGTCGGAGGAAGAACCTTGATAGCCAGCATTAACAAGATGGCAGACATGCCCAAACTACAGATTTGCACCAGGGTGGGGGATGGGCGAGGTCAAGGTGGGGACTTTAAATATCTGGATCTGTGTAACATACATATATATATAAAGTTATAACTGAACGTGGGTGGAAGGACTTTGAAATACCTGCTGAAGTGGAAATGTTAAATACTCAACTGAAATTTCATCTGAAAAACTTCATTACATTTAAATGATGAGTGTAGCTGTAACTAGACATTTGAATGAAGTTTAAAATGACACATAGTGGAGCAGATTATTTACATAAACGGCTCCCGATCAGTCGATGAAGATGTTTTAGCTGAATACCGCTGTAGTGTCAACCAATGTGATCCATTGCTGGACAATATGTTTATTAACATAGTATTTGATGGTGGCTTATCATGTTTTCTGTTTACATTTGACTTCAATTGTCTGGAAACGCTATGAAGTCGGAGCTTATTACTCCATGTAGGAGAAGTCCCACGTCCCAGGGCTTAGGAATACAGCATTAGACTTAAGAAACCATTTTGCTTGGGATACAAGCATGAAAATTGCCATGAGCTGTCTCAAAGGGTCATTGGCAAGGAACCACCCACATCCACTTAAAATTGCAAAATGGCAGCCATTTTTCAGGATGACTGCCCCCACCATGTGGATACAGAGAGGTTATTTGACCACTCTGTCTGACTCCTTGCCCATGCCTAGCTTGGAGCCCCTCTGTGGGGTGGTGGGGCTGGGTGGAGGTCCTGGAGGTGTGTGGGAGACTTAGCCTGGCTTAGCCTAGCTTGGAGCCCCTCTGTGGGGTGGTGGGGCTGGGTGGAGGTCCTGGAGGTGTGTGGGAGACTTAGCCTGACTCAGCCTAGCTTGGAGCCCCTCTGTGGGGTGGTGGGGCTGGGTGGAGGTCCTGGAGGTGTGTGGGAGACTTAGCCTGACTCAGCCTAGCTTGGAGCCCCTCTGTGGGGTGGTGGGGCTGGGTGGAGGTCCTGGAGGTGTGTGGGAGACTTAGCCTGGCTCAGCCTAGCTTGGAGCCCCTCTGTGGGGTGGTGGGGCTGGGTGGAGGTCCTGGAGGTGTGTGGGAGACTTAGCCTGGCTCAGCCTAGCTTGGAGCCCCTCTGTGGGGTGGTGGGGCTGGGTGGAGGTCCTGGAGGTGTGTGGGAGACTTAGCCTGACTCAGCCTAGCTTGGAGCCCCTCTGTGGGGTGGTGGGGCTGGGTGGAGGTCCTGGAGGTGTGTGGGAGACTTAGCCTGGCTCAGCCTAGCTTGGAGCCCCTCTGTGGGGTGGTGGGGCTGGGAAGAGGTCCTGGAGGTGTGTAGAGACTTAGCCTGGCTCAGCCTAGCTTGGAGCCCCTCTGTGGGGTTAGGGTTAGGGTTAGGGTTAGATGGTAGAGGTCCTGGAGGTGTGTAGAGACTTAGCCTGGCTCAGCCTAGCTTGGAGCCCCTCTGTGGGGTGGTGGGGCTGGGTGGAGGTCCTGGAGGTGTGTGGGAGACTTAGCCTGACTCAGCCTAGCTTGGAGCCCCTCTGTGGGGTGATGGGGCTGGGTAGAGGTCCTGGAGGTGTGTGGGAGACTTAGCCTGGCTCAGCCTAGCTTGGAGCCCCTCTGTGGGGTGATGGGGCTGGGTGGAGGTCCTGGAGGTGTGTGGGAGACTTAGCCTGGCTCAGCCTAGCTTGGAGCCCCTCTGTGGGGTGGTGGGGCTGGGAAGAGGTCCTGGAGGTGTGTAGAGACTTAGCCTGGCTCAGCCTAGCTTGGAGCCCCTCTGTGGGGTTAGGGTTAGGGTTAGATGGTAGAGGTCCTGGAGGTGTGTAGAGACTTAGCCTGGCTCAGCCTAGCTTGGAGCCCCTCTGTGGGGTGGTGGGGCTGGGTAGAGGTCCTGGAGGTGTGTGGGAGACTTAGCCTGGCTCAGCCTAGCTTGGAGCCCCTCTGTGGGGTGGTGGGGCTGGGTAGAGGTCCTGGAGGTGTGTAGAGACTTAGCCTGGCTCTGGAGCCCCTCTGTGGGGTGCTGGTGCCTGTGTGGAGGCCCTATTTTTGACTCCTTCAACCACTACAATCAATTATGAATATAATTTCTGTCTTAACTATTGTTACAACACAATTGTTACAACTTCAACTCTTTCTAATACAACTTAATTGTGCATAGCATTAACTCAGGCAGGCCATAAGGTCAAGGTCAGCCCAGCCTGCTACAGTTAGTAGTTAGTTACAATTGCCAGCTGATCTTCAGCCAGCCCATCAATTGACCCTAAATTAATTTCAAGCAGGCCCCGTCAGCTGATGACTTGATGTCTCCCTCCTACGAATTCAATTGGAAAATCTCTCGCTGCTTTCAATTTAAGCCAATGCACTGATACACCTCTACCCATCTCCTCCTTTACAATGCATTTCTGACTATCAGTTTCATTGTTCATGCCATTGTTGCCCGTTCTGTTCACCATGGGTGGCTTATCACAACTGCTCTTCCGGCCTTTGGCTCTCTCTGCTTTTTTAAGAGTAGGATTGTCCCAACACCGAGCCATGCTACCAAATACATATCTGCCTAATGGCAATAAAGTTTTTTTATTTTAATAGAGATGGTCCTGAATTACCTACTGTTACTGCTACAGTAGACAAAGGCTGTTTCTTGAGCCTGTATCCATGTTCTTATTTTCAAGATTATAAAAAAAGTGTCACAGGTTACAATCTGTGTAATCTGCTGCACTCACATAGTATTTAACGTCGGAGGAAGAACCTTGATAGCCAGCATTAACAAGATGGCAGACATGCCCAAACTACAGATTTGCACCAGGGTGGGGGATGGGCGAGGTCAAGGTGGGGACATTAAATATCTGGATCTGTGTAACATACATATATATATAAAGTTATAACTGAACGTGGGTGGAAGGACTTTGAAATACCTGCTGAAGTGCAGGTATTTCAAAGGTGACAGGGTTCACTAAGGTACACAAGCTCCCTTACCACGGGAGTCATTATATTTTCAAGATTTTTTATAATCTTGAAAATAACAACATAAATACTTAGTATGTTGAATAAAGATGGAAAAAGCTTTCTTTAATTCATTTATTAAACCTTTTTTTTTATCAGGTGAATCATTAAGAACAAATTCTTATCTACCTTATCAACAGAAAGCCACTACACTTGCACCACCATCAAACATTATATATGTTATATGTGGCATAGATTTCTCTGCATTGTCATGTTCTGTCACCTTAGCTGTGCTTGTTTCTACTATTCTGGTCTAACATATGAGTCATATTCACATTAATATAGATATTATTATAGTTACTGGAAGTGTATCTGTCTCTGTCTTTGTCTCTCTCTGTCCATCTGTCCATCTTTTCTCGCTCTCTCTCCGGTGCAGACAGATGTCCGTCCTCATCAGAGCTGGGTCTGTCTGACATTCCTGTCTGTTATAGTGAAGGTTTTCAACGCCACCGTACTCTACGGGGGAATTGTTGGGTCTATGTAAATCATAAATAAGTCATAGAGTGTGGTCTTTACCTACTCTGCAGGTTTGCCACGGAGCTGACCGAAAACAGCCTGAAAAAGCGACATGGCACCTCCCTCCTCTCCATTCACTCGCAGGAGGAACCACTTGGGTCGGGTGCACTGCTGCACGGGGGGGGGGGGGGGGGGGGGGCAGTGAATGTGAGGGGCCTCGAGGGTCCAGACCTGGGCAGCAGAGGCTCTGGGGACGTGGAGCGTCTCCTCTCTGTGGGGGAAGGAGCCGGAGCTTGTGAGGGAGGTGGAGCTACCAGTTAGATCTGGGGGGGGGCTCACCTCCACACACAGTCTGGATCTGGACCCGTACTCCTGGATAGGGGCTGGACCCTATTCTTCTCTGGAGGGGCCCAGGGTGTGAGGGGCCGGGCGGGTGTGGGGAGACTCTCAAACCCCCGGCTGAGTGCCGCGGTGTTGGAGTTCACCCCGGTGGACCAGAGGGTGGCCTCCTTACGCCTGCAGGTGGGGGGGGGGGGGACTTCGGCGGTTGGAGACCCTGAATGGAGTCCTGCATGGGGCTCCAGTAGGGGACTCCAGAGTTCTGCTGGGAGACTTCAACGCCCACGTGGGCAACGATGGAGACACCTGGAGAGGCTGATTGGGAGGAACGGCCTCCCTGATCTAAACCCCAGCGTCTGGTGTTAGACTTGTGTGCTGGTCCTGGATCCTCTTTAACAAACACCATGTTGGAACAGAAGGAGGCTCAGAAGTGGACCTGGTTCCAGAGCACCCTAGGCCAAAGGTCCAGGATCCAGTCTGTGATGGTCTCATCTGATCTGAGGCCGTATATTCTGGACACTCGAGTGAAGAGAAGGGCAAAGCTGTCAGCTGATCACCATCTTGGGATCCTGGACAGACCAGGTAAACCCAAACCAGTAGTGCGGGTGAACTGGGAACGTCTGGAGGAGGCCCCTGTCCCAGAGACCTTCAACTCACACCTCCGGAGGAGCTTTTCTGGCGTCCCTGTGGAGGTTGGGGGCATCGAACCGGAGTGGGCGATGTTCAAAGCTTCCACTGCTGAAGCTGCAGCGGTGAGCTGTGGCCTCAAGGTCTTAGGTGCCTCAAGGGGCGGTAACTCTCCAACACCGTGGTGGACACTGGTGGTCAGGGAAGCTGTCAGATTGAAGGGGACCTCCCGGGATATGTTATCCCAGAAGACTCTGGAGGCAGTGGCAAGGTACCAACAGGTCTGAAGGGCTGCAGCCTCTGCTGTGTCAGAGGCAAAGCAGCGGGTGTGGGAGGAGTTCAGAGAAGTCCTGGAGAAGGACTTTGGGGGGCACCGAGCTTCTGGAAAACCATTCAGCACCTCAGGAGGGGGACACGGGGAACCGTCCAAGCTGTTTACAGTAAGGACGGGACGCTGGTGCCCTCAGCTGATGAGGTCATGGGGCGGTGGAAGGACTCTGAGGAAGTCCTGAATGGGCCCAACACACCCTCTTTTGTAGAGGCAGAGCTGGAGGCTGATGGGGATCATCGTCAACATCTCTGACAGAAGTCACTGAGGAAGGAAACAAGTCCACAGAGGCAAAGCCCCAGGGATCCATGAGCTGCATCCACACATGCTGAAAGCTTTGGGTCTGGAGGGGCCGTCCTGGTCCTGGTCCTGGTCCTGGTCCTGGTCCACACGTCTCTGACACACTGGTGGAAGTCTGGGACAGTGCCAAGTGAGTGGCAGACCGGGGTGGTGGTTCCCCTATTTAAAAAGGGTAACCAAAGAGATACTGTGGGAGGTTCTGCGGGAGTATGGGGTGAGGGGGTCACTTCTAAGGGCCTTCCAATCTCTGAACACCCAAAGAGAAAGCTGTGTCTGGATCCTCGGCAGTAAGTTGGATCGTTCCCGGTGGGGGTCGGCCTCCTCCAGGGGTGTACTTTGTCCCCAATCCTGTTTGTGATTTTCATGGACAGGATATCGTGGTGTAGTCGTGGTGGGGAGGGGTTGCAGTTTGGTGGGCTGAGGGTCTGGTTTCTGTTTTTTGCAGATGACGTGGTCCTGATGGCGTCGTCGGTCAGTGACCTTCAGCACTCACTGGATCGATTCCCAGCCGAGTGTGAAACGACCTCTAAATCTGAGGCCGTGGCTCTCAGCGGGCAACCGGTGGATTGTTACTCCGGGTCGGGTATGAGTCCTGACCCCAAGTGAAGGAGTTCAAGGACCTCGGGATCTGGTTCACAAGTGAGGGGACGATGGAGCGTGAGTTTGGCCGGAGAATCGGAGCAGCGGGGGCGGTGCTGCAGTCGCTCTACCGCACCGTTGTGATGAACAGAGAGCTGAGGAAGGCAAAGCTCTGGATCTACCGCTCAGTCCTGGTTCCTACCCTCACCTGTGGTCCTGAAAGCTGGGTCAGGACCCAAAGAACAAGGTCGCGGGTACAAGCGGCCGAAAGGGTTTCCTCAGGAGGAGGGCTGGAGTCTCCCTTAGAGAGAGGGGGAGAAGTTCAGCATCCGTGAGGAACTCGGAGTAGAGCCGCTGCTCCTTTGCGTTGAAAGGAGCCAGTTGAGGTGGTTCAGGATCATCTTGTAAGGATGAACCCTGGGCGCCTCCCTAGGGAGGTGTTCCAGGCACGTCCAGCTGGGAGGAGGCCTCGGGGAAGACCCAGGACCAGGTGGAGAGATTAGATCTCCACACTGGCCTGGGAACGCCTCAGGATCCCCCAGTTAGAGCTGGTTAATGTGGCCCGGGAAAGGGAAGTTTGGGGTCAACTGCTGAAGCTGTTGCCCCTGCGATCCGACTCCGGATAAGGGGTTGAAGATGAGATGAGATTAATTGAAATTCAGATTGGGCCAATAATGCAGTGATTAAAAAAATAAAAACAAGCCCTAGATCAAAGGCCCGGCCAAACCTGGTGGGATATAAAGAGAGGCAGAGAATCTAAACTCTACTCCAGACTAACTTGTTACCCCCATCATCCCCAGTTTGTAGGTAGCTCTGGGGTATGTTTAATACTAACATTACTATTGTGTAACTCCATAGGCCAAGTCCAAAATGTACTCAGTACATTTATTCACTATACTTGTTGTGTTTATAAAACAGCTGTTCACTGTTAAATGCTTCATGTTGTGTACAGTAAGCTGTATTAGCCATGAGCTCTGTTAACTCCATTCTCTATAAACTCTGTTTCTGTTAGCTCCATTAGCTGTATGCTCTGTGTGCAAAATACATCACAGGATAGCTAGCCCCCAGCTGCAAACAGCGTCCTACTTTAGCTCTCCTGCTGATTTTAGCACAGATTTGTTGTTGCACAGTGTAGCATTAAAAATGTGTTTAATGAAAAAAAATAAAATGAGCAAATAAAGTTGGGAAAGTTAAATCAAAAGTAAAAATTCATATCAATACTAGTTTAACATTTCACCAAGATAATTCATGCTTTAAACAGGTAATGTATTTTGGCTGGTTATTGTGGTAATTTTATAGCCAAAATAAATAATTATTTTATAAATTATTATGCCTAATAATATTCAAATTCAAAAAGTACACTTTTATTAATTCATTCTGGCCTATCTTTTGAAATAACTTAAAACAAGGACAAAACATTAAAATATAGACATTAACTGTAATACTACTTTTGACCAATAGAGGGCACACGAGAGTGGACAAACTGCGACGCACACTTCCAACACACCTACCTCATAGGGACTGCAATCCCACTGTGTGACCACTAGGGTCGCATACACACCTAGACACACATTAATTTGTCTGAAAATGCTTCTCGTGGGGACTTTTTACAAAAACTGAGATATTGCATAGGCCATGTCTACAGACTGTTTTGAAGCGATTGGAGGGGTTTTGCCCGTGGGGACCTGATTTTTGGTCCCCACGGTGAAATGAGTCCCCATGGGTCCGTGTGCAGTTATAGTAACGTCCTCACCGGAATAGAAAAACACACCCACACACACACACACACACACACACACACACACACACACACACACACACACACACACACACACACACACACACACACACACACACACACACACACACACACACACACAGAGTGGTGAGCGTTCAGTGCACCATCAGCAGGTTCTGGCCAGTCAGTGTGTTTGTTCTGAACCATAGACACATGCACGTACAGTCTGTAAAACGTATCACTGTAGGATATCTATTGATCATGGAATTTCTGGAGTATCATGGAATTTTGAGAGGGGTTATCAAGCCAGGGCAGGCCAGAGAGCTAAATTGAATTCTTGTGAAAAGTCAGTATGTAAGTTTGAAAATATGAAAACTGTATGTGAATTGCATAATACAAGCAAATCAAACAGTCCTGAAAGCCAAATTTTTTTTTAAGGATTTAACTGAAAAACATAGCAAAAGAAACGGTATGGTTTGTGAGGCAGTCCAACTTAGTCACGCACAGATAATGTAGTTTTACATGAGAGCCGTATTTCGATCCCCCAGTGGAAACTCCTTATGAATTTTCCTGATTCAGTTATATCGTATGTTTTTAGTTAAAGGTGTTTATATACAACGTTCAGAACAAACAAACAGTTATCCATCCATCTTCAACCGCTTGTCCATATCGGGGTTGCGGGGGGCTGGAGCCGATCCCAGCTAACATTGGGCTTGAGGCGGGATACACCCTGGACAGGACGCCAGTCTATCACAGGGCACATAGAGACAAACAGAGACAGACAACCATTCACACTCACATTCACACCTACGGGCAATTTAGAGTCATCATTTAACCTAACAAGTGCATGTCGTTGGACTGTGCGAGGAAGCCGAAGAACCCGGAGAGAACCCACGCAGACAAGGGAGAACATGCAAACTCAAGAAAGAAGGGCCCCCTAGTGGTCTACATCATGGAAATTATGTCTTTGCCTCATGTTCTTTTTCTAGAAATAAGCTTATAGTTTAAACTATCATTACACAATTGGCCTTTTTAAAATTTTAGCCAGTTAATGTTATTCACTTCCTCAAGAATTTGACTTCCCCTTCATGATAAACATGTTTATGCTCTTTTCCGTTTCTTTTCCTCTCTCTCTGTTTAGGTCCGGTACATCTCTCAGACTCAGGGCCTGCCTGCCGAACAGTTACTCAACAAGGGGACCAAGACCTCTCGTTTCTTCTCCAAGGAGTCCAACTCTCCCTACGCCTCCTGGAGACTAAAAGTACCCGCACACAAATTACTCTATACACTTGTGTAAAATGCAAACACTTTATAGCCTTGCAAATTAGTACACATCCTCCTGTCAACCACACATCGACAGTCACTGATTCCTGTGGTGGTGTACAAAGACCTACTGGGAAGGTGATATTTGAAATGAAAGGGCAGGAGATATTCATTGGAAAATAAAGTGAAAGTCCTTGCAGTGAGGAAATAAAGTATGTAGTGGCATTACATGACAATAGGAAACGCTTTTCAAAATACAACAAAGCCAGCACGCCCTGAGGAAAGCTAGGAAATGTGAAACTGTTTAGATTACCTGCTGAGCTGACTCTAAATTAATTTTAAATTAATGTGAGCCTAATGTTAGTTTATCTGTCCATGTCCAGCACAAACTCTGCTGCCTAACAATCCCATTGTCAGTCTCATACATGACAAATCCAGTGGTAGCTTTCCACACAAAGAGATACAAAGAAAGAGGGATAGATAGGGATTCAAATGCTGCAAAGACATAGTGGAGACTTGTGTTTCTTAATATTTGTGTTCCTCCTCCAGACAACAGAAGAACATGAGAAAGAGACGGGACTTAAATCCAAAGAGGCCAGAAAGTACATCTTCAGCTGTCTGGATGACATCGCGCACGTAAGTCCAGCCAGATCCAATGGCATTAAGCAAATTCAAACCATGCTGAACAAATAAAAGGTACACAAGAAAACAGACAAATTTAGGTTCATGAAAAAAAAAAACATAAAACCCATTCAAATATGAAAATTAATATTCAGTTGTGAAAAAAACCAAAAACTAATTTACTTCGCTGGAAACGGACAAGCTATGTGTCTCCCGAGCCGCTGTCTGCTCTCGGCTGATAAGTTCAAGTTCTCCTGTGTTTCTTAATTAATTGTGACATGAACTGTTGCTCTGTGTGGCTCTCATGCAGTGTCTCTCCCTGTGTTTCTCACTGCTAACATCTATCAGGTGAACTTAGTGCTCAGTCCTGATCACAGTGACATGCAAGCAGAGAAGGCCGACAGGAGAGAGTTTGTGTCTCTGCTGAAGAGCATGCTGCTGATCGATGCGGAGGACAGGACTGTTCCCTCTAGCGTCCTCAATCACCCCTTCCTCACTATGACTCATCTGCTGGACTACCCGCACAGTAACCAGTAAGGCTGCTACAACTGTCCTTGACGCAACAGCACACAACATAGCGTTTCAAAATAGATGTTTGCAAACTGTTTTTTTAGGTGATGCAGCGGCCAGTAGCTCCCATGAATGTCACTACATTTGTGTTTTAATATTCCAGTCTTGTTGCCTTTGTTACTGGAGCATGTACAATGATTCTGTTGGTAACATTCTGTTGTGGCAGCCGGCCACCACAAAATCTTTGCTGCCACCACACAAAAAAAAAATGAATAATAGTAGTAGCTAGATGTAACTTCAGTTGTATGAGTTATATAACTGCAAGGAGATGGTGACCGGATAAAAGATGCAATTCATGACCAGATTATCATAGTTAATAAAAAAGCAACGCAGTGAGCCTACAAACATTCCATACACAATATATTAGGCGGATCTGCCGGTGTGCATTCAATTAGAGCTGGGCCTGTAACCTTTATGAGTCAGCCGTCACTCTGTTGGTTTATTTCATAAACCTCACTGATAAATATTTCCCCTCAGGGGAAAAAAGTGGTGTCAAGCCCTGCACAGAATGTGTTGGCCTGCATGTTCTTGTTGGTTTTTCTTTCCTGTAGTAACTAGCAATGTACAAAAGAATAGCATAAAAGCATTATTGTAGTCATGAAATTTTCCTCCTGACCCCACCACATTTCCTCTTTTTTTCCTCTAGTGTGCAGTCATCTTTCCGTATCATGGATATGTGCCACAGTCGGCCCACCAATGCCGTTTTTGACGCTCTCAATCAGAACACCATTCATTTCTCAAGACCCCCTGTAGCCCCCACTGCCTCCTCTGGCATCCCTCTAGGCTACAGCAACATACCGGTCCACACTCAGGTGAGATACTATAGCTGTTTTTCTGTCTTGCTGGACCAGGCATGTTTTACCTTCTGTATTGTATTTTTCATTGTGCCAGTAATCTTTATTTACATACCAATACCAGTTCTTTTTAAACTTCTACAGCAGCAATTCCATTGAGCTTCTAAAATCATCAAATCACTGCAGTGCCTAAATCATTCCAGTTGAAAAGTATGCTATTACACATTTTCTTAGTGACACCCCATTTGTGTCAGGACAGAAAACAAATAAACACCAATGAATATGCCCAGTCTTTGGTAATGTTTCTGTAAAGTTTCTGTACTAAAGACCTAATGATGCCCTCTTCAGGGGAGAAGGTGCTATCACGTATCCTCTCAGTGTTTCTGTCACAAGAGACTGTCAATCTTTCCCAAGAAGTATCGCTAATATTTCATTTTGTCTCATTCATTCATCCATCTTCTGGCTATTCTTTTCATATTTTCTCTTTGTTCGCTATATACTCGTCTTTGCCTGTCATTCATTTGCTTCTTTAATTCTACTATCCTCCCTGCCACTGCCTCCTTGTATTCTTTTCTAATGCAGGCTATAAACCAGTCAGCTCCCTCAGTGTTGCATCCTGGAATAGCTCTTACAACTGGGAATGGTCAGTTTGGGTGCACTGACTCCTTCCCACCTGCCCTTCTTCTTTGTCCTCCCACCATGCAAGGTATGTAGACGTCACGCTGTGTACAGTGATTACTCAACACATGTTTTAGTTATTTTGAATACATTGCTCAGTCTTTTCCAATATTATGTTCCAAACTGTAAATGAGTGGTGCCATAGCTTCAACAAGATGCTATTGAATTTAGACATAGCCTTTTTGAGCTGCATGAATGACTGATGGCTTGTTTTGTGTCTTTTTCAAAGGTAACCTTAATCAACCAGCAGGTTATTCTGTTCCCATGGTAACTCAGGCCCCTCCCATACAGCCCTTACCAGTGAGACCTGGTGTAATTGCTCAGGTAAGATACAGGCCCTTATAATATGATGCAAACTAACATATTATCTATTATCTATCTATCTCTTTGTTTTTCTTTGCTATTGTCTGTGGATCGGTTTTTACTTATTTAATGAACTTGTGTGCGAGAAGAAAGTCAACCAATGATCCCCTACATCAGACCAAGGTATGGGGGAGTTGGTACAGATCACAGCTTTCGGCATCAACAGATTTTCCTGTTCTGTCCCTGCAGCAGGCTTGGTCCAGCCGGGGGCAGCAGGTCCTTGTCCCAGCAGCCTGGCAGCAGATGACTACAGTGGGTCCTCCTCCCTCTCACCCTCCTCCCCCACCCCCGTCCTCCCTTACCAACGACACCACAGTCGGCCCACAGAGAATCAGCGACTGGGGGTGAGTCACCCTACTCTGTTTTAAGAGACCCCCTAGTCATTTTTTTTTGTTGCATTTAATGTGTATGCCTGCAGTCGACAGGATTCCTATGCGTTCTGGAAAACCTATAAATTCACAGATTTGTTTTTCATTCATGGGAAAACCTGGAAAATTATTGAAATAACCCAATATCCTGGGAATAACCTATGTTGTCTTGCTCTCCTAATTGCGTCTAAGCCCTTTGCTCAGATCGCCTACGTCAACCTCTTGGTGTGTATTTCTAGGATAAACTGTATGGTATGACACTTCAAAGCGGGTTTACCAGATGCAAACCCGAATTCTCCATTTTCACTGTAGCTCTAGTGTTAGTCAATCTGTGTAGCAGGACAGACTTGCAGTGATCGTTTCTGTGTCAAGTCTACATTTTCTGGAGCCATGAGCAGAATTCTCAGAAGTCCAGGGATAATGTGTCAATACTAGGCTTACCAGTAC
This sequence comes from Echiichthys vipera, assembly GCF_963691815.1. NCBI lineage: Eukaryota > Metazoa > Chordata > Actinopteri > Perciformes > Trachinidae > Echiichthys > Echiichthys vipera. Next base: position 27,840,256 of record NC_139832.1, on the reverse strand, counting down.
AGTAAAAATTAGGGATGTCCGATAATATCGGCCCACCGATATTATCGGCCGATATTGAGTTAAAAATGTAATATCGGGAATTATCGGTATTGGGTTTTTACAACCGATGTTAGTTCTGTAGGCTTCAGCATTTCCGAGTGTACCTGAATGCAACACGGGCCATTTACAGGCGCGTGCTTGATAACGTATAACAACAACAACACGCTTCACTCGTAGGTTGCTAACCGTGGCTAACAAGCTTCAGCTCTCCCGGTGCATGAGATGTCCGTGGTTTGGAAGTATTTCCAAGTGTCATCTACAAACAGTATATGTGCGCTTTGCAATGACTGCAAGGCGTCGGTTATGAGAGGAGGAAGCAAGGCATCTTCCTTTAATACATCACATTTGATCACCCACCTCAAGAAGAATCATGCGGAGTTAAACGCTACATCTGTGCAGCAAAGTGATGAAAAGAAGCAACAGCCGACACCGAGAAACAAACTTTTTCTATCGTTCAAGATGCCGGATTCACCAAACGTGTGGAGTTCCTCGAGCCCCGTTATGTCTGTATAACGCTCAGTCACAAGTATTTATCAGACCAGTGCTGAACCCGAACTGTACAGCATTGTTTACAGTCACGTCGAGAAGGTAATTTCTGGTGCTGTATCCGTTAGATCCAATACAGGTTAGCATGTTGAGCTTGACTGCTAATTTATTGACTGTATTATTTGCCAAGTTACGGCCGGTTACTCAGTCTGGAAAAAGAAAACTAAGTTTGTTTACTACTCTGGACTGAAGCTATGCATCTTCCTTGTTGTGATGTTGTCTGTAGTGTTGTTTGAGGCAAAATATTCTCTCTAAAAACACAAACAAATAAATGAATGGCACTTTTTTCAATAACTTATTTTGTACAGACTGTGTTAACATTTGAAAAGCCGTGTTGCATTTATGTATGCATCCAGTGGGGCATCACAATAAAATTAGGCATAATGTGTTAATTCCATAATAGGTGATATGTGATGAATTTTGGTGTAAAAAGGCTGCATATATCGGTATCGGGTGATATCGGTATCGGAAATTAAGGGTTGGACAATATCGGAATATCGGATATCGGCAGAAAAGCCAATATCGAGCATCCCTAGTAAAAATATAATGTTTTATGAGCAACTGCTGTTCTGCATTTTGGTTGTAACATGATTTCTGAAATGCAATGTCAAACACAGCGAGACGCCTGCTAAAGAAACACAATGTATTGCCCATGTATATGCTTAACCACAATTCTAACAGTTTGCAACTCTTGAATTCTTATAACTTGTTAACATTCTGTTAGTTTCCTCAGAGCATAGCATGTCATTTTTCCTATCGCATATTTGTAGCCAGTGCATAAGGCTGCATTATGTTTCTATTTCACCTCTTATTAGTTGTTTCTTTTAGATACTTTTTAACAGCAAATGATTTACCCACAGCAGCCACTACACTCCAATGATGCAGCAGCCTCTCCTGACTAATCAGATGCCAGCCCTCTCAGCCCATCAGCCAATCAACATTGGCATAGCTCATGTTGTGTGGCCCCAGCCAGCCAGTAAAAGGAACAGGCACAGTCACAACAGGTGAGATTCTGCTCCCTTAGTGAAATAAAACTGCTTCTCCCTTTTATTGATGTATAATATTTCAACTGTTGTGTTAAAAGGAACCTGTCCTACCCCAGTAACATCCTAATATCAGCATGCCGGACCCCCAAAATGGCCAATGTTGTTGGACAGGCAGTGGCACGAAGAGAGCAGCCTCACAGAGAGGTGCCTCTGGTGGAAACCAGGCAACAAGGAATTCAAAACACAGATGAAGAGGGAAATAATGCAAAGGAGGAAGCAAACTGCTTCAAAGAGGTGGTGCCAAATGGTAACAGCCAGCTGGATGTTTCCAGTCAACAACAGCGAGATGTGGCGGTTCTGATGGGTGACACACCAAGCCCTGCTCACAGTGTGATCAGCATCCAGAGTGAACTGACTGACGGAGAGGAAGAAGAGGATGAAGACCCTCCGAGGTGCCGTCTGAGCGAGTGAGTAATATGACAGACAATAGAAATAGGATTACCAAAACACATACTAACACAGAATGGTAGTTAAAAGTCAGACCCTCTCTAACAGACAGTGTCTGCTTTAAAAAAACATTTGGACTACAGATTATAAATGTAAAACATCTGTGATCCGTGCCTGAGTTAATTCTACTACATACCTGCAAACTTGTCACTTTGGTGATTTTAATTGTATTTGTCCACTGGGTAATTCACACGAATCATGTAGATCTAAAAAAAAGATTAAGTGAGGGGGTGGGGGTGCTGAGTGAGTTAGGAGACATTAAAAAAATCTGTTTTTGAGCAGCTGAGGTAAGCTTTTATTTTAGTAGCCAACATTAACATCCATTGTTACTCTCATCACAAGGCTACAATGAGCCACTTAATTTCCTCCGGCCAAAATTAATTACGTGAGAATGATGTAAGTTTGTCGTAACTCAAATGTAATTATCTGCAGCCTAAGTTCTTCTAACGGCACAGTTGCAACTGTCTTACAGAACAGAACAACGCAACGTAGCCGCCTTCCTGATATGTAATGTTAGCTAAACTAGTCGGCATAAGCTAACTTAGTACAAACCCTAATTCCAATAATGTTGACACATTGCGTAAAAGGTAAAAAAAAGAAAAAAAACATACAATGTTTTGCAAATCCTGTTCAACCTATATTCTATTAAATACACTCCAAAGACAAAATATTTAATGTTTAAACTGATAAACCTTGTTTTTTTTTTGCAAATATTCACTCATTTTGAATATGGTGACTGCAACACGTTCCAAAAAAGCTGGGGCGGGGCCTGTTTACCACTGTGTTACATCACCTTTCCTTCTAACAACACTCAGTAAGCGTTTGGGAACCGAGGACACTAATTGTTGAAGCTTTGATGGTGGAATTCTTTTATATTCTTGCTTGATGTACGACACCAGTGCTCAACAGTTCGGGGTCTCTTTTGTCACATTTAGAGTTTACACACATTTTCAATGGGAGACAGGTGTGGACTGCAGCAGGCCAGTCTAGTACCTGTATCTTTTATTAGGAAGCCACGCTGTTGTTACTCTTGATGAAATAAACAGGGACGTCCCTGAAAAAGACGTTGCTTGGATGGCTGCAAATGGTGCTCTAAAACCTGTTTGAACCTTTCAGCATTAATGGTGCCTTCACAGATGTGCAAGTTACCCATAATGCCATGGGCACTAACACACCCCCATACATCACAGATGCTGGCTTTTGCGTTGATAACAGTCTGGATGGTCCTTTTCCTCTTTGGCCCGGAGGAGGACATGACGTCCATGATTCAAAATCAATTGGAAATGTGGACTCATCAGACCACAGAACACTTTTCCACTTTGCATCAGTCCATCTCAGATGAGCTCAGGTCCAGAGAAGCCGGCGGTGTTTCTGGGTGTTGTTGATACGTGGCTGTCACTTTGCATGATAGAGTTTAAACTTGCACTTGTAGATGTAGTGATGAACTGTGTTAACTGACAATGGTTTTCCTCAGTGTTCCTGAGCCCACGTGGCAATACCCTTTACAGAGAGATGTCAGTTTTTAATGCCGGGTCGCCTGAGGGACTGAAGGTCAGCAGCATTCAATGCTGGTTTTCAGCCTTGCTGCTCACGTGCAGAGATTTCTCCAGATTCTCTGAGTCTTTGGATGATATTATGGACTGTAGATGAAATCCATCAATTCCTTGCAGTTGTACGTTTAGAGACGTTCTTAAACTGTTGGACTCCTTGCTCATGCAGTTGTTCACAAAGTGGTAAACCTCGCCTCATCCTTGCTTGTGAATGACTGAGCCTTTGGGGGTTGCACCTTTTTATACCCAATCGAGGCACTCCCCTGTTTCCAATAAACCTGTTCACCTGTGCAGTGTTTACCCTGCCATTATATTAGGGTGGCGAACCGCCCCCCTTGAATGTCAAGTAAGTGTTATTTAATTGCATTTTCTGAATAGTTTCGGATCACAACAGAAGTAATTTAAGGATCCCTTTCCTATAGAACCGCTCTATACCTTGTCTTTTAAACTAACTAAACAGCCTTATGTTATTTATCTTATTTGCACAGCGGCTTGTAAATTCGGTCTCTACATGGTTTTTGTGTTTACAATTCGCAGAAAGCGTTGGAGATTCACTTGTTCAAAGATGGTTTGTTAAATTGTTTGGCAAGAGGCTCCACTCCTAACGGGATGCTGAGTGTAGATATTGTGCAATACCCTGATTTAAACTGAGTTTGCATTGTGGCTCTGATTACTGCTGTATAATTGTGATTCTTGTTGTGAATTGTGATCGTTTTTGGAGTTGTGAAGTTTATCAGGTTGAACATTAAACTTCTTGTCTTTGTAGTGTATTCAATTGAATATAGGTTGATAAACTTCTTGTCTTTGTAGTGTATTCAATTGAATATAGGTTGAAAGGGATTTGCAAAGTAAAATCTGTTCATATAATGTATATTATAAGAGATGTTTTCAAATTTATTCTAATCTCAGAGCTTCCAAAAGGCTTCACTTGTGGATTAAAATTATTAACATTTTGGGAGAATGTTTCAGATGTCTCCTTTGTCACTATACAGTTTGCAGGTCTGCTACTATCATGGGCCTCAGAAATGGTAACCTTTACCTTTTTATCTCTGTAGGTGTAAAGAGGAGTGTGTGTGTGAGGCATGCAGGAACACCAGTGTGTCTATGGAGAGAGTGTGTTCCCTCAGCAGCCCCGACAGCAGCCTCAGCACCAGTTCTTTTGCCTCCAACTCACTTCAGTCCAGCCCCTCTGTGTCACCATGCAAGAGACCCAACAGGTAGTAGTTAGTGGGGTTGTGTCCTACATTCTACAAAGAGAAATACACTCCTAAGTTCCAGTCATCTTAATGTTGTTTCATGTGTTCAGCATGTCTGAGGACGATGGCCACGAGAGTGGCTGTGACACAGTGGAAGGCTCTCCCACGTCTGACACATCAACCTCCCTGCGTCGCAACAGTCCCTACCGTTACCTTGACAACAGTAACCACAACAACCGCCCACCTTTGGCTGCCATGGTAGCACCACTGCCTTCCCCTGCAGTGCAGGGCAGGAGTCCCAGAGGTGTCAGGACAATGGTGGTCCCACCAATGAGAGTGCAGAACAACAACAGTCAAGGCACGGAGGAGCGTGTTCAGAGAACAGGTTGGTGGAATTATTTACCTTTCCAACAGCAAACAAGTATCTGTTTGTGCGATTTATTTAGTGAATGGGCACGAGTAATCTCGTGAATAATTTGCAGGGCGATTGATTCTTCGAAGAGAGACATCTATTTTTAGAATCGGTGATGTGTGGAACAAGCTATAAAATATGCTTCTGAAAAATAGCTACATTTCCTTTGCGCCAGCAGCCTCCCAATGTGTTCAACAAATGGGAAACAGCACGTCATTTCACTGCCATCTCCTCAGTGGTCCGCTCTAAACACACACACATACACACACACACATTAATGTCCTCTGAGACTCCTCCTGTTTTACCTTATCTGGCCCTGTTTAGCTCAAACAACAAATTTATTTAGGGTTTTGAAGTGAAATGAGCCACATAACTCTGACAAAAGTTTGGCTCAAAATGGCCCGCTTGGCACTGCACTGCTCTACAAGAACAAAAAAAGCTTGAGTTCCCTCATAACAGTGAGGAATTGATTACTCATGCCCATCCCTAACAACCTGTTTTGAGTTCACATATGATGGATTTTATAAAGGTGTTGTCTATTGTTAACCATGTTTTCATTACAAGCTAAGAGAAATTGATGCTTTCATTAAAATGTTGTTTGTATACTCACCCAGAAAAGTTTTTTCTCCATAAATGTGTCCTCATCCTTCCATCTGTTATGTGGTCTGTCACCTGTGCTTGGCGGTGTCTGCTTTGCAGGTCTTATGGAATCAGTTGGGGCTTACCGGCCCCTAGTGGGTCATAGAGGCTTCAAGAGGTGATCAAGAAGCACCAACAGAGAACTGGCCATGTTGTACCAATACCTCAAAGATGCATCCATAGCAGGCAATGCTAACATTGCTTACATTGCTTGAGAGTCCTCTTTTATGGCTTTCCCTCCATCAATTTAGAAGTTTTCTCTAAGAAAAGATTCCATGTTCATTTGGATGTTGTGCAGAAGGAGTAAAATGTAGGCTCCCCTCAGCTGAGCAGTCACCTTGGTGGATTTTGAGCGTTGACTGTAATCATATAAATTTATTTCCCCATAATCGCTTAAGTAACATTCACAAAACGAACTTAATTACAGCTAAGCATCCAAAGCAACTCCCTCTTCCCTGACAACACCTGCATGTTACTCTTGCATCAGTGATCCATCAGTTTGATGCTGAAGAAGAAAGGGGAGAGTTTACTTCAACCAAAGTAAAGCAAACATTTTCTAAACATGAGTGTTGGATCCTCAGAGTGGAGGGAAAGGTGGATGCATTTTATTTGGTGTTGAGTCAAAGCCTGTGCTTTCTCTGCTGGTTCTTGCCATGCAGCAAAAGTTGCCCCAAGGCACTGATCTGAGATCAGGTTCACCTTTTTGACTTCACCAGATGTTTAATTTATTACAAATGGTGGAGTGAATTTCAAACTCCTACAGATCAGAGTCCAAGGAGCAACTTTGCTCCTCAGGTGCCTTTTCTGAGTGCCAACCATCTGTTTCTTTCTCTTTCCCAAACTTTATGGATTGTAATTGTCTAGTTTAATGATGCTGGAACATTCCCAACTCTTAAAAAGTGAAAGACACGTTTGATGAATCAGAATCAGAAATACTTTAAATAATAAATAAATACTAGTTAAATGATTTGCGACCCGACCCCGGATAAGCGGATGAAGATGAGATGAGATGAAATTATTTGCTACGAAACTCCAGATGTACAAACAACAAATATTATACAGACAAAAACATATATTAGAAAAAACCTTTAAGAAATCTATACAAGAGAAAAAACTTTTAAGAAATATGTACAAGATGATTCTTTAATAGCAGCAGAAATTACAGTCACTGTGACCATAACATTCTATATTTATATAACTCAGACATTTAATTTGAAGCAGGTAATTTTCTCTTGTTTGTTTCTCTTGTTGCTGTAATATGAAACCTCTTTCACACTGACTGTAATCCAGGCTTCTGCAGTATCGAGTGGTACTTCTATTTTGCCAGCATGTTGTTGACCTGGAGCAAGTCTTTAGAATGAGTGAAACAAGTCTGCCACAGTATTTGTTGGGTTATTTCTATTGTTGCATTAACCTCTAATGCAACCACATTTTTGTATAAACTCTCAGATTTGTACAAGACTTACTTTTAGTCTCAATTTGTGGAGTTTAGGTATAGTTTTCAACTCATCCTTGGCCTATACTTAAAATAAAAAGGCTGTTTGTGTTAGATGGCTTCATATTTTGGATGCAGATGCTGCTGTGTCTCATGGCGCACTCACACTGTCCGCCCGTACCACGCCCCGGGCTTTAGGGTACTTGTCCCCCCCTCCCTCTCCCCCTGCTGGCCAGCCGTTTTTACTCACACTGCCTGGGCCTCGCGCAAATGCTTCTTGCCTGTCCATACGTCATCACGGTGTAACACGTCAGTTTTTGTGCGTCTTGTCCAACTGTTTTTGAATATTTTCATCCGCCCAAATCTGCAGTAAACACTCCACCTGCGCATCACACCAACGTTAACCCTTTCGCCACCATTGTTGCTGTTGTTGTTAAATGTCCGCGCATGGTCCGTCTTTTTATTTTTCTATGTCCGAGCAAGCGCACATAAAATGATGTGAGAGCCGCCGTAGGCGTCGTGCAAACACGCTTTACAAAAGCCCACCTCTCTCAAACGGGCCGTGGACGGCCAGCTGGCCGCAGCTAGGCGCGGAGCGGTTGCACTACACTGGTCAAACGAGCTAGGCTTTACCCGTAAAACCTGTTTTGGCCAGCTGTGGAAGGACAATGTGAGTGCGCCCTCATAAAGATGATGTCATTGTCCACTGCAGATGGCTGACAGCCACACATCGTGATTTAGTAGCGTGTTTTTAGTGGTGGTCAACTGTCAAATCCTTGGTGGTGACAAACATTTTAACATCAAAACCTGTTTCATATTCTCTTTATTAAAAAAAAGTTTCTGAATCTGAATTCTTTCTGGTATGCATGCTGGTTTGTTGTTTTTGGTGATCTTCATTGTCTTTAGTCCTGCAGGTCATGTGGTCTAAACCTGTCAACAGTTTTTTTAAGCATATATGCACTTGCCTTAGTAATTTCTGTCTTCTCTCTGTTCCAGTCTCAGAGTACTGGTCCCGGTCCAAAGGGCGCTGCGGCCTCATAGGACAACAGAGCACTCCCTCCTCCTTCCCCCTCCTCCCATCCGCCCCCCTCCTGTCCCGGCAGCAAAAACTTACAGGGCAGCAGCAGCACCCTCTGGCCTTTGGACAGGTCAGTTCAGTTTTTTTCCCTTTGTCCTTATAATATATGGAGTGAATATTACTGTGATTGAGAATGCTTTGTAGCACAGCTCTAGGACATTTATTTTGTCAGAGTAGCAGTATATCTGGGTCATTTTATAGCTTGTCTGATACAATAAACGTAACTCTTAGGAGGGCTTAATTAAAATGCCTTGAAGTCATATCTTTTGTCCTGGTTTGTCTTTTCTGCTTGGATGAAACATCGTTTTTCAAACACCTGGCAGGGACTGTAAAGGAATAGTTCAACAATTTGGGGTGCTTGCTTAAGATCGATACCACCCTAATGGAGTTAGAGCCAGTAGACTGTTAGCTTAAAGTCCCCCTCCACTTAAATGTGTTTTTCTTCTGTTTCTGTCCTCTAAAATGTCTGAAATTGACTATAGCGAAGTTTGTCACTAGAGAGGTGAAGGAGGAGATGTCTGTACACCTGTTTGCAAGTAGACATAATCCAATTTATAAACTCAATAAAACCATAACGTGTTGTTTTACACTTTGGTGTAAATGAGTCAGCTTAACAGGTACTGGTAGTTTTCATTACCTTAAGACAGAGCCAGGCTAGCTAGTTTACCTATTCATACTGAGCTACTGATAGACCGATTAATCAGACCAATTAATGCTATTTAAGATAATAAGCATTGGCCGATGTTACAAGCTTTCAACCAGCTAAACTGGCTTATAGGGCTTGAAACAGCCTCCCCGCATACACTCCATAAGTCCAACTCCTGATTAGAAAAACAGGTTTGTAATTTGGTACGGTTGTGGGACAGTGAAGCTGTTTGGGGCCGTCCTCACAACAATAACACTGTTATTGTCAGCAATGTTGTGTCTCATTTGTTTGTTGTTAAAACAACAACGAGATAATGGCATTATAGGTATATCTACTCTATTATAGCCCTGCTCTGTAAATATCTGCATCGGTTGTTGAAAAATGCACATTGGTTATACTGAACGGAGAGGCGAAAGCGGTATCAATTTTATCCAACGTTGAAAATCCATGGGGCTCAGACTCATGCTGTAGCACAGGACCTCCATTATGACCAACTGAAGCCGCTACACTGACCCTCTTGACGTGGCTACTTCAGCCCTCTGCCCTCCAGCAGTTAAACTACATAGAACTGTGTAAAAGAACTAATAAAATCAGTTCAAAAGTGATCAATGTGTATCCATGATCCTTTTGTTACAACAATCCAGTTAATACATTCAGGACCAGTTAATGTAACCTGCATAAGCAACTGCATCATCACTTTGCAAAAGTCAATATGCACACAGTGAGGCTAGCAGCAGCCACACGCTGTCTGTCCAGCAGGTAAAAACCCCTCTCTGTTGGCCATGTATTTTGGTTGGAACTCTAAGCAAGAAAGCGGATAGGCATTTCCCAAAATGTCAAACTATTCCTTTTACAGTCTAGTCTGAGTACACCCTGGGAGTTTAACAGAATGTCATTGAGCTTGTCTACTCCTCTTTCTCAGGTGCAGCCGTACGGTTCAAACCACAGCAACAAAGAGTGGAACGGCAACTATGGGCCACTGCGACCGCACGCCTACATCCCCCCTACCTTCACACACCTGCCGCACAGCAGCCCCACGCACACTTCAGCCGCCCCGCACACACATACCCAAGGCCTGCCTACACACACCCTGCTGTCCTACCCTCCCAGCGCCCCCCTCACCGCCACCCACCACCCCCACCCCATCCTGCCTTCTCGCCCTCCTCCTCCCCCTCTCCTCCAGCACAGCTATGGTCTCTCCCACCCCCAAGGAGGCACTATAGTTCACCAGGTGACCCTGGGCATCAGCACCCACCCCCACCACCCTGGACACCCACACAGGCTCCTCCCATCCCCAACAATCCACCCGCATCACCAACCCGGCTATACCCACCACCCCCACCAGTTCAAGCCTCCCTTCCCCCCTCCTCACCCTTACATGGCCTCCCCGGCTGCCTACGCAGGCTTCCCTCTGAGCCCCACCAAGCTCAGCCACCATCCCCAGTTCTCTTATATCTGAGGAGCAGGACGGGGCCGCAGCACTACCTTCTGGTGAGGAAGGGCAACGGGAAGTGGACTGGGTCTGCGACCTGGGCGGGTAGAGCTAACAGCAGAGCACAAAATGGACACTTGTGATGATGAGGAAGAGGAAAATATTGTTAACAAGAGGAGGATGGATAGCGTGTTACGGAGGATTGAGAAAGAAAAACAAAAGTAACATTGCTGAAGAAGTTTTCTGGTGTTTTCGCGGACAAAGAAATCCACAGCCTCTGGAGGTTCACGTCAAAAGTCAGTGATTGTATTTGATTGTCAGAGTCCCTTCAGCTCTGAAAGACTTCCTGCGAAATCATGTCAGCCACCAGAGGAGCCGGATTGATTACAACGGCACAGCTTTATAAGAAAAAACGTGAATGAATTCAATAGAAGTATGATAAAGAAATTTTAATTAAGAATGTGTCCTTTGCACATTACCTCCTGTCGTTGTTTGAAGTTAGTGTTCAGAGAAAATGATCTAGTTAGAGGCGGGAAACCATTTGTTGTTGCTGTCAACACGCTCAGCCTACCCTTTATCGCTGTTGCCTTGTAGCATGTGCTAGCCGCTCGGATCTGTTTGTTAAGCCATCCCAGTCTGTATTAACCAGGATCGAACGCTCCTGTCTTTGTTTGAGGCAGACTTAACTGCAGCCATCGCCGAGTGCCTTAAAACCTATGACGTTAATTCAGGAGCTTATAGATTGTACATTTAAATGGGCTTGCAGCACTTAAACTTCAGACTATGACGGGCGTATTGGATAAATAATGCTTACGGTTATGTTTTATTATTGGAAAATGTTGGACTTCCTTTTGCTTTCTAACTCAGAGTATGGATTTACTTTAGCTAGAGGCTGCACATTTAGGGCTTTGACTGAATGAGCTTTTTATGTACATAAAGAGTGATTTGATATTTTGATAATCGATTTCTATTCACTATAGTACTTAATTCACAACAGTATTGTCACTGTTTACTGTAACTGCAATACAATCTAGATAGCCTCTGGGTTGCTGTGTTTTTGTTGTTGTTTTTTTGCATTTAGGCTAGACTTGCATTAATACATTTTATGTTTTACTTTTTTGGGAGTGGCATAGACTAAAAAAAAGATTGTTTTATGGATTAATTTGAAATGCTTCTCAGTGTTTGAAATAACCTATCAACTTACAGTATCATTGCTGGGCTATTGAGTGTTAGAGTTGTATCGGTAATTGTTTCAAATATTCGTGTGAAACGAAGCTTTTTGTTCATGTATTGAAGCCTGTTGTCAGTTTTGATACATTCCTTCAGGGTGGATGCATAGCCTTGATTTTTTTTCGTGTGTGTTTTTGATTTCCAGTGTGTAGTAGAGCTGCGTCTTTACCCGTCATATCAGCTGGTATTTTACTCAAATCAGCACCAAAGACTGTTCATTAATCATTTCTAAAGCATGGTCAATAGTATTTCTTCTTTCACCTCCAGCATACTGTTGCATTGGAATATATTTTGAGATCTCTATTTTAAAAATGAGGTTGAGGTTTTATTTTTCTGAGCTGTATTTGGCAAAGTGTATTTGGAATGTATAGACGATAAGCTGCTATGTACTGATTATCTGCCACTTCGTAGCTGTGAATTTAGAGGAATAATCTCATTCTAGCCTGCATTCTATCTTTTGTATTGTAGTTCTGACGACTAGATACAATAGAAGTGGTTTCTATAGTATATTGAATACTATTCCTATATGCTAGTGCCTCTGTATATTGGCTTTGTTGTTTTGAAGTGATTGTAAACTGCTGTAATGGAAGTTATGAGTTATCTTTTTTTTTTATTCTTTTGCTTTTTGGTGTGTGTGTGTTTTTGTGAGTGTGCATTTAGCATCAGTATTTCAAACGTAGGGTTCACTGTTGGATTCTGTAACCGGTGTGTCGTTGATGTATTATGTTTTTTCTTGTTTTCTGCTGATGACATGGCTTTTATTTTCGTTATCGGACTGTATTTGCAACTTTTCGTACTGTACAACTAGTGCCTTTCTTCAAACCAGTGGCTGGCAGATGACATCCTGCGTTGATATCAAAGCAGGATGAAATTTGTAGTTCCTATTTTCACATCCCGAAAACCCCAAAGTCATTTGTTTATTAGATTAAGACGAGGTCTGGAAACAATCGCTTTTGTTTTTTTTACAGAATCCTAAGAAAAGTACAAGTCAGGGAATGTTTTATTGCACTCACCAAGAACACCGTGCAGTACTCAAAACTTAGGGTCTGAATATACACAAATGCAAAGCTTTATCCTCACACCGTGTGTTTGTGGAACTCCAGACATCAGTTTTTGGTTGCATTTCAGATGGCTAAACAGCGTTTTCTCTCATCTTGTGATTGGGATGTTGATAGTGTCATGTTTGTAGACATCACCATAGGTAGATATCATCTTGTTTTAGTCAGGGGTGTCTTCAAAATATTTTATCCATTAATCACACTCAAAGTTTAGGTCCAAAGTTGCCCCATACTCCTTGTCGACAGCATATTGCTGCCACCATACCAAAACACATTTGCTCATTTTCTTGTAATAACGAGAAACTTCTTTCATTTTCATAACCAAGATTTATTGGTGTAGAACGTTTTGGGATACAAGATAAAACTATATGATGTAACAAAATAATAGTAAGTTTGAAATCTAGTAAATACAAGAAAATGTCGTAACATGAAAAATATCTTGTGATAACTTGAAAAGGGTCGAGCACTTTCCCGCTAAGATGAGAAAGTGAGCAGATATATTTTTGTCATGGTGCTACTCTACTTAACGTATTACATTGTAATGGTTTTGCTGTGTTGCTTAAGCAATTGGGTGTGTTTTGTGTACTCGTTTAATATGCTACTGTGTTGACAATGCTTAGACAAACGAGAGGATGCACTGTTCAGCTAGAATTATAATTGATAGGTGTGTGTCATGGCACGGTAATCTAAATGTAATCAAAAATGTTCTGTGTTTTTTTGTTTTGGTTTTGTTTTTGAACCCTGTGGTGTGCAGCCTTTCGTTGATTCCTACACGGCTCCATTCTTTCTGTCAGCTCAGCACCTGTGATGAGATGAGCACACGTCCCATCACGGCCAGGTCCCGCGCCGTAATCCCCCATCACTTCGGGTTGATTGTTTATGATAGATAATCCCGCCACCGTGCAGCCTTGACGGTTGCATCATCAAAGTCAGAGGGTCACACAGTCCCCTGTTTAAATCTCCACAAGAGCACAGAGCCCAGCAGCCTTAAGTTACAACGCTGGAAAGGAGGAATGTTTTAAATACTTTAAAAACATTAGAAGAATTATCTTTTTTTTTTTGGCAATCAACTAGGACTGGGTCCAGTCTATGTTAATCACTATTTTAGAGTTTAGGTTTTAGTCTGCTTTAAGAAATTTGGACCTTTTTACTGCACTCTCTCATGAAAAATCTACCAACTCAACACACATGGGTCTGAGCATCTCATTTGGGTACTGGGCTGAGAACTAAATTGTGCTAATTTTGAGTCCCAAGACATGTTTTTAGGTTGATTTTGTACCACAGATATCTAATTACGGGGTTGACAGTTGTTGTATTTAGACACAAATATGTAGACCTGATTGAAATGGAAACTGTTACTGTTCTAAATATGTGTAGATCTGTGTGGCTTTATGATTTTACTCTTGATTTTATTTTATTGCGCTACACTAGTATGACATGTAGCAACTGCACTGTGCAATATACAACAATATGAGGACTGGGAAAATGATTATTGTTTGGATGTAATGTGTGTCTTACCAGTTTGCGGTCGTTTTCTTCTTCCCCCCTCTAGTTCTCAGTGAGTTTCAATGTGATCAAGCCTTATGTACCTTGTCACAAAAAGCGGGTTCCTTCTTGGTGACTCTTATTGGTGAGTGTCAAATTATGAATTGATGGTTTACTATGTCAAGATTCACTTTGAATTAAAAAGATCTTTTGCTTCAGTCGCTGTTGTCTTTTTTCTCGTTTTGTTTTTTTAAAAGATGGATCTACAAAAATAATGTGGAAAAATTGCATGATGTCAAAATCTGTTTTTTTTAATAATAAAACGGATTTAATGATCTATCCAAAGAGTATATTTCTCAGATCTCTGAACCTTTGCTGGAACAGAGGACTAACCGGATTTCAAAAATGAGAGTAAAATAAGTTGAACCAGCAGTGTGCAAAGGGAAACAGCTTTCCCTAGGTGCTTGTGAAGATATGAGTTACTTGATAAAGTTGATAATATGCTTCGAGGTTGAACGGAAAATGCATCAATCGAGAGTTTTAGGGCCATTAGGACTGACTTCCCACCTTACTTGATAAATAGGACCCTTCTTTTCTTTTTCAGATGAAACAAAGAGGCAGAGCAACGCATGCATTTAACATCTTGAGCAGATAGAGACTGATAAATTGGCCAAGCCATATATACCATCTTATATTAGGGTTACGTTACCATTTACCAGAGCATATGGTGGCCAGTAAGTAACAAGAAAATGCAGCCAAAGATGTGTTAGATTATAGAAAAACAGTCACACCATTGCTATTGTGAAAAGTCCTGCTTATATTACATTTCATGAAACATTAACATTCTCTTAAAGCACCATAATATGTACAGTACAAAGAATGTGGGACTCACTTTCCACTTCACCCAAATCACAAAGCTTACACAGTCTTTTCCCTCCTGAAAAGGAGAAAACCGCTTTCCACTGTTCAACTAAAGAGTCCAGATCTAAACCCCATAGAGAATCTCTGGAAAATCCTTGGTGACAAAGTATTGTCTCAGAAACCCACTCCAGTTAGTGAACTGTGGGAGAGAGTGAGTCAGAATGGACCAAGATCAAAGCAGAGCAGTGTGAGAAACTAGTGATGTCCTGTGGGTGCAGATGTGCTGAAGTCATTCAAAGCTGTGGCCTCTACACTTCCTGTTCATTTTTGAATCGTACAGAAGAAAACATGGTTGAAATCTTCTCTTCTGACACAATAGTTACTGTTCTCTAAATATGCTCTCTGTTTTTTTCCCAAAAAAATAAAGGTTTTTGTTGAGGTGCCTTGGTTCTTTAAAAAACATGCTAGTACAGCAGTGGTGAAGCCACAAGAACAACATTACAACATTTAGCGGAACTCCAAACCTGACTCGTATTAGGAGTTCATAGCAGGTGGACAATGGGCTGGATGATAATTCAATATGAGAATATTTGGAGTTTATATTTTTGCATTAAAGTTCTTCATAAAATGAGAAAACACTCGGTATTTGACATTTGTCGCGTCTTAAATGAACAGGAGTATACAGAAATAAGCTTTACCATGTGGTTATTTCATACAGACCACATATTGATTCAATTAGGCCTACTGGAAAACATGCTATATTGAAATATGTATCGTTATCAAGATATAACATTAATTCTACCTGGATATAACACTTTAGCCCTAGTGGACAACGGGAGAACAAACGTAGGCCTACCTATGAGATAGGATATAAGATGTGGACATAAGAATATGTGCCTATTCCATTTGAAATAAAATAGGAACATAACCAGAACAAATGGAGCGTTTTATGAAAAAGCCCTTTGAATCCATAAGCTCCAGTGTGTGTGACGCAGCATATCTGCCAAAGCCTCCTCTCTTTTGTAACCAACATTTACATGAACTTAAGTGGGGTGAGACATTTGCTTTATATGTTAGATTTAAGCCTACGGTAGGTCTATAAAGCTTCAGTCTTTCTTGAATGCATTGTTTGGCCACTGGAACTACTCCGAAAAATATATAAAATTAGCAATTTATTAGACTGTTGTCCTGGATGTGGTAACATGTTGGGGTGGCAGTAGCTTAGTCCATAGGTGACTCGGCTGGGAACCGGAGGGTCGGTGGGGGTGTGGACCATGAATGGAGCGTGAACCGGTGGCTGGAGAGGTGCCAGCTTATCTCCTGGGCACTGCTGAGGTACTGTTGAGCAAGGCACCGAACCCCCAACTGCTCTGGGCGCAGATCCATTGGCAGCCCCCTCGCTCTGACATCTCTCCATTAATTGCATGTATGTAGGTCCTGTTTGTTCATGTGTGTGTGTTTCGGGCCTGTGTGTGTGTAACCTGTGTAATAATAACAGAGTGAAACATTTTTAATTTCCCTTGATAAATAAAAGGAATTCTTCTTCTTCTTCTTGATTCAACTCTCTGTGGAGAACTCCTGCGAGCTTCACAGGTCTTGTTAACGAGTTCATTTTCAGCAAAGGTTGATGGTAACATTTTCAAAAGGATGCAAACAATCCACTCAGAATGAACTTCTCCTGAGCCTCCCTCTGTGCAGGTTTAGCCTGATGCATTTTGATGACATAACATAGGATTAACACATTTATGGCCCGCGGGGTGTTTCAGCGGCACAATGATGATTTCACGGTAATTTCTTTAACAGTAAATTGGACTCAATGGGGACGCTAATGATGAGTGTATTTCCCCGGTGTGGCTGCATCCTACTCCTCTGACTGTGTTCAGGCAGTGTGACTGTGCTCTCAGCCCCCACCAGGGGCCGCCTGCCTCCCGCTGAACTCAGATCTGCCCAAACACACGAGCTGCCCGCTGTGATGTCTGGTCCCTACATGATGCGGCGGACTTCACATCCACGGTGCCAACGGTCCGCTAAAGAGGGCGGAAAGACAAGAGTGAGTTGAGCTCCTGCTCTTATGTCCGTGTTAAGAGGTGAGGTAATTAGGTATCACCAGCATGCTCCTGCCATTGTCACCACAATGACACCAAACACACAGGCTGTCTCTACCTGCTGAAGCTGCGTCAAGTTAGACAGAAGACAGACCGGAAGTCAGGCAGTTTACCGATTAAATGTGTTATTTAAGTGTAGATTTATTTTAAATATGGCCTTTACAGAACAAAAAAAACAAACTTATAAAGGTTAGACTAGCCTAATGGAGCCTTCATGTCCAATGGAAAATATGGTAAATACCAAAAGCTGACGTGAAAATTGCACATGAATTCCCCCTCCCGTGGTAATTTCAACTGGGGAGCTCGTAGAATATTGTGATACACGAGTGGCCGAGATGAGTTAACCTTTGACCTTTCCAACATGGCGGAATGAGTGGTGAATAATAAATGCTTTCTGCTGCTGTTAGCGGAGAGTTTGTGTTGCCTCTACGATGTTGTGGCATAGACAATTACACTGTCATGTGTTAACACTTAGTGTCATTTAAAAAAAATAACGTTATTGTTTTGGTTTACCTACCCAGAGCAGATGCTAGCTAGCAGGTCAGGATCTGTGGGCCCACCATGTTTCATTTCACTACGACAACAAAAGCACTTGAACACAACACACTGGTAATTTCCAGTTCACAAACGGAAAGGACCGTCTTTGCCATAGCACGTGAACGCAGCATTATCCTGTACCTGGTGTTCGAAAGTTAGCTCCTGTGAGCTAACGGTAGTCAGTCAGAAAACAGTAGGTCTGCCACTCAACTTATTTTAGGAGGGCTTCAAAAAAGGTTGGTGTTATATATATGTTATATATTTGTTCCATTTTAACTCAGGATGCAGCATCCCTCCAAACACCCGGTTCAGACTGGGACATTGCATTTTACAAGCTGTATAGATTTAAGCATAAACACTAGGACCTGACCGATACGGAATTTTGAGACCAATACCGATACCTATTTCAGATGGAAGGTTACTGATATGGCAGCTGACATAGTGATTTAAAAAATATCATAGACATTTTCTGTGTTGGTAGTGCAAATATGTGGCTGCTTTCCTAACTTACTAAAGAATATTTAACAGTATTATAGCATACGTTATATATACAAATGCATTACATTGTCAACAAATTCTAGAAATGAACACGGAGAAAAAAAATAGATAATGAATAAAAAATATAAATAAATATCAGTCAATTGCTGGCCACGCTCTGCTGGACAAATTACGCAATGACACCATTTCCAAATCACACCAAGCATCATTTCTGCATTAAATGTTCTTTAAAAAATAAATTCTTATATCGGCGTATATCGGACCACATAAGCCGATACCGATTTGTCTGGGATAGGCCAGTATCGGCCAATAATCCGGCTAATTTGTGACGTAACATTGTTTCAAAATATGATTTCTGGGTCCAAGCCGGTCCAAGCCTCATATTTCTACAATGCAGCAGTGCCATGTTCCCTGTTGTTTGAACAGATCTGAGTTTTGAAAAAAAACGACGGAATTGTAATTTGACCTCTTTCTTTTTTTTTTTGTGACCAAATTTTTATTTATTTTCAGACTTGAGAAAAGACAGTACAATACAATAACAAAAACGCAACAAGAAGACAGCCATAAGAATGAATGAAAGAGAGCTAAGAGAACCACATTACAAAATAAAAAATAATAATAATAATAAAAAAAAGAATAATTAAAACAAAACAAAACATACATAGTACCCCCCCAGAACCAAAAGCTACTAGCAAATAGGTGTAGGGATCCACTCCTTTAGCTTCCCTGCCACTGAGACCCACAGCTCAGCCTTGGATTCCTTGACTCCAGTCACACGAGCAGTGGACAACTCCAGGTAAATAATGTCAAGAAATGTGAGAATCCAATTGTTCATCGACAGCTTATCGGGGTGCTTCCACCTCATAGCTACTAATTTCTTAGCAGCAGTAAGGCCAGCAAGAATAAGTCTTTTCTGCTGTCTAGGTATGGAAAGCTGAGATAAATCATTCAGAAGTAGGGTAGAAATTGACACCGGAATTGTCAAAGAAAAAATGTCTGATAAGTGAGAAGATACATGGTTCCAGAAACTAGCAACAGGTGGGCATTGCCAGAACATGTGGAGAAATGTACCAGAAACCCCAAGGGAACACAGGGTGCACCGAGAGTCAGCCACCAAACCCATTAAGTGCAGTCGCCGTGGGATCAGGTAAGTTCTATGAGCATAATTCAGGGGGATTTGTTGGAGATTTGGATTACGTGAAGTCAACAAAATGTCAGACCAGACCGTGTCCCAATCAAAATCACATCTAAGTTCTGGAACGTCACCCCTCCACTGTTTGTCTAAGAGCAAGTCCTTGTAAGAGGACTTCAGTAGAAAGGTATAAAAGATAGAGACAAAGCCCCTGGAAGTTCCTCTGCTCGTGATAAGTTTGTAAAAGGGGTGATGCTCCAGTGGCAGACCCCATGGGACTCCATAAGTCCTGAGTGCCGCCCTAAATTGAAGGTAAAAAAAGAAAGATGAGCCTGGCAGGTCATAATAGTCTTTCAGATCCTGGAATGAGCGAAGACCGGTATCATTATAAACATCCCCCAAGGTGTGAATGCCTTTTTTCTCCCATTGAGGAAAGGTAACAGGCCTCTGTCCTATCAGAATTTGGTTGTTATTAAATATCAGGGACTCAAGATGCCAAGGACGGAGAATACCACAAGATTTCTGGGAGTTACGCCAAATCTGAATTACGTGTGAGATAAGAGGACCAAACCTCAGCTGACATTGTTTGATAGAAATGTTTGTGAATAAAACATCCTGGAGTCTCCAAGGGGAGACCAGTTGTTCCTCTAGAATATGCCAGGAGGCCACCTCCTTTGGGTTAATCCAATTAATCAGAGGTCTCAGACAAAAGGACCAAAAGTATAACTTGAAATTTGGGACCGCCAGCCCCCCGTCCAACCTTCTCTGTTGAACAGTCGACATCTTAAGTCTTGGCCGCTTGTTGTTCCAAAGAAATTTAGTGACTATTGAATTGAGTTTCTTAATTTGACCTCTTTCTTATGGATGAAAAAGATGTCTAACTGATGAAAGAGGTGATCGTAATTGTTCACATGTTCGGCCGTTGTTGTCGATTTTGTTTCAACGGAGCGTTTGGACCCTGAAATCGTATTTTGAAAGGGTGTTACGTCAGACTTAACAGCCGGATATCAGCCGACCGATATATCGGCAGGTGTGCTGATTAGATCATGATCATCATTTGGGCCTACTTAAAATTAGACACATTCCAAAAGCCGCCATTTTTTTCCATTTTGGGCCCATTATGTTGCCCTACCTCTTACTCCACGGGTATCATGTCAGAATGAAAATGACCTATGAGATATTCTGACTTTTACTCCCCTGTATGGGTGAACCTACAATAATACTGGATCCTACATTTCTCTTGATGCAGCTTGACAGTTTTCCTTTTCTTCTTTTGCCTTGAAAACTCCAATGTCTTTCAACCTCCACGCCCCCAGTTTGTAACAGCTTTATTTTAAGAAGTGTGTCTCCATACCCAGACTCATAGAAGACTCTATACTACTGTTTTATAGGCCGGGTAATGGGCTACCTGTACTAAAAAAGAGTGTGAAATGAGCAGTGACGTGGCCCCTAATCTCTTTAAGCAGATTCGCCATCAGGATGTAGAATATTTAGCAACAGGACAAGATTTGGGGAGCGGAAGTGGTCTGTTTTCTGTTTGTAGTTTGAGTAGTATTGACCGATCTTGTTTGTGCAGGCTTTGGTAGAGGTAGACAGGACGTCATGCAACCGAGGAAACCATCTTCTATTGTCTGGCAAAGATGTAGGTTTTCATTAGCTTTTTGTTACTATTTATCTACATTCATATGCATATGGTCGGCCTATCTCTCTACTCCAACTCCATTATCTTGTCTCAAGTTGCTCATTGGGCCGTACGCAATGACTGTTGCTTGGAAGAGGAAGTCTTGGCCTGGATATCTGCTGGCTACTGCGGAAAGCCCGAAATTTTAACTCCAGAGGCTGAAATGTCTTCAGACAGATAGCTGCTGGGTTCAGAGATTAAGTGGTCCCGTAAAGTGTCGTTCCACTGCAAAATCCTCCTATGGTCGTTTTTTTTCCGGTAGAGTCGCTAACAGCCGGACGTAGCATTACGGTGAAAGCATTAAAACGTCTTTTTTAACCAATAATACTGCTCAAAATAACAGCAAACCCTGGAGTCCCTACACAGAAAACAAAGCACCAATGGGCTCCTTTCTTTTGGATTGACTTTGCTAATCCACTTTAATGGACTTTACTATGAGACTCCTAATCACTGTTAGCCACGTCCGACTGTTAGTGACTCTACCTGATTTTTTCGTTAATAGTTGTTAAACGAAAATGTCTCGATGGCTTATTTGATGTATGTAAGTGCCAAAAAAGACCATAGGATGATTTTACGTCGGAATTACACTTAATAACTCCACTCCTTGCCATGCACTTCCAGACCAATGTAACGCTTTTATTTTGAAGGCAGTATAAGAGCGTTTCCTGTGTGTGTTGATGCAGCTGCCAGCAGACAGATAGAGCGCTTTGCGGTCGCAGTAGGGACATCAGACTTCACACACAGAGCGTGGAAACACAAAAACAGACGCGTAAAGGAGAAAAAAAAACATCTTTGTTCCCTCATCGACCCCCACTGCCTGCAGCAGGCTCATGGAGAGCGGAGCCCTGCTTGTCCGCACCGGGGGCAGGTTGATCGGATGCCTTTCGCCACAGCAGCGCCGTTAGGTGTTTTCCATCCAGGATTAATTGGTTGACCAATGGCTCCAAAACATGCGCTCCTCTCCGACAGCGGCAGCAGTGGCCCCGGGGTTAAAAGGGTAAATAATAACGGAGACCCTTTCCTTTTCCCTCCGACGGCATGGTCCTTGGATGCGGGGATGGTGGCCAACTGTTCGCCGAGGAACGGGAAGAGGACGCGAGCGCCGGATGGGATGCTGGCCCGGTGGATTGTGAGCATCGGCGCGGTGCTGATGCTGATGCTGCAGAGCTCCTTGGCCGCTGACGGTAAGACACTTGATGCCGTGTTCATTATGAAACCTGCGAGTGGTCCTCCCTTATAGTCCTACGAATAGGCAGACCCTCAACACCATGTCCTGCTGAATGTTCCGACTTCAATTCCAGTCCCCTGCTTTCATTTTTATCAAATTATTAATGCAGTTCTTTATTAGCCAGAGGATCAGTGCGCGGAGGATTTCATCAGACTTGGCGATGGAAGTGATAACCACTAAAACAGCAGCTGTGTTTGTGCTGTGAAACATGCCCACGGCTGTCCTTCTGATGGGTCTGGGGCTGTTCTCTGAGGGGATTGATGTTCTCACTGCACTTTATATACGTCTGTGTTTTATTAATCAAACTAAAAAACAGTGCAGTAGCACGCCGGCCTTAACCGATGTCACGTCCCCAAACAAGCGGCCGGAGCGCACGGTGGACCACAGCGCTGCGCCGTGCCGCCACAGCGCGCTCACCGCGGCCGCTGCTTTGGATCAAGAAGGAAACTTTTTATTCATTCATGGAGCATTGAGCCCCGGGGTCCTCAACCTCGAACATGTTCCATAAGGGACGTTTCATAGTCAGTACAGATGAATTATTTATGATCTCCGTGTCTTAACAGCCATCCCAGGAAAACATAAAAATAGCAGCAAAGATGACATCCATTTCAGTCATATTGCTTTGACTACAGATCTCAAACATAATAAGGTATGCCTGCACTTCTGTAAAACAGACATGTTTTGTCATACTTTTAATATAATGGTGACAACAAAAAGCAATTCATTTTTTAATCCACTTTGACATTATGTTACTATCATTGTATATGATTTAATTGTAATAATCTGAGAGGATATATTTCACGTTTTTTAAGCCTAGCTGAGATTTCTGGCTGCATTAACTGCAACCACAACCAACCTTGAAGCGTCACTATATTATATTATATTATATTATATTATTTGCACAGGTTTGATATATTGGCCACTCCAGACTGGATGTGAATGGAATTTCAATGTTGGTGCTGGCAGCACTGAGGATGACATTTGACAAACTTAAATGTCAAATATCTTTCCAGGAATAATGAGTGAGTTATACTCAGGACACTTTACAGACGACTGTGGAAGGTTTCAGTATGAGACGGGGTGCAGCATGCAGATGTTTTTCCAAATATCTTTTAGCTTTTTGTCAGTCATATTGATCCAATAAAACCAAAACAACACAACAACATAACAAGTCTGTACAGCTGTCTCAATACAAATAGCCTAATCCACAAATGCACTGATGGAATAATACCTGCTTAGGCAAACATAATTTGATGCCACACAGGAATGTATCTGTCCTAGACACTCAGGATACTCAGTACATATAAGCCTTCAAAAGCATCCCTCTCATTTCTCTAAATTGCAACAGCAGAACAAATGGTCCTTTTCTGTATTACATTAACATCTCAGGTTTGATTAAATTGTTGAATGGACTGGCTGCCTTTTTGGCTTGTTAGTATTTTATATTTTGATAGTTATTTGAGGGACTGATTGGCTGACTTGCAAACTGAGTAAGAAAGTCAGAAGAAGCCTCCCTGAGACCCACCTCAGTAACCTTTCTTATTAACTCTCACATAGGAAAATAATGAAATCCTGTCTCCTCCTACTAACACATGCCAACACTACTTAGAGTGTAATTTGAGGGTAATAAAGAAAGAGCGTGCCCTTATGATAAATTGTATTAAATGCGTGGATTTAAGAATGAAAGGGATACAGAATATGGAGAAGATCAGCAAATGATTTGGAAAAAGGTTTTATCTGCCCAGCCTCGCCAGTTAAATCAAAGCAAATCGCCCACTCACACACACAACATATCTTTTTTTATAATATGTTGCTGTGCCACTTAAGAGCAAGCTTTTCCATAGTGTGGCGAGATTTGACTTTGTTTCTCCACCTGGTTAAATTCAGGAAAACCTCATATTTTTGTTCTCCATCTCCATTTATAATAGAAAAGGATGTTTTTTGAGGCTAAGGCTGTGATTTATGTGTGTGTGAAAGAATTAGTGTCTGACGACACATAGACCGTGTGTGTGTGTAGGTGTTTTCTTTACTAGGTCTACAGAGATCTTCATCCTCAGTCAATAGCTGAGATCTATTGGACCGTGTTACCATGGGAACAGCTCTGCAGCTAGTACTTTTCTCTGTGTGTCTGTGTTTGTCAGTCAGGGATCGAAATAACATCTGAGTAAGTGCCAGGTTAGAGTCTGTTGCCTAATAATCAGTGTCAGATGACACACCAGTAGAGATAAAACGGTCTCTGAAGCACTGGTAGATCTGTGGGGTTTGAACCAGCTGCCAAACATCCGGCTTTCTGGTCATCTCTGAGTCACTCACCGCGGAGGTTACTGCTGTCATTTCCTTAGAATTACACATCGTTTTTGTGCATGACCCTTTTTCACCCTTTTCACCATCTCCCTTTAAACACTTCAAATTAAACCAGCAGCATGACAGTATTTCTTGCCATAATTTAGATATATCAGAGGTGTCCAAAGGGCTCTGAAGAATAAAGGAAGATTAAAATACTGGGCGTCTGCCAGCCAGCAACTGATTTGTTTAAAATGAACAAGAGCAAGTGGCAAGATGGTAAATTGTCTTTCCTCACATAAATCTGTGACAAAAGGGAATAACAACAGAACCACCTCTCACAGCTTTTCTGTTTATCTAAATTACCATAGTTGCTGAAGACAATATTCAAATCTAAGAACATTCATGACATAAAAAGATGTCTGTAGTAACGCTGAGACTGGAAAACAAGCAAGGCTGGTTATAGTTAAAAGCAGTATACTGTTGCCAATACGATACCTGAGTTTCTGTACAGATAGCAAAACAATATTTTTCTAAACACGTTTCTCTACAAACCCCAAAAGTGTATTTAAAGTGTCTAAATACAAGCAGACATACAAGTGCAGTTTAAAATGAGCAAAATTAAAGAATTATCTGATCAAAAAATAGTAAATGTCCAAACCCATTTGTCCACTCGTGGTTTACATTTCATCAGAGTTTCTCTATGAATTGTCTCGCACTGCCAGACCACTGGCCATCTCCACAGTGCTGAGACGATGAGAAAAGTTCACATTCTGGGATAGGAGAAAAAACATTCTTGTTTGTGTTTCTTTAAACCAAAGTGCCCTTGCAAAATAGACAGTTAAGATAGCGGATGGGGCCGGCTGAAATTGGCAGCTCAAGCCTCAACTTTGATATGTCACTCAGTGCTGTGATTTTCCTTGCTCTGATTGGTCCTTCTAATTGCTTCCAGAGGCATTTTGTTGTACGTCATTGATAACAGCCCTTGGAAATGGATAGATGAACAGCTTTGGTATGTTTTGGCACAGACTGCTCTGGTACAGGTGCTGTAAATCTCAGTTTAAGGTTTTGGAAAAGCGAAAGCCTATAACTATTGTCCCTCCTCGTGATTGTCATGGGATTTGGATTATATTTTGGACCATCTTCTTACTGGCAGTAAATGGAGGAATCAGGCAAGCCCTAGAGTCTAATCTCGACAGAACAGTGAAGAGTTGAGTGAACGTCACCAATAAATCCTTTGCTGATCATCATTTATCTTCTGTCATCAATTAAAGTGATTGATTTTGCTGATCAGGTGCAGTATGACCTGCCTCTCTGGGGTTTCTGACAACAGAGGAGCTGGTTTAGGATCACAGCTCTGAGAGACTGCATTCTGTGAAAGTGATTCAAAGTTTAGCGTTTGTACCCAGAAATATGTTTCTTGCGCCTAGTCAGAAGAAAATCAGTTGTCTGCCTTTATAAGAGAGAAAGAAAGCGAGAAAAGGAGCGGGTAATCAGATTGAGAGGCTTACGGAGGTGGATTGCAGAGTCGATACAAATTCAGCTCAAAGTAAACATTGACATTGATATGTGCTTTATGCATACTGCTGCGCCATTTACATACAGTCACAAAGAGAGCACGATGAAATCTGAATGTGCAGAGCTTTTACACTGTTAAATCTGATTTGGAAATTAAATTGTGCTGCGATGAATCGTACCAAATCTGGGGTTGCATTGGATTAAAGGATAAAATCTATAAATGTTTATATTTGCGGCGCTTTACTAAATGTGAAAGGAGAATGCCTTTAACGTGTGTCCTCCTACTGCACATATGTCACTTTTTAGTATTTAACTCATAATCGTGGTGAATTCCACTTGGCTCATGGTGCACCTAAGCAGCGAGCTCGTGTTTAATGCATGGGCACTGTCGGATGGGATGGAAACTTTGATGAAAGTTGACAGATGAGAACGTTTGCTGTGCTACAACCTGCTTTTTTTTTATGTCAGCTACTTGGCCTCATAAGGATTTCCGCTCACACACGATTGCTTCGTTCATCGGTTTAGAAACAGACAAATTGAATGAATGACAGCACGCTCTACTGTGTTCTCTTCAGCACCGAAGTAAATAACATTTCCAAGATTTGATCTAAAAGGTTTCCCGAAGCCACGGTTCACTACTTCTGAATTTATTTTGTGTCACAGCCTTTCTCTTGAAATTGATCAAAAAGGTTATGTCACCAAACATTGGAAAATAAAGCACAGTGATACGCCAACTTTAGTAAAGGCAACCTTCATGATCCATAGGTCATAATGCAACAGGGTGTCCGCGGCGCCTTGAAAACTGAGCAATAATTAAGGACCTTAAAAAGTATTAAAAAGCCTTAAACCCGATTTTCCAAGGGGTTACATTTTGTAGTTTCAATTTGTCCAAAGAGGTTGCATGAATTCTGGACGCCCAGTAGCTCACCTGGTAGAGCGCCACAGCGGCACAGGTTCGAGTCTGACCTGCGGCCCTTTGCTGCACGTCGCTTCTCTCTCTCCCCTATTTCATATCAATATCCACATCTGCTATCAAATAAAAGCATTAGCAAGCAAGCCCCCCCAAAAATTCATAAAAATCCTAGCTCGCCGCTCACTGACCCAATATCTGACTGCTGCTTGATAGCATTAAGCTACCTAGCTAAGAGGGAAATGCAAGTTATGGGACAAATAGCTGGAGGACCATAGTAAAAATAAAAATAGTGAACCTTGCATTGGGTCAGTCATGCAGTTCATTCTCTTGTGCTTTGTTTTGCCCGTGTCTATCAGAAATGTATTGCACTGATAGAGCGTTCCAAGGAGTTATCACAAACTAAGTCGGTTTAGTCATGCTTTCAATGTATAATAATGTGAGTTAAAGTGTGTCGCTGATGTCTGTAGAACTCAAAGTGGCCAAGAGGTTTTAAAATGTTTGCAAAGGGTCTTGGTCACATAACTAAAGAAACCAAAGCCCAAACAACCCAAAAGTTTCACTCAAGGCAGTCTATGATACAGCTGTATTTTTATTAACAAATTCCATGAAAAGGCAAAGCAAGTTTCTTAGCACAGCAACTTTCAACAACAAGGTAAATCAAAGACCAACCAACTTATTCCAAAGTGCAGTGGTGTGAGTGTTGTCTAAGCCTCACACACACACACACACACACACACACACACACACACACACACACACACACACACACACACACACACACACACACACACACACACACACACACACACACACACACACACGTACACAGTAGTTTATTTAGTGTCAGTCCAATATACACTGCCCTCTTTTGTGATGAAATAGTCCCCAGAAGTGCAATATAGTCTTGTTTTAAAAAATGTTTGCTACAAATGACTGTGATCAGTTGTTTAGGAGACTACTGGGCTTTGTTAAGGTGTTATTTTTATTTTATTTTATTCAGGGTACTTGATATCAGCCTGATTATAGCCCGAACTGGCAGACGTAGGGCATCCAACAATGTTAGGCTGATAAAAACGTTCTCTCTAGAGTAAACAATGATACACTGCAGTGCTTTCCTGTCCAACTCGTTCTCCTTTTGAGAAAAGTCTGGCTGAGTTGCTTTAAATTCGAGCAGCCTGATGAGTGTAGAGGTCTTTATGGTTATACTGAAGCATGCTGGTGTTGCTTTGAGGCGATGTGATGGCCGTGTGTAATGCCACTCTGGCAGTGCTGGCAGGAGTTCCTACTAGAGATGCCACGATACCAAAAATTCATTCCAGTGAAATAACACAATTCTCGATGCCAAATCGATACCACGGTAAAACAAAAAATCCAATTTACTTAAACATAAACTTCTTTACTAGCAAATTGCCATTCCTATAATAGACGTACACAATATAACATCACAGAACACAGTACAAGCATTGGTCGTAGTGCAACGACGTAAGATTCATACATTCAACAGAACAGAGTAAGCACGGACGCACACCTAATTGATAACAGTAGATGCAGTCCTTTTTACAGACATGGTGGTGGTAGGTTGATAAGACCGACGGAAATGTAAAGAAGCGTGCTAACTGATTAGCTGAGGCTGCATTACTAGGAGGGGCAGGCTAACGTAAACCTACAGCATGTATGCTACATTACATAAGGTATTATTGCAACAGATGTGCCTGCGAGCCATCCCAGACATCATGTAACATGTATTTCAGTGTGACAGATAAAAAAAGAAAACGTTAACTCATTAAAACGTTTGGATCTTGTTAATATATATGAATCAAAAACCACCTTTAATTGGGGCGGCCGGTGGAACAGTGGTTAGAGCAGTGGCCCCATGTAAAGGGGACAGAGGCTGCGGGTTCGACTCCGACCTGCGGCCCTTTGCTGCCTGTCTCCACCTCTCTCTCTCACCCATTTCCTGTCTGTTCTGTCTAATAAAAGGCTTGAAAAACTGCCAAAAAAAATCTAAAAAAAACAAACATCACCTTGAATTAGCAGCTGGACCGTAGCTGTCCTCGTGACTGCCTCCTTGTTTAGTTTTTCATTACATGTTTAACATAACGTTAAATATCTGATCCGTCTTTATAGTTTTGTTTGAGTCAATGTGTCAGTCGCGTTTTTGAACGTTGCTTGTTGTTACGGTAAACGCTGAATTGGAAGTGTTGCCTCCTGCAGTAGCATTGTTTGCATAATGGGTTCAGCGGATTGATGCTAACGCCACGGTCGTCTGCCTCACACTGAAAGTTCTTCCAAATATGACTCTTGGTGCCTTTCTTATCAACGAGTCGGGGTGAAGCGATTGTTGTTGCCATCTTCCACATGGGGTTTGTTTTCCATGTGAGTTCCACTTCTTCCTCCTACATCAATGGAAGTATGACTGGAAGACTCTATACTGCCCCTAAAAGTTCAGGAAGAGTCACAGCACCGAAACTTACAGTGCCTCCAACAATAAGCCTCGTCAGTGTTTTTTTATTTTAGAATCGAAAGGTATCTCAAGTATTGGTTCTCGTGACATCCCTAGTTCTTACCGACTCATGAGAGCTAGTCAAAACAGCACTATTGATACTGTTTATACCTCAAGGATAAAAGTTTCGTATTGCCGCTTTAATTTATGCCAGCTGCTCATGCTCAGACCTCAGCTGTCCTTTGCGGCCCATTTTTTTTGTCCTGATCAGAGGTGTAGCAGTACATCTAAGAAGAGGATTCTGTCTGGAATTGATCCAAGGCCAAAGATCCTGCATGTGGTCCCAGAGGCGGGAGGAGGAGCACTGCATCATCCCTGCACATGTTCTCAGCATTAAAGCAGCAGTGGCTCGTTTTGCATTGCTCCGCTCGGCTGCACGCCGCTCTGTACTTCTCTCTGCCTCTCTGATTATGCACTGCCGGAGCTTTTCACACCAACAAGAAAGATAAAAGAAATCGGATTGAAGTTTGGCTATACATGCCACACAGATTTAAAGCTGAAACATGAGAATATTCTGACATAGGAAGGCAATGGAGACTTGAATTAACACTCCCTTGCTTATCATGTTTTTTTCCCCAAATGCCTCCATTTTCTCAAAGTGTTGTCCATCATCTTTGCAGTATTCGTCGTTTATGATGCATCTGCATCTCCAGAGACTGCATGTAGACCGTGTGATGATGCCTGCTGACATGTTTAACATCTCCACTAGCAGATTTGTCATTCCTCTCACTGTTGCCAGGCAAGAACACAGAGAAGCGGCTTTATTATACAAGAAAGATGAACTTAAATGATACGATTGACACAACTCTGCTTTGGTTCTGGGGCCTGTTTTTGCGATAGTGAGCGAGGTAACCAGGCAAAACATCTGTGACAATATCTGAGCTGTTCTACATCTCAGCCTTTTCCCCTCTATCACACACACATAATGGCATGAAACACTAACAGCTCCTTCTGCTACTCTCTGGAGTTATCTATTTCTGGAATATGTGTGTGTATAATTGAGTGAGGAATATTGAGAAAAACGTCAGAGAGTCGTGGGGGGGAGAGAGGTTTAATGTGCACACAACAGTAAATATCTCCCCAGCTTGTACATTAAATACATTATGCATGGCAGGGCCCTGTTAGAAATCATACGGGTAGGCAGAAGCTCTCTTGAATAAATAGATTTTTATAATCCCAATTAGCCACACTTTGTATTTTTGTAATCTGTGGGGGCCGTGAGAGGTTTCCTAGCCGTTGTGTTTTTAGGAAGGTTAATTATTTTCATGTGAGAAGCACTTTGATGTACAAAAGCGTTTTGACGTGAGAACACTCCTCATGTTCAGTGCTCAATCGTGTGCGCACGGTACACAATAAGGAGACAGTTTAGTCACATGCAATGTGGTTTTTAAAGTGTACATCTCAGTGTGTCTATAGGGAATTCACAGCAATGTGCTCTTGCAGGAAACTAGAGACATCTGTGCGCATCCCTCCAGACTGTGTAATGCAAGAAAGGTGCTGCATTTTAATTAGTCTGTGTGTGGACCAATGAAACTCTGCATTGCGTGTAATAAGGGGGTAATTGATAGTCCTTAACAGGTCGATTTACCCCAATTACACACACAAAAAATATATATAATTTCTCACTTACTAGTGATATATAGTAGGAGTGTGAGTCTGGGAATTATTTGCAGAGGTTTGAGATATCCCATCCTTGTTGGTTGGTTAAAACTGTCGGCTCGACACATTTTATCAACATATATGAATAGTATACTTAAGCAATAGCTCACAGTCCTATTGATTTTTATAAAGCGCTTAGCAACTATGGCAATAATAAAGTGATAGACAGATTCCAATTTAAACCATTTCTATTAACAAAAATCATCCATAAAGCATTAAGAAATAAGACCTCCTGGCTGGTGTTTGCTACGGAACGTACTATCTTGACTTAACTTACCTGTTAGTGTCCTGTTAGCTTAAAGTCCCAGTCGGCAACACTTGTTTGATCATATTCACTGAAGCTGACACTCTGCTCTGATAGAACAACATAAATCATCCTGTTTTAGAGAAAAGAAACACGGATCTACGTGCACCTAGAGCCTGTTGTTTGTCCCCCCCCCCTCCCCGCTCGTGCATGTTACAATATCCCACGCCTCAAGCTAAGCATACGCTAAATGACCATTCACAGAAATCTGCACTCGCACTGACGAGCACTCGATGGGAGGGAGCGGATGAGCTCGGTGGTAGTAGGGAAAGGGCGGCAGAATTTTAAACATTTGAAATTTGACTGAGTCAACTCAATCTGCCAACTGCAGCTTTAACCTAGCCTTATCCCTGCAGTCAACTTGACCTCATAACCTGTGTTATCAATCAATCAATCAAGCTTGTCACCTTTTTATCATACAAGGCACAATGGCAAGTTGGCGCTGCTTGGCGCTGTCCAAAGTGCTGTCTACGGTGCTTTCTAAGGGGCTGTCTACGGTGCTGTCTACGGCGATGTCTAAGGTGCTATCCACAGTGCTGTCTACGGCGATGTCTAAGGTGCTGTCTACGGTGCTGTCTACGCCGCTGTCTAAGGTGCTGTCCACGGTGCTGTCTACGGCACTGTCAAAGGTGCTGTCTACGGTGCTGTCTACGGCACTGTCAAAGGTGCTGTCTACGGTGCTGTCTACGGCGATGTCTAAGGGGCTGTCTACGGTGCTGTCTACGGCGCTGTCTAAGGAACTGTCCACGGTGCTGTCTAAGGTGCTGTCCACGGTGCTGTCTAAGGTGCCGTCTAAGGTGCTGTCCATGGTGCTGTCTAAGGTGCTGTCTACGGTGCTGTCTAAGGGGCTGTCCATGGTGCTGAACTGGACGACAGCCGAGACACTAACAGTGGAGAAGTCTCTTTTCCCTCTCTCTCAAGAACATTCACTTGTACAAAAACAAGAACAATCAACTATGATATAGATTTTCTTAGGATCTCTCTCCATTTATTCGACTTGATTCACTCAACAACACAAGCAACACTAACACCAGACAGTGATTGAAAAGTAGACAAATTAATTAGTGAGGAAAGCATACCTGACTAAAAACAATCCCATTGCATGATTCGAGTCATCCGTTTTATAAATATATGAATGTATATACTATTCCTTCATTCATTCATTCATTCATTCATTACTGGCCTTACAATAGCCACTTGATAATTCACTCTATAGTCAGCAGTTTGAAATCCTTGTGGTCCTTTTGTCATTTCTACAGACGTTTTGTGTGAAAAGAACCGCATGGACGTGGGTTTGTTAGCAAAAAGTTGTGCTGGAAACTACGACTACTTATTTGTTCCATTATAGGATTTTTAGAGCATATATACAGTAAATATGGTGCAATATTATAGAAGTCAGTACTGTGTACAGACTGTGCGTGACCTAGTATTAGCTGTGGTGCAGTTAAAATAATTTATCATTCTTACGCCATTTTCACTGAAGACATTTTGTCATGTAAAATAGCCAATCAACAGGTGTAAATTAGGGCTGTCAACAAATATTTGACTATTCTTTATTAAAAAATTCATATATTCAAATATAAAAATTAATATTTGATTTTGAAAACACTACTTAATTAAAGTTTTACAGCATGGGACGTTATTTTATTTGTGTACTGTGTAATGTGTAGGTATGTGGATCTTTTCAAAGACATGTTTATGTATAAATAAATATAAGTATTGGTTTGCCCTCTTATGGGCATAATGCACAAAAATAGATAATCAAATATTGTCAGGCCTGGGCAGGAATGAGGACTCAGATGCGGAGGTACGCAGGTCAAACTGGTATTTATTAAATCCAAAACGTAAGGCCAATAAAACACTGAACAAAAAGTTGTTCTGTACAGGAGGAAAAAACAATTATCAAAGTTTACAAATAAACACAAAAACAAAGTCGCTCCGACCAGGAGGAAAAACAATTATCAAAGTTAGCAAAAAGCACAAAAACAAAGGATGAGCTAAAGAGCATTCAAAAACTACAAAGTTAATCTTACTATGAAAAAACAGGGAATACAAAAACCTGATCTACTGACATGAACAAGGCTGTGGAAACGGGCTGGAAACATTCGGCATAATGGACGAAATACTCTGGCAACGAGACAGGGGAAGACACGGACTATATACACATGAAGGGAGGGGGAACACAGGTGGAAACAATAAAGGATCAGGGGATGACGTCAGACCGGTGACACAAGAGGACGGGCAAGTGACCTGGAACGAGAGGAGTTCAAAATAAAACAGGAAATTCACAAGACAAAACCCAAAGACAGGACAGACCTCACCGCAGCGTGACAAATATAATGAAAATATTGTTTTTCAGAATGAATACTCAAACGTTGACAGCCCTACTGTGAATAATAAAATGATTGCATCTTTTGACATAATACAACACTTTTTTATGGTTTAAGAATTTTCTGAACAAAAACAATAATTTGATTATCTTAATAAATCAAATTTAAAGATATACAGCTTTTAAAAGACCAATATATTTCCATTCCTTTTTTACACTTTCATTTAATTTAATTATTGACTGTGTCTGTGCATATATGTTTTTGAAATGATGTCCTCTCATACAGAGACCGATTGATCGGGTTTGTCCTGTATTGATTTTGTTTATTATTGATATTTCAAAGGCAAGCTTATTTGACACACATTATAATTTATCACATGAACTGATATGTTTACTCACTGAGCGGTACCCTTCATTAGCCCGATAAAATGCTCAATGTTTGTCTTTAAAACATACTTCAGTGGGCCGAGCGTTCGCTGCCACAAACATTTGTACTCTATTTCTACTTGCAGTTATTTTTGCATGCCTGCTTGTTTGAGTCAGTCTGTCAGCAACACCTCCAAAAATGTACACATTTGATGAACAGAAGGAATAATTGAGTAAATTTAGCTTGAATGTGAAATGTCAGTCATATTTCATAGCTGAAATTGGACACTCTTATCAGCTATTCAAGGTCAGGAAAAACAATTTTGTACCAGCAAGATGAGAGAATTGTTCAGTGCTGATTGAGGTGTCTGCTATAAAGCTAAATGGAATTCACCAAAAAATAAAAAATAAAAAAAGATTTGGGCATGACCCCATCATGTAATGATTTTCATGAGGTGGTGAACCCTTCTGTACAGACAACAGATGATAGATCTCCCCCCTGATGGAAAGTACACACTGTCCCTCGTTAGGACAACTTTAGAGATGAAGTGTCAACCCTGGAACTGGAAATTTCCCTCTGGAGGGGTCGGGGTTGACGTGTGGAGACTGAACAACATCGCTGAAAGAAGGCAGGAGTCAGACAAGCATAGAACAAGTTTCATTTCCTGACTGGCTAAGTATAAAGTGTCCCGTAGAAAAGACTGCCAGCGTGAGAAAGAGGGAGTGAAAGAGGCGGACTTCCTGACTTCCTTCCTCAGATAACAGTGCTGCTGTTGCTGTGAAAGCAAGGCTCCTTCAGTGATTCTTCCACACTCTTTGCCTTGAACAAGAATATTTATTTTTCTTCTGTCAGTGGAATAAAATGGAATAAAAAGGAGGTACAATGCTTTTGCCTGAGCTCCCTGCTGTTCTTGCTTTTATATAATCGGACAGATTGTGTGTCTTCAAAAGCCTCTGAGATTTTGCACCTGCATTCACGCCGTTATCCTGTCTTCAAGGTTGTATCATTCACTCGAGCCTAGTTTCCACTATTCATTTGAAAATCAGCAGCTTTAGAAAACCCACAACACACAAAACGCATTCCAGCGTGTGATGATTGCAGGAAAAAAAACAAATTGTTCAGGTAAAACTTGTAGGTTAGAGGCTTTTTCAAACAGCTATGTTGAAGCCTTCCTCGCATCCACAGGAGGTTGTTTCAGCCTCCAAAAGCCAACAGGCAGGCGGCGAAGATTTATTTCTACTTCTGCATCTGAAAAAGGACAAAAAAGGGGGAGAGGGAAAGAAAGCGAGAAACAGAATGAAAATTTAATCAGCCCTTGCTTCTTAAGGGTTGACTGTGAGGGGGAAGGATTTATAGCCGCTTGGCGTCCTTTCCTACAACTCGTCATCTATCACTGCAGCTGCTTCCCTCCCTCCGTCGCTCCATCACTCACTGCTCTCTCTTTATATGTGTCTGTCGAAGTGTCTTTCCATTTCTGTGTCTGATGTGTCATGTGGCCTTGAAATTAGAGGTGCGTGTTACGGCAGCATTTTTTTTCTCCCTTCTAAGCATCAGCAGTAAGCTTCTTTCATTCAGTGCAGCTACCACACTGATGATGATTGTCTTATTTTTGTAGTTTTGTTCCCGTCCATAATCATTTCTCAGCACAGATTTTACGGCTAAGAGCAGCAAGGGGGCAGATTTCCTTTCAACATTGGTAGGGACACATGTTAAGTTAAATGTTTGCCGTCAAACACTTAATTTCCTGCATTCCGATGGATTTTTATGCAACCAGTTATGGTGGAAATGTTTTTGTTTACATAAAAGAAAACCCAGGTCATCTCATCTCATCTTCATCCGCTTATCCGGGGTCGGGTCGCGGGGGCAGCAGCTTTAGCAGGGGACCCCAAACTTCCCTTTCCCGGGCCACATTAACCAGCTCTAACTGGGGGATCCCGAGGCGTTCCCAGGCCAGTGTGGAGATATAATCTCTCCACCTAGTCCTGGGTCTTCCCCGAGGCCTCCTCCCAGCTGGACGTGCCTGGAACACCTCCCTAGGGAGGCGCCCAGGGGGCATCCTTACTAGAAGCCCGAACCACCTCAACTGGCTCCTTTCAACGCTAAGGAGCAGCGGCTCTACTCCGAGTTCCTCACGGATGGCTGAACTTCTCACCCTATCTCTAAGAGAGACTCCAGCCACCCTCCTGAGAAAACCCATTTCGGCCGCTTGTACTCGCGACCTCGTTCTTTCGGTCATGTCCCAACTTTCATGACCATAGGTGAGGGTAGGAACGAAGATTGACCGGTAGATCGAGAGCTTTGCCTTCCGGCTCAGCTCTCTTTTCGTCACAACGGTGCGGTAGAGCGACTGCAACACCGCCCCCGCTGCTCCGATTCTCCGGCCAAACTCACGCTCCATCGTCCCCTCACTCGTGAACATGATCCCGAGGTACTTGAACTCCTTCACTTGGGGTAAGGACTCATTCCCTACCTGGAGTAAGCAATCCACCGGTTTCCTGCTAAGAGCCATGGCCTCAGATTTAGAGATGCTGATCCTCATCCCAGCCGTTTCACACTCGGCTGCGAACCGATCCAGTGAGTGCTGAAGGTCACTGACCGACGATGCCATCAGGACCACATCATCTGCGAAAAGCAGAGACGAGATCCTCAGCCCACCTAACTGCAACCCCTCCCCACCACGACTACGCCTTGAAATCCTGTCCATGAAAATCACGAACAGGATTGGTGACAAAGCGCACCCCTGGCGGAGGCCAACCCCCACCGGAAACGAATCCGACTTACTCCCGAGGATCCGGACACAGCTCTCACTTTGGGTGTACAGAGATTGGATGGCCCACAGAAGTGACCCCCTCACCCCATACTCCCGCAGCACCTCCCACAGTATCTCCCTAGGAACCCGGTCATATGCCTTCTCCAGATCCACAAAACACATGTAGACTGGATGAGCATACTCCCAGGCCCCCTCCAGGATCCTTGCGAGAATGAAGAGCTGGTCCGTTGTTCCACGTCCAGGACGGAATCCACATTGTTCCTCTTCAATCTGAGGTTCGACTATAGGACGAACCCTCCTTTCCAGCACCTTGGAGTAGACTTTACCAGGGAGGCTGAGTAGTGTGATACCCCTGTAATTGGCACACACCCTCTGGTCCCCCTTTTTAAAAAGAGGAACCACCACCCCGGTCTGCCACTCCCTTGGCACTGTCCCAGACTTCCACGCAATGTTGAAGAGGCGTGTCAACCAAGACAGCCCCTCCCAACCCAAAGTTTTCAGCATTTCTGGACGAATCTCATCAACCCCTGGGGCTTTGCCACTGTGGAGTTGTTTGACTACTTCAGTGACTTCCGCCAGGGATATTGACAATGATTCCCCATCAGCCTCCAGCTCTGCCTCTACAAAAGAGGGCGTGTTAGTCGGATTAAGGAGTTCCTCAAAGTGCTCCTTCCACCGCCCGATCACCTCATCGGCTGAGGTCACCAGCGTCCCGTCTTTACTGTAAACAGCTTGGACGGTTCCCCGTTTCCCCCTCCTGAGATGTCGAATGGTTTTCCAGAAGCACCTTGGTGCCGCCCGAAAGTCCTTCTCCATGGCTTCTCCGAACTCCTCCCACACCCGCTGCTTTGCCTCTGACACAGCAGAGGCTGCAGCCCTTCTGGCCTGTCGGTACCTTGCAACTGCCTCCGGAGTCTTCCAGGATAGCATATCCCGGAAGGCCTCCTTCTTCAGTCGGACAGCTTCCCTAACCACCGGTGTCCACCACGGTGTTCGAGGGTTACCGCCCCTTGAGGCACCTAAGACCTTGAGGCCACAGCTCACCGCTGCAGCTTCAGCAATGGAAGCTTTGAACATTGCCCACTCCGGTTCAATGCCCCTAACCTCCACAGGGATGCCAGAAAAGCTCCGCCGGAGGTGTGAGTTGAAGATCTCTCGGACAGGGGCCTCCTCCAGACGTTCCCAGTTCACCCGCACTACTCGTTTGGGTTTACCTGGTCTGTCCAGAATCTTCCCCCATCCTCTGATCCAACTCATCACCAGATGGTGATCAGTTGACAGCTCTGCCCCTCTCTTCACCCGAGTGTCCAAAACATGCGGCCTCAGATCAAATGATACGATCACAAAATCGATCATCGACCTTTGGCCTAGGGTGCTCTGGTACCACGTACACTTATGAGCATCCTTATGTTCGAACATGGTGTTAGTTATAGATAATCCGTGACTAGCACAGAAGTCTAATAACTGACGACCACTCGGATTTAGATCAGGGAGACCGTTCCTCCCAATCACGCCTCTCCAGGTGTCTCCATCATTGCCCACGTGGGCGTTGAAGTCTCCCAGCAGAACTATTGAGTCCCCTACTGGAGCCCCATGTAGGACTCCATTAAGGGTCTCCAAGAAGGCCGAATACTCTGAACTGCTGTTTGGTGCATATGCACAAACAACAGTCAGAGTTTTCCCCCCTACCACCCGCAGGCGTAAGGAGGCGACCCTCTCGTCCACCGGGGTGAACTCCAACACCGCGGCGCTCAGCCGGGGGTTTGTGAGTATCCCCACACCCGCCCGGCGCCTCACACCCTGGGCAACTCCAGAGAAAAATAGTGTCCAACCCCTATCCAGGAGAACGGTTCCCGAACCGAGACTGTGTGTGGAGGTAAGCCCCACCAGATCTAACTGGTAGCGCTCCACCTCCCGCACAAGCTCCGGCTCCTTCCCCGACAGAGAGGTGACATTCCACGTCCCAAGAGCCAGCTTCTGCTGCCCGTGTCTGGTCCGTCGAGGCCCCTCACCTTCACTGCCACCCGTGCAGCAGCGCACCCGACCCAAGTGGTTCCTCCTGCGAGTGGTGGGCCCACAGGATGGAGAGGAGGGAGGTGCCACGTCACTTTTTCGGGCTGTGCCCGTCCGGGCTCCGTGGCAAACCCGGCCACCAGGCGCTCGCCGGCGAGCCCTCCGTCTGGGCCTGGCTCCAGACGGGGGCCCCGGGCTTCCTCCGGGCAGGGTCTCTCTTCCTCTTTGTTGTTTGTCCATTGAGTCTTTGTGAACCATTCTTAGTCCGGCCCCTCGCCTGAGACCACTTTGCCATGGGAGACCCTACCAGGAGCATTAAGCTCCAGACAACACAGCCCTCAGGTTCACAGGGACACACAAACCTCTCCACCACGATAAGGTGATGGTTCCCGGAGAGGAGAGAAAACCCAGGTGACAATTTAAATTAAAACACAATAGTAATAATAACATGACTCAAACCAACCCATTCTATCATGACTTAATTTTTGAAATCTCACCCTAATACTCCGTTGTCATTGACAGACTAGAATTCAGCCTTTATGATTTTATTCTCCCTCTGATTTGCGGCAGCTTTTGCTACATTTATGTCATCAAAGTGGAGCTTCAGCACCACACACACACACACCCAACGCCATTTTGAGAAATTGGCAACCAATTCTTGGCCTTTGGATGACATCACTGTTAGCGACTGTCCGGGATTTCTCCATTAATAGTTGTTGCACGAAAAATGGTCTCTGGCTTATTTGATGACTGTATTTTCAGAAGAAGACCCTGGGATGATTTTACGCCGGAATTTTAACTTAAATGACAACGTCACATTTCATAACCAAATTAGAAAACAACGCACACAAGACCCATCTGACTATGATTCGATAAGAGCTGCAGGATGGGAATACAAGCCTGAAATTACCTTACTTTTCACTAGATAAGCTCATGTTTATTGTGCTATGTCTCTTCTGTTTCCATGGTGACGTTGTGATGGAAGATGCATATTAACAACTTATCCTGAATTTGACCTCAGCTAGGAATTTAGCTATTATCCTGCACACTCAGTGCATGTAAATAGCAGCTAAATCTAAGTGCCTTCCAAACCAGTGGGATTGAGGTCACAAAATATTTGGATGGCAGATAAATGGTAACATTTATAAATTATATTGTGCTGAAATGACAGTCGAATCATTAAAGAAAGATAATACATTTCAAGCCATTTCATTTGCGGTTAAAATCAAAGTCCTACTATCAGTGGCAATTAAGCAAATCCATTTCCACATGGCAGCTTATTTTCCTCATTATGTCTGTGCGGTGGACCGGAATTGGATTGCTTTGTAAACTGAACAATTGCTTGCAGTGAGGAAGGTAATTATTCCCTCTGGGTAAATCAAAGTCAACCTGCAAGGTTCTGACCTCCCAACATAGTCGCTGTCTATTTACCAGCCCAGAGAAGAAGATCTACATAAAATATTCACCACTGTGCATAATCAGACATGATGTTCCAGGCCTAGTTTAGGTGTTAGGAGGCTGTAAACTGCCCCTGCACTCAACAACCCAGATTAGATTTGCGGTTTGTTTGGAAGGAAATGTTGAAAAAATCAGTGTACCTGTTGGTTCACATGCATCTATATGAAATTCACTGTGAAGATCAGAGGGAGTTAGCTACAGAGGAATTATTAAATAGTAGAGAGCAGTATCTGTGGTTTGTATTTTTATACTGAAGGATTGAAGTAAAGTGCTGAGTCCTGCGGTAAAATCACTTTTTAAAGTTACTTTATAAGTCTGTTGTGTCTTCTTAACTGGCAAAAACTGTTGATGTTGTACTCTACTCTGTGTGTGTATGAGTGTGGTTTAATGGTTCAGACAGTTACATAACAGGAAGAGGCTAATTAGTGTAGACGTAATTCTCTTTAATGTAGTTTAAAGAAACAGCAGAGGCTTAATGTTCATCAACATCAACACCTTCATCATCTCAATTAGGGCTGCAACTAACAATTATTTTCAATATCGATTAATCTGTCGATCATTTTCTCAATCAACCAATTAGTTGTCCGCTCCAGAAGATAGCGGTAAATGTTGATCAACCCAAGATGACGTCCTCAAAGGTTGTTGTTTTGTTGTTTTGTCCACAGAGCTGGGTCTGTCCGACGTTCCTGTCTGTTATAGGGAAGGTTTTTGTTGCCACCGTACTCTACAGAGGAATTGTTGGGTCTATGTTTATCATAAATAAGTCATAGAGTGTGGTCTTTACCTACTCTGTAAAGTGTCCTGAGATAACTTTTGTTATGATTTGGCACTATAAATAAAATTGAATTGAAAATTGAATTGAATTGAATTGAATTGAACGCAAAGATATTGAGTTTACTGTCATAGAGGAGAAATTAAACTAGAAAGTATTCACATTCAAGACCCAGGAATAACAGAATTTTGAGATTTAAAAAGATATATACATTCAAAATGATTAATTGATGATCAAAATAGTTGCCAATTAACAAGTTGACAACTAATCAACCAACGGTTGCAGCTCTAATGTCAGCATCATCTCTGAGTGGAGGCAGGGACTGATCCAGTATGTGCCCGGTTAAGGCTAACGACGATACACTTAATCAGATTAATGCCTGTGCTCTCTACAGTCAGTAATGAAATGGCACTCTGTACCCACACCATGTGTGTCTTATAAAACACACACACTAATACACACACGGAGAAATGTGTCACCACAGGGGACACAGTAAGGGCAAACACACATCAGGCGCTGAGGGCCAATCAAATCCACACAGCTCAAGTATTGGTGTGTGCAGAGTCACATGACGCATCCTGCAGCAGTTTTGGCATGTGTTTTACTGGAAAATCAATACTGCCTTACACATGGCATACAGTATACAAACTCTCTCACACACACAGGCACACAATCTTTAGGAAAAATCAGTGAAAGTGCCAGAATAATCCACTATGACTATGCCTTTGCATGAGCATGTTTGTTCGTGTGTGTCTGAGTGAGAGTGTTCACTTGTGGGACTGGGACAAGTGTGTTATGTGTTCTGTTTTTGTGGTGCGCTTGAGTTACTAGGAATTAATGCATGAATTACAGCTTTGAACTTCCCTTCCTGTGTGTTTGAAGTGTGCAGTACACTAAGTATGTGTGTGTTTGTGACATGTTTGTGTGTCATACAAAGATAACTGTCCTCCTTTTTTGACATTTCTCAGAGGAAATGGTTGTCTTCTGTAATTTGACAGTTTGCACGTTTTTAGAAAACGAGAAGTTTCAAACATGACAAACATGAGTGCATATAACAGTGGCTTTTATGGCTCACATGATATAAATAATTAACGCATCTTCGACTCATTTTTTCATTTGTTGATAGACATTTTAATGGTGGGAGCAAATGAGGAAACAAGGTGACGTTTAAAAACCCCAAACTCGACACAAGGTGGAAGGTCGGACCTCT
Organism: Echiichthys vipera; assembly: GCF_963691815.1. NCBI lineage: Eukaryota > Metazoa > Chordata > Actinopteri > Perciformes > Trachinidae > Echiichthys > Echiichthys vipera. The sequence goes on along the minus strand of NC_139832.1, from coordinate 27,797,876 downwards.
GTTTGTGTGCCGTGTAAAACCAAAAGTCAATCGTGGCATTTTTTAAGACTTCTGTTCATGACTCTTTTTCATCCCTAAGTACTTACGTAACTTAAGTAGTGACATTTCACAATGTTAAATAGTCACTAATTATGTTTTTTAAAACAAAAAGAAAACTAGTAATGACAGAAAGGACACTGGAATTAGTTTACAATTATTATTATTATTATTATTATTTTATTTTTTATTAAAAAAAAGATCCAAGAAAAGAAAAACAAACAGAAAGCAAAAGAATAGAACCAAAAATGTTCAATTAAAAACAATAGTTATAGTTAACAAAACCTGACTAAATAGATCCAAAGAAATGGTGGTTAAAGTCCTAATGAAGACTCATGATAACAAGGACATACAAGTGAAACGGCTGATGATTCTTTCACTCCAGAGTAGGAGAAGGGGTGTAAAGAGCAGTTTAGGGAGGAGTGGGGAGCTGGTTGTTCTCTTTAATGTAAAGGTGTCCAATTATACTCTTTTACAGGTTCATATATGTATTTTGTATTTCTGCTCAAAAAACATTTTATTTTTCTCATGCTGCTCATGACTGCTGCACCACTGTGCATGTTGGTTTTTTTCTAAGACAAAATGAATTTTCAGTGGTGGGGTGAAACTGAGGCCCCTAAACTTCACTGCTGTGTCTATGATGCTGTCCGGATACAATAAAACTAGATTAAATTCCCCACCAGTGACAGATCCCTCCTCCAAAGGTAGACACAACTTAATCGGCTCCATCTTTTCTTTACCAGTGTTGCAAACTACAACCTAAAAAAGGAAACAAACTCACTGTGATGATGTGTGGATGCAGAGGACCACTTAAAGCCACTAAGAGGTATTTTGGGGTGTCCATTGACCTGTGCGAGGCACTGGGAATCATCACTCGTTGTTTTCCTGAACTGTCTCTTGCAGCTTGGGGATGTGCACTTGGGGATGTGCACACTAAATCCTGACTCTCTCTACTCTCCACTTTCTGGCTGGTCTTTGATGCATTTGCTACATTCACACCGTAAGGACATTACTAAATCATTTTCTGACTTTTTTGACTTGTTTCTTTGTGTGGGTGGAGAAAGTTTCCCACCAGTGACCAAACAGGGCGACACTGTCAGATAGGCAGGGTTGGTTCCCAAATTGGTAAATATTTCCAGTAATGGCTTTTTAAACCTGCATTTGCTGATTTTTTTTTTTGGCCTCTCTGGGGAAGCAACACAGCATTGACATATTATCACCTTTAAATTCAAACTTATCAGTAGGGCTGGGCAATATGTTGAAATTATAATGATACTGCTATATGAGATACGCTATAGTCTTAAATTTTAGATATCATAATATGACATACAGTAAGTGTTGATTTTATCGGATTTAAAAATCTCCATTACAGTAAAGTGTCATATTCTGTGATGTTTTCTGAGCTTACCAGATTGTTCTAGCTGTTCTATTATGCTTTTACCTACTAAAATATTGTGCTATCCAATTTTTGCCCAGCCCTACTTATCAGCAAACAGTTGCCTATTTACACATCCAACAGATAGATAAGTATAGATGGATAAGGGGCGACTGTGGCTCAGTGGCAGGGTGGATCGTCCTCCAGTCGAGAGATTGGTAGTTCGATCTCCACCTCCCCTGGTCCACATGTCGAAGTGTCCTTGGGCAAGACACTGAACCCCAAATTGCTCCCCGTGCTGTGCATGGGTGTGTAAATGTGGTGTGAATGGTTACATTAGATTAGATGGTATGTAGATGTCCACTGCCATCAGTGGGAATTTCTGTGTGAATGGGTGAATGGGTGAATGTGACAAACACTGTGAAAGCGCCTTGAGTAGGCAGAAGACTAGAAAGGCGCTATATAAGTACAAGTCCATTTACCATTTACCATAATAACATTTGAAGTCATGTTTCTGTCTCAAGGCCCAGACACACCAACCCAACATCAAAGAACTAGCAGCGACGAAGGCCAGCTGTTAAATGGCCTCACATTACCTATGTCCTACCCAAATAGTGGCCCTTGAGTACATGTAAAGCCGAAAACCAGACAACAAAGACAGACTTGTGTCAACAGCAAAACTAGGGTGATGAATTCTCATGGCCCAACTTTGACCTGGTGTGTCATGGCCTTTATATTCACTCGTTTTAGCTTTTTGTTTGGAATCTCCAAAGGGAACTTTCTGATTTTGCGTCAAAGGAGGGTTTCTGAATGCTTTCTATTCATTTCCTATGAAGAGTGGGAGAGGAAGTTGTGCAACACGTGGTGAGTTTGTTACCCTGTGTTTAGAGTGTGTGCGAAGGTCGGTATACGCATAAGGTCGACTTGACCTCAACCTCATGCAAGTGAGTCCGTCAAACACAACGTAGCCGGGAACCTTCAACCAAGCTGTCAATCTATAGCCTTGTGAGACCACCCTGATCTCTCAAGCCCCCTTTGTATTTTACGCACACTGCCATTTTGTTTCCTGTTTGAAACGGGGAGCAGAGAACACTTGTATCCAATCAGGTGCATTCCGCGGCAGAGGATGTTTACTACCACTTTGGAAACAGCCATTCCCGTCAAGCAGCCAGTTAAGCAAAGTCCCCTAGATTTGTTGACACCCCTGGTGAAAATGCCCTGTTAACTGCAAAATGCTTCACATTTTAGGGGAGGCCTATGACTGAGTGGTTAGAGCAGTCGCCCCATGTAAAGAGGCCTAATGTCCTTGAGGCAGCGGCTGTGGGTTCGACTACGACCTGCTGCCCTTTGCTGCATGTCTCCCCCTCTCTCTCTCTCACCCCATTTCCTGTCTGTCCTAAATGATAAGGGCTTGAAAACTGCCCCAAAAAAATGCTTCACATTTTCATCCAGAAGCTATTTCTGTCTGCTGTTTGGCTTTAGGCAGAGTGGAATCTTAGAGCATATTGTCCTGAAAACTGCTGCCTGTACGTCTGGAAAACATGAAATTGTAGTCATAAAACCTAAACAATAAGCTGAAATGTGCTAAAATGTGCTGTAGAGCCGAGGGAAACTGCAGAGTCTGGTGATAATCTTGAGATTACGAGTGACCCCTTTCACATACACATTCTCATTTGATCCATTGTTGATAAAGAAATAAAGATTATAGCAGCTTTAATGGCTTCAGACGTCCTGCAAAAGCGATACAGCGCACAATTTTGGTTTCAAATTGAATCGAAAAAAATGAAGCAATAAAAAATAAAGAAATTTGACATCATCAACTTTTAACCACATCCATAAAAACTTGGTTTCTTGTCCTTTGAAAAGTAAAAAGCATAACAACAAATCTACAAACTTGTCTCCCCCAAGACAACATTATATATAATGCAAGGGTGCAGCAGCAAACAATACTCTGACAATCAATAATGCAGCCTGGATATATTCATAGCTCCACATTCAGTTGGAGACATTCCAGTGACTGGTGCAGCAGAATGATCTCAGGTCACTGGTAAACCTTGGAATAATTAAACTTAAAATGGGATGTTTATCTTGTTGACACATGAGTTTGAAATCCCCTGAGAGTTTCTACTCCTCTGCCTCTCTTTCTTAACCTCATGCTTGTTAGGGTTGTCAAAATTGGCCAAATGTGACTTTTGAATATTTGCTCTAAAAAAACACACAGGTTGAAATATATTTATTCCATCCATCCATCATCTTCAACCACTTGTACCTCTCGGGGTCACAGGGGGCTGTAGCCAATTCCAGCTGACATTGGGCGTGAGGCGGGGTCCACCCTGGACAGGACGGAAGTCTATCACAGGGCACATAGAAACAAACAGAGACAGACAACCATTCTCACTCACATTCACACCTACGGGCAATTAAGAGTCATTAATTAACCTAACACCTGTATGTCTTTGGACTGTGGGAGGAAGAACCTGGAGAAAACCCACGCAGACACAGGGAGAACATGCATACTCCACACAGAAGGGCCCCAGTCTGGATTTGTACCAGGAACCCTCTTACTGTGAGGCAACAGTGCTAACCACCATTCCACCGTTCCACCCTAAAGTAAATATTCTTTCATTTTTTATTTATTTACCTCTTTTTTATATATGATGCCCATAAGAGGATAGAAAACGGAAGACATTACTACTTGTATTGGCATATTAATTTAAACATAAACATGTTTTTTTAAAATATCTATATAACTACATACAAAAAAATAAACTAATAAAACAAAGTCCTAATAAAGCGGATTAAACTGCGGTCACGTAACGTTAGCTAGTGCGTAATTTGGTCATAAATAACCAAGTCCCTTGTCGTTGTTTGAATTTGTCTGGTGATTTCGTTGTTCTCGAATCTTGTTGTCTCTGCAGCCGTCTTCTTCTTCGTCCTTGTTTGTCTTCTTCCGGTAGTGCCTGCTGCATGGTACAAACATCATCAACACACCCACTCAACTAGGCTGAGCAGCTCAATCAGACATTACACAGACAGGGAGCTGAATGTTTCCTTTAGATGGCAGCGGCCCAGGCTCACGGGAGGACGCGGACGGCAGACAGCTGCAGTAGTGCTGCTTTATTAGTTTTTTTCCACCATCACATATTCATTTTCATAATTCTATATTTCAATTCTATAATTTTTTTTTGTTTTTTTTTACACTATCATTGACAGCATGAATGTTTGTTCGGTTTTACAGTCCTACAGTTGCTTTATTAAGTTCTGGTGCGTGAAAAGATCTGTTTCAGAAGATGCACAGGAGTGAGCAGCCGTGACCCATGATGCACTGGGCTCCTCTTTCATCCTTAATTAAGGGTACCAAGTTCTCCGTTCTGCTTCAGAAACTGCACCATTTTCTCCATACTATTCTCTTTTATGTTAAAACGGCTTTTCTTTCAGCACAAGCCTGTTCATTAAGATCGCCCCATTGCTCTGCAGCAGTTTACATTTCTCAGGCTGCTCCTGCCTTCTGCTGTAATTATGCCCAGTTTCCAGTTGTTATGGTTCATAAATTACATTCGCTTATTTTTTTTTAAAACCATATTTTGGCCTGCGAGGGTTGTGATTAGCTTTGTGTGCAGTGCCAGGTTGCCTGACAGTTTTATTGGTACATGGTACTTAATTAGCCTCACATAGTCCACATTTCTACTGCAAAATCTTTGGCTGGATCCAAATGTGTGTCTCATATCTTTCCAGATATTTTTATATGGGATTCCTGATTCTTTTAAATAGCCTAGATTTAGAAAGTCTTTATTATGTCTGTCTCATTAACACTTAATGGTTCTCTGGGCAACACTATCAGGGAAACCGGTGGCCGTTAGTGAACTGCAGTCAGCGTCCTGTTGCTCTCACATTAAGGGGACCAGATTTCTGAGACAAAATCTGGGGATTTTTTCGGTTCAATGGTGTAAAAACCTCCAAAACATTTAGTGTTCTTGTCTTTGAAAAACTAAAACGGGTACACTGCCCTTACCATTCATAAAGCAGTTTATCTCACCCTATTTTATCCAACAATTTGTTTTTTTCCTCTGATCAAAGTAACTGAAGAACATCCATAAAATCAGCTGTGATAAACAGGTATCAGACACTCGGCCCACTAAGGCCTCCTCCTTACACCAGATGATTTTCACAAGATTTGGGGAAGAGTTTGAAATGGAAAATGTCACAGTTCATGTTGAATGACAACCTGGGGTAAATGGTTTTAGAAAAGATATGGTTTTAAGGCGGTTGCATTGGTTATAGAATTAATGTTGGTGGAAAATGGAAAACAGCTGCTACCTGGCATGATATATCTAATCTTGTTGTACAATGTTAATGTCTTATAGTGAATGGTCCCTAACTTGAAATTAGAAATTAAAAATTAAAAACTGGTTTTGCCAATACTCACTTTATTGGAAGCACATTTTTAACAGTAATGTCAACAATGTATCTTCTGACATTTTGAGTTGAACTTAAAAACTATTTCCTGAGAAAAATATATGCAGTGTATAATTATTGTCTGTTTCTGGTCATAATTTAAATTTTCTACTAGGCCTGAAATATAGGGGCCTAAGTGGCTTCACTGTGAAGAATAAGATGTTAAAAAGGCCATAATGGAATTCTGTCCATCGACAATCAAACAGATGCTCATCGGCTCTCAAGTTTACTTGTCTTTGCCAGAGCCAAACCAAACTGGATATTATACGACTATTCACCATGACGTCACAACAATAGTATTTGTTCTTCCGGCCGAAGCCTTCTCCGATGGCACAACTAGTAAACAAACCCTTCCGTATCATGTAACCAGAGTAAATAGCTTGAATTACTGGGTGATCTGCACCGAAGTGGAAGTAGAATTTATTTACACACTTTCATATTTGTGCATGAGCATTTACATGTCAAATTAGTAAACAAAAGGGACGTTGATGAGTGAAAGCGGCCACAACCACGTCCACTCGCTTTAACTTCCTCATCCACAGGTCCCGCTGGATACATTTAGTATTTTCTGAAGGGAATCGATAAAACCCTGCACCTTTTGCTGTATATCAGGCTGCTCAACACCAAACACAACACGTTTTCCTTTTTAACTGTGTAACACTGTTTACAGTAGCAGCTGGATCTCTTCAGGTCAGTGGAAGCTGAAGAAGGATCTTGACACCTGTTGTTTACAAAGGTTGTGTATATTTTCCCAAATTGAACGGAAGACTTTTTAAACTTTTGGTACATCCTGCTGCTGTTGGTATAATATTCTAAAAATGATTTAGCTTTGAGCATTTGAACCATGCTAACGTAACTGGAGGAAGACATCTTGAGCATATTAACACACAGTGACTTAGAAAAGTAACTTTTATCCGACTTCTGATTAAAAAAATAGTAACACATTAGAGTAGCCTACTCGTTATTAGCAATAAAAAATGATACATGTAAAATGTTACACACAGGACCTTTACACAAGTATGCTTTTCTCTCTCACACGTTTTCTGTCATGTCGACCTGTGGTGGTTTGAGGTTCTGAGAGCCTTCAGTTTTAGTTGTAACGTTGCTCAGACGAGGTGAAGACTGAAAAAGACGTATTCTTTGAAACCAAAAGAGAAACCTCTGCAAATACACACACATACCCGTAAACACACACACACAAACATACACTCATGAACACTTCCACAGCGATCCGTCATCATCTGTCATTATAAAGTTGCTGTCACGCAAGCGAGGCCTTAGCAGCAGCAGGTTGGCTCTGGGAAATGAAGCGAGAGATGGGATTGGCGCTTTGTGTGTGTGTGTTTGTGTTTGTGTGTGTGTGTGTGTGTGTGTGTTTGTGTGTGTGTGTGTGTGTGTTTCTTAGGTTTCAATGTGTTTCCTGTTTAGGGACTTCTCTTCTGTGAGTTGGTCTTTGCTCCTCTGTGAGTGGTCCTCTATTTCTTATGTTTGTGTGTCTGCGTCTCGGCTACTGTATGTGTGTTTGTTTGCATGAATGTCTGGGTTTCTGTGTGTGTACGTGCAGCTTTGTGTGTGTGTCTGGATGTGTTAACGTCCCTGTCACTGTATGTGTAGCAGTGCATGTATGTGTGTATATGTCAGAGAAAATGGATTTAGGCGGATGATGTAATAGTTTTTGTCCCCTTGTGTGTCACTCCACATGAGCTAAAGGCTTAAGAGTTCACTGAGCTACAGTGTCTGTGCGTGCATGTGTGTGAGTGTCTGTGGCTGGCAATTTCACAAGATGCATCTTGTTAAAAAAAGACGGCAAGGTATTCAGCTTAGCAAACCCCTAATCCCTAATTGTTTAAAGTGCAGTCTTAAAATACAGAATGCCATCATCAGTGTAGAATGGTGTATCTGTGGTTTATTCTTAGAGAGAGTGTGTGAACTCAAAGGGAATGCTGTGGTTGGCACTAAAGATGGATTTTATTGCGTTTAAGACAATTTCTGAGGCTAAGTGGTCTGTATTTTAACAACCATTACAGCCATGAATGAAAATAAATCAGAATAATCAAGGCTGACATCACTTTGGAGAAAACAGGGGAAAATCCTTCATCCTCAACCTTCATCAGGCTTCTCCGTATTTTAATGGAGCTGCTGCTATGCAGTCACAGAGCCCTCCAAGTTGTTATTAAAATACAGCTAAATGCATTTTTTAAAAATTCAATAACCATATGACCCACAGGGCAGCGTTTGCACGTCATGCAGAAAGACGGATTAGAGCACATTAGATAACAGAGGGGATCAATTGACCTTTGCTGCTCCCATTTTCTACAGTAATGTGAGTAACATTTCCGTGATAAAGTGAGGACGTGAGGACGATGCCACTGTACGATAATGTATGTGTATGACAAGGGATTTTATGCAGCGGTTTAAGAAAATGAAATTTCAAATGAATGAATGTCCCATAGTAAAATAATAATAGGATAATAAAATTGAAAGCTATGACGGAGCACAGCCAGCCTCCTGCTCTTTGTGTCTCTGTGCTGTTTTGTGTTGACACAGGAATGAGTTGATCAAAAAAGAAAACATGCAAAATGCTTTCCCTTCAAAGATGAGATTGTCCAGGACATACTAGTCCTGTCTCCCGTATCTGTGTTGGTTGATATTTTGGGTTTTTAGATGATTTTCAAGCCTTTTAAGATATAAGGATGGAAAAAGTACAAGGCGACTGTATCATAAAATATTAAATTGATATTTCTACAGAAATACCCTCAGACCGCTCAGTCTGAGGGAACAATACATGAAGCCAGAATTCTTGCAACCTTTTCATCTCAGTATGTCCTTAGGATGGAGGCAACTTTATGCTCAAGGCCTGAAATCACATTTGGATCCTATCTATCTATGTATGTATCTATCTATGTATGTATCTATCTATCTATGTATCCATCCATCCATCCACATAAGTCTATTCAAGGGAATTCAGCGCTGATTGTGGAAAAATAACAGACGAACATAGGGCCCTTTTTGTGACAAGCCAGGAACATAGGTACGCTTCCCTAAATTATTGCTAATATAGCTGATCATATAGCCTTCAAAAGAATAACAGAAGACCGGTCAAGGTGTGATTGGTCTGAATTTCATTAATTAAACAGCAGGTCCTATTTCATTTGAAGCGAGAATATGTACTTTTTTCGGAACTGTGACCAGAGTAAATGGCTTGAATTAGTGGGTGATCTGCGCCGAAGTGAAGGCAGAATTTATTTACACACTTCTAAGAATCTTCAAGTGAAGTTTCATATCTGTGCATGAGCATTTACCTGTCAAATTAGTAAACGTTGAAACGTTGAAAAAGTGACGTTGATGAGTGAAAGCAGCCACAACCACGTCCACTCGCTTTAACCTCCTCACCCACAGGTCCCGCTGGATACATACATTTTTTTCTGAAGGAAATCAATAAAACCCTACACTGTTTGCTGTATACCGGCTTGCGGTCTGCCACCCAGAAATGTCTTGACGCCTGTTGTTTAGAAAAGTTCTGAAATGCCGTATATGTAGCCTACCCATTTTGAACGGAAGACTTTTTAAGCTTTTGGTACATCCAGACCAAGGGAGAATGGAGCAGCAACACCACTTAGTGTGTTGAATTGGGCAACAATGTGTTTAATTGCTTATTGATTTAGCTTCTCATTGTAAGAGGAAGAAAAGGTTCTTACATTTGTAACTTTTTTTAGTTTTTGGCTCAAGATAATTGTCAGCTTATATGTAAAAGGAAAGGTCACCTTTAATTCCCTCATGAGCACATATTTGAAGATACATATTGCAACTGGCTGCGTAGTGTGAAATGCTGTCAAAAATAGATAATGGGCTATATGATGAAATATTCTCTCAACTGTGTGAGACGGTCCGTTCAACATGGAGCAGATTTCCGGTGGTCATCAGACAGTTCCTCCCTCCCACAGCAGATACAGCACTGGCCAGATGGGAGGTTGTTGAACACAGCTACAGCATTAGCCTCAGCCAGCTGGGAGGCTGTTGTTTTTGGGATGAATGCAGAATGTGTCTCTGCTTCACAGCCTCAGCTTCGTCTGAGCTTGTCGATACACAGCTGCAACAAATCTTCAACCCTGCTTGAGATTAAAGATGTAGCCTTCAAATATGTTCAAGTCAAGCTTCCCAACTTTCATGTTTATTTGGTTGTAGCTTCCCAGACTTGTTGTTGTAGCTGCTGCATATCCATCGATAGCCTTCTTCAACTACCTAGATTTGTGATCTTTTCCACATCCTCTCCAATCTGTATACCAATCAGGTAGCTCCGCCGTTTTTTTGGGCTTTCAAAATAAAAAACGAGAAGAAGAAGAAGAGGAGGACGATTACAATTTTTTTTTAAAAACTCGTTTTCATACGAAGTGGAAAGGGCTGACAAGGTTGGCTACTGGCTTGTGTACGATGTCACAACAGTGGAGATGCACTGTCAAGATTGCCATGTGTTTGGTAAGAGGAGGGGGCAGAGGGGAGGGTCTGCTCCTCCTCCTCTTTTGAGGACTCAGGGCGCACTCACACTGTGCTTCCACGGGCCAAAACAGGTTTTTCGGGTAAAGCCTAGTGCGATTGACCAGTATGAGTGCAACCGCTCCGCACCTAGCTGCGGCCAGTTGGCCGTCCACAGCCCATTTGAGAGAGGTGGGCTTTTGTAGAGCGCGTTTGCAAATGTACGAGCACGAGCGTGCGCACGTGTACGAGCACGAGCACGACGCCTAAGGCGGCTCTCACGTCATTTTATGTGCGCCTGTTACGGCGTGATGACGTATGGACAGGCAAGAAGCATTTGCGCGAGGCCATGGCAGTGTGAACAGGAAACAGGCTGGCCAGCGGGGCGAGAGGGAGGGGGGACAAGTACCCTAAAGCCCGGGGCGCGTTGCGGAAGGACAGTGTGAGTGCGCCCTCAGAGCCTCAGTCTGTGCTTTATTCTCTGTGAAAGGGTTTTTAATCAGTGTATGACCTCCACATTACAGTGTAATGTAGATTGGCTTCTGTTAATTATTAGGATCATTATTGTTGTTGTTTATCTAAATGCTACTCAGTCATAATATGTCTTGAAGCAAAATAAACTTATAAGTCATTTGTTATAAATGTGATGTTTATTGTTAATCTAAAATAAACTAAAAATGTTGAACCAGGGTATCTAATGACACTACAGAGACAAAGAAACAGTTACTAATGGATTGCAGTTGGGTGTTAACTAAATAAATGAGACTATCAGTGAGATGATTGGCTGGTGTTATTTTCTATTGTAAATGCTGCCACGCCAGGTCAGACACAGCTGTAAGTCATTCTAGTCACTAATGAGATTAAGTTGGTTAATAACTCAACAGTTGTTCACCTTTATTTAAGCACCAAAAAAATTGGTCTGGTAAAAAACCACTGTGGCAGGTGGATTTTAGCTGGTGGCCAAAAAAGTTAACTTCGGGCCCTGATTGTGGCTCTGCATAGAGCCATTGCTGTGCTGTGGTCTTGTTGCCGCCGGGGTGTATGTACTAAATCTGCATCTAACAACTCTTTTTATTATCAATTAATTTGTTGATTATTATCTTGATTAATTGATGAGTGTTTCCCCCAAACCCTAGATGATGTTCTGAAAAGGCTTGTTTTGTCCACAATTCCAAGATATTGAGTTAACTCCAGTGCAGGTTTTCAAATTTGCTGGGGCTGTGACAAACGCGTCTCAATGAGCTCCTTCTACAGTCTTCCACAGTCACGCTGGCTCTGATTGAAAACGCATTTAGCGGTAAGGCTCATTTATGCTTCCATTTCGTGCGTAAATTGAGACATATGTTATCAACGTACTAATCGTAACTGCCCTCATGCTTTAATGTGTCCTTTACATTGGAATGGATGTTGATCAAAACATCCTCTAGAGGGTGTCGCTAAGATTAAAAAGTTACTCCAATAAAGTTTAAAAAATAAACAAACAAACAAACATGGCGACGACAGAGGAGATAAAGATCCTGTGTCTGTTGAGTAGGGGGGAAATTGGCGAGCAGCGTTGTAGACGGCGGGTGGTCTGTGAGACCACTGAATTCATCCCAGAGTGTGGACGGAGAATTCAAGACACTGGTTTTACAAACGAGTGTATTTTAGGATGTCTGTTGGGGCTTTTGATGGCTTGCTCGCTCCTGCTATTCACGGGAATTTTTTTGTACAGTGCCCGACACTGCCACCATGATTTCAGGTGGTACTGCAAAATTTTGTAAGTTTTGGTACGCATCCGTAAGCTTGCAGGATACGTGCAGAAATACGTCTTTATCCCTATCTAACGTAGAGTATAAATTAGCCTTTACCAGTACCATGTAGTGCTTAACGTCCCTCTCTGCCGTTCATATGTATATATATTTTTTTTAAGATTATTTTTATGGCAGTTTTTAAGCCTTTTATTATATAGGACAAACAGGAAATGGGGTGAGAGATAGAGGGGGTGTCATGCAGCAAAGGCCCACAGTTCGGAGTTGAAACCTGCGGCCGTTCCCTTGAGGACCTTCAGCCTCTTTACATGGGGCGACATGTGACCACTCAGTCACCGGCTGCCCCGTTCATAGTGTTTTATAGACCGGAAGGACATGGAACCCTCCACAGAGCTTACCCACAGTCCGTCTGAGTGTTTGTAAGTCTTCTCTTACAATCACAATTAATGTCTGCTGTCCTGTGTGTGTTGGTAGTGCATGTGCCAGTAAAGCTCTGTGTACGTACACATCACAGCAGCCCAGGTTGTCTCCTCAGTTCTGTTTATGCTAGACTGGCTGACCTACCGAGAGCCCCAGAGCTGTCACATGACTGTGTGCTAGTCACCCTGCGACAGAGCAGCACAGATGAGGCGCCATGTTGCCTTGTGCCTGTCTGTGTGTGTTTGTCTTAATTATTGCCTCACTGATTTTTCATCTGTCTGTGTGTGTCTGTGTTCTGTGCTTACAGAAGCTCTCCGGTCAGGCTCTGTAGGTAAAACAATGTGTAGAGTGTGTGCGCTTAAGCAATCATCCATCTGAATCCTAAAGGTAAACTCCTCCAGGACGTTCAAGTTGTTCACAGCTACTCTGATATCATTTCTGTGTACTGGTGTGCATCGTTTCTCATGATCCACTGGGTTGTAAGAATTTTAATACAAAATCTAATTCAACAAGAAGGGTACATCCATTGTCCTAATATGCTGTTACTGACCAGAAGATTGCATATCCTGTTGTAAGTAATCGGGGAGTGGCATCACAAGACTTATTTGGGAGTGTATTAGTCTGGAATCTTAGCATTTTCAATTTCCAAGGGGCGTTATCAACGCCGCAGACCAAAACGCCTCAGCCTACTTCGACTGTTTGATCTGAGTTTCATGAGCATGGTAAACTACACTGGACGGAGAATGCCAGTTACATTAGTAACTATGATGCACCTGTCAGTCATCGTCTTAAACCTGCCCTACATGAAATAAACAGTTGTTATTGGCTTCCCCAGGATCTGGCAGGCTGGAAAATCGGTCTGAATGGGAGAAGGGGGCATACAAACCTGCAGAGCAAATGAAACATGAGCATGTAGCAGTCTGTCAACGAATCTGATCTCACTTCGTCTGAGAAGGTTGTTGTTTTCACTCAATAATCTCTTATTTGGTATACTACCATAAAACACACAACTTTGGGTCGCTCATAATAAATGTATGAGAGGCTGCTTGGTACTAGTGTTGGAGTGGCCTTAGAGTACGTTTTGATATTGTTGTGTAACTGACATTACTGAGAGTCTTCACTGACTTAACTATGCAGTGACTCTTATGTACTGTCAGACTGTGTTCAAGCATGTAACACATGAACATTTAAAAAAGAATTTCATCCCAAAATTCAAGCAAGATGTAAACACATTGTACCTCACCACAGTTCCCCTGGCTGTCAGTTAGGCCACCAAATAATAAGGTTTTTAAAGCTTCTGACTCCAGAGACTTCCGGTAAATGGGGTGGGGGGGGGGGGGGGGGGGTCCAAGGTGTAATTATCCTACCATTGCCTCTTGTGGCCACAGAAGCTGCTGAGGCTAGTCTCATTTTAGTTAACTTAACCAATATAAATTTTCATGAAAAACATGTATAACCCTCGATACATTCTAATATCTGCAATTAATGGTAATCACAGTGGATATGAGTGTTGAACAATGAATTAAATGTGACATCAGCCTTCTGAACACTATTAGTACTTTATGACCTCTATCAGCCTTCAGTAGAATCAGAATCCAAAAGGTTGTTGTTCCCTCTGTGTTGCCTGTCAGACAGCAGCCTCCCACACAGTCGTTGATCACTGCCATATCTCTCTCTATAGTGAGCCAACCACTGCTGATAAACATACTGCACCATGACGGTTGGTCCCTTCAGCTAGGCAACTAACTAACTGAGTAAGTACAGGTTCCAGAACAATATAATCAGTCTAATAGGCAGCAGAACAACATGTTAAAGACTCCCTGAGAGCCAAGCAGGAATAGGTAGCAGACAGGCATCCTAAATATTGCCAGACGATGCCAGATGCCTGATAAGAAGCAAAGCAGTACAGGGGCTGTCTGCCAGGCAGCTAGACACCAACCAAGCAATAATAGATATCCCAACAGACTGTCCTGTGTTAGTTTGCTTCCTGTTAGGCACTCTGAAGTTTCAAGCAGCCTACAAGGGGATATTTTTATTATTATTATTATTATTTCTTATTTCTTTTATTAAATGAGAAATCACCTGTATTTGTTTGACCCTCAACAGTGCTGTTGTACCTTAGATAAATCAAAATCTCTTGAACTGCAGGCTGTATTTTGTCGACCTTCTCTTCGGGTAAATGTCCTACCATCTCTTCTGCGTCATTCTGCCTGCAATGTAAGATCACCCGCCTTGTTATAAATTCTCATCTGGTAGGATAGATGAACTTTATATGAAATCAGCAACACTGACTAAATCACCATCTGTGCAACCTTTGTCCACCACCCAAATGGCTAGTGAATGTCCAGATTTTACCATCCACTCATTAGATTATCATTGTCATTTCAGCTTGTGTGTGAAGCAAATCTACCAGCCACTTGCATATTTTTACATAATTTGTCTAGTGGATTGTGCGAATGTGACGTTTGTTTTTTCCATTAGCAGTGTGTAGAAGGATGCGATCAGCTGCGTTCAAACAAAAGCAAGGGCTGAATTTAAATATATTGTGTCTCTTGATGTGTTTGTTGTAGCAATGCCATGCAGTATGCAAGAAGATGAGGACATGCGACAATGATCCGGAGCGTATGCATGTACCACAACACACAGAGCCGGTAGCTTACTTGAGTAATCGATTTAATATGTTATCAAATTCATTGTATGGTGGCCTGTTTGACTGCGGTGACCATAGCGACGTACAGTTCAGATGTTTGTGTAGAGCAGAGGAGTAAAACACTGAATGACGTTGTAAAGTGTGAAATTTGTAGAGAAGAAATTATTTCAAGTTTTTCCGTGTTCCTTTTTATCTCCTGGAGGTCACACTGTCCTAACAAGAGTAGCAGATCCTGTGGTGTAAACGCTGTTATAGATCCAACATGCTTACGTACAGAATATGTGACAGAACACTGTCAAGTGTAGGCTGCTGTTCATGCAGGAGCTGCTGAAGGAACATGTCTTTGTGAAAAAGGTGAACACAATGACCTGTTTTCCAGCTGGGTGTCATACCCCCAAAGCGCCGCCATTTTGTTTGGTGACTAACTTTGTGTCCCAAATTGTGCACTTCCACCCTCAAACTGGCTTTTTTGAGGGTGGGAGTGCGTTCCCGCTGGAAGTCTGTAAGTGTGTACCACATTTATCTAGTTGCGCACTCAACGACCTCAATCGCTGCCATTTTGTCTACGTAGCGGAAGAGGCGGGAATTAATTCAAGCTGGAAAATGGCGGTAAAACAGTGCAACGGAGCGCCAACAACTAGATTCCCTTTCTTAATGTAAAAAGAAGATCACAGGGATTTTTGGCGGTGTGCTAAGTTAGAAGAGTTGTTGGAAAAGCTTTTGGAAAAATAAACAGAAGAAGAAATAGGTTCGTCTTTTCCAAGTGCTCAGCAGCAGTGTGTGATTTGAGAGCACTTACTGGGGAAATTGTGTGTACTGATCGTGTACAGTACATAGGACACACAGTGCACGAATGTCAGCACACTCACTGCAGTGCACGATTTGGGACACAGCAATAGTCTCTTTCGTCTTGGAGGTAAACAGGAAGTGTTTCAGTGCTTTCAGTGCTCAAGGAATATTCAGCGCCACTATCAGAGAAAAGAACTTACCAGGACAAGAACAGAAAAGATAAATAAATTGTTGGCAGGTTTGAGGAAACAGCAGTCTGTGTTTAGTTGTAGCTGAGAGATTAGCGATGCAGCTGTGAAAGCTAGCTAACTTAATGCTACCAAAATAGCGTCAGCATAAAAGCTGAACTCTGAGGGTGAGTTTGTGAAGACATGCTGAAGGCTGCAGAAATCGTGTTCCCTGACAAGAGACGGGCTTTTTACCAACATGAGCCTGAAGAGAAACTCTGTGGCAGATAAGAGTTTGGATCTTGCTGCAGTGGTTTTACCTGTCCGGCACACACCGGAGATCAAATCGGGCTGCATGTGACCCATGAAGTAAGATTAGTTTGACACCAGAACATTATTTGTTTTTTAATCACACACCTGACATTATTTTTTAAACTCTATGGTGTTTTTTTCTAACCTGACTCTGCCAGATGGATTGATTCTCATTTGCTCAGCATTTCCATCTGGGAACTCTGGGAACTGGTTTGGAGATCTTTTGGGAAGGGGCGAAAATACTAGTTGCTGATTGGATAAACCATCTGTCTATTACCAACATGGTAATTATGTTATGACCCGCCTCAAAACCAAAACTGACTGGTTCGGTCGCTTGGCAAACTTCTCCAAATTTTCTCTGCTGCAGGTTACCAGACTGATCTGTGAGTAAAATACAGTGGAGCTTGTGAGATCAGCATGGTCTTGTGAGGCTGGTATTTTTCCAGTGGGGTTTAAATATGGTCAGTACATAGCATAGTGAGGTGTGTTTTCAGCACAGTACATTCATATTACATTTGAACAGTGTCTCTACAGTACTTTGAACTTTTGAGTCCAATAATCCAATTTGCCATGAGATGATGTGTGGATGCAGTTCATCGGATATGTTTGTCATGTTACTCATCCTCTTCACCATAGCAGAGCATCTGGTCCAGTCAAGAATCTGCTTGAAAGTCCACAGCTCAGGGCAGAAAAACAGTGAAATCTTACTTTTATTGTCGCTATGCATTATAATGCATTTTTCACACTGACATTTCTGAATGTCAGTGTCAATGGAAAATCCATATGTGGAAAAGTGTAAATTTATATGGTATTAAGTGTGTGATAATGGCTTGCTAAATTTCCCATGGATGGTTACAGCCGACAGCAACTCTTATGAGTTTAATTTTCTCCTAATAACATATGTCTACTATCGCTACGCTCTAACATTTTCATAAATTATTCTTAATGAATTCAAACGATTTTGTTTCTGTTGTGTGCCTTAGCCAACTAATCCTCATAATTCCCCAGTGATCATGATTTTATTATGACAGATTAATAAACACTTTATGAGTCCATTTATCATTATCTTTGAACTGTTGCCACAGTGTGTTAAGCCCTCATATGCGTTTTCATCCCGCCATTAAATATAATGCCTAATGCTGCCTGTTATGTTAAGCTGTGTAAATGCAGGGCAGTGATGCGCCTATAGTTTATAGTTTGGTTATTATTTGATTTTTGTGAGATGTTGGGGGTTATTGATATTTGTTTACTGTTTTACATTTCATCAGGAGATATTTTTGGCCCATGAAAGCCTTGTCAGTGTATGTATCAAATGACATGAATTCATTTTTAATCTTCTGCTCACTTTCAAAGTGGAGAGCTGGTGCATGAAATTGATATTGTGTGTGTTATGATAACGCCTTATCACTGCTCCTTGTTCTCAAAGCTGTATGTCAGGGTATACACACGACATACAGGACAGACGTCACCTAAGCACAGAACACTCTGTTTCCTTCTTTATCCATGGTAATGGTTACCCTGGTGACAGCATCACTGTGGTTGCTGTAGAGAGACTCAGCAGCACAAGCAGCCCTGCTGAGCGGGGAGGGTTGATTTATTGTTACCTTTAAATATGTTCGGTCTCTGCATGGTTTCTTTTCCTGTTCTCTAATGACTGGCCTGGCATTTGTTGTTTTTCTATTGTACTCTATTAAGTTTCTATAATGCATTTACAATAGGTATAAGGGAATCATAAGACTTTTTTTATACCTCCGCTCCAGCAACAGCCGAGCCTGAGAGGCAAAAAGGAGCAATTATTCCTTAATTTTTAAGTCATCTTGGATGATCTCTGTTAAGGTATCAGAACAAACTGTATGACACAGAGCTTGACACAGCAATGATTTTATGTTTAGGACTAAGTTGACCCAGACACCCAGAATGTTCGACTTAAACAGCTGTGAAGAATGGCATTTCAGCCTGACATTTTGTGACCTTTTGTGTTCCCGCACACACACAGGCAAAAGCAGTACCCTACTCGATGTCACGTAGAGTTTGTTGATGGTCCGTTTGTTGAAAGGCGGTAACATATTCAGTATGGTTGCAGAGATGCTGGATTAAGTGATTCAATGCCTTTTAAACAGAATGCTTTTAAAAATACTTTAACTTACAGTTTTAAGTAAATATCATCAGAAACAATTAATCCACGTCAGTAATATTTATGCAAATTAACGTATTCTGGAGTATGATATTTCAGTGATTATCTTTGTCAGTCTATAGGGCATCAAGTTGAGCTAAGTGATTGTTAATGTAAAAAATACATCATAAATGCAAAACATAAGCTGCTGTATAAAAAAAACACTATTGGCTTTAGAAGTTCATTCACTTTGATTGACAGTGACTCTCCACACCCGTCGTAAAAACGTTAGCTCACTGGTAGCTTGCAGCTCTAAGCCCTTACTACTTTTCCAGACACCATGACCACTGCTGGAGTCAGAGATGACAGGGAATCAACAGAGCTGTTAAATCCTTCAGCTTCCCTGAAGTCACCGATGTGGAAACATGTTGAATTATGGAAACAAACAAAGAACGATCAAACTGTGAGCTCTGACGAGACTTCATGTTCAGTACTCTCAAGTTCAATACTTTACTGCCATGTCAAAATAAATTGATTGGATTTTGTCTTTGTGCCAGTCAGGTGCATTAGGGTGCCGCTCGTGAAGTGTTGTGAAGTGAACTCTGAACAGATGCATACAATGACCGCAGCACCTGATCGAGGTTTTCTTGTCTGTAACTATCAAAGTCTGTGGACATTTTCTTTTTGATGAGCCATTCTTTAACACTGACAAAGCTTATATTGTGTTCCTTTTAGTGTTAACTTGGTGTCGCTCCATTTCTCTGTCATCCAGCTCTGTGTCTTTTAACCGCTTTTGCTGAGCTATTTCCTCGTTCTTTTTCCTGTCATCCAACAATTAACCATGAATCCAAAGTTTCGGGCTTCCAAATGTATTGAAATTAATATTATAAACATTGACAGAAACAGGTTTTTTTTTTTTTTTTGCCACAGCAGACGTTACATTTACCAGACTTCTTTCTGCAGATTGATGGAGAAGGTCTATCAATGCTCTGGGTCCACCAGAACCATGTCCTTACTATAAAGTAATAACAGACTGCTGTGATTGACCACTCAAAATCAAGTATTCAACGAAGGCGTGTAACAACAACAGGTGTTCTAAGATCAAGTCAGACAACATCAGGCTAACTGTCAAGTTCAAAGCAGCTCCCACGTGACGTCCCAAGGCAGAACACGTCAAGTCAAGTAGAGGATGATGGGTAGTAGTTGTTTTAAGCCGAGATAAATTAGAAGAAGAATCCTAGTATTGTATCAGTGTCTGTGGGGCTTTGTCTTCTTATAGAATTAAATGTAGGAAGGTTTTTGTTCTAGGCTTTATTATTGATTCGACTTCTTCCTTTCTTAAAATATAAGAAAACATGAAATAGAATATTACAGAAAAACTCTTCTATTTTAAAAATAATTCTGTTTTCAAAAACAGTTCATGACATCAAATCCTTGATGCCTTTGTAGGCTACAGATGTAACTTCCTCCTGTCTCTCACCCCTGTGTGCACTAGTGTTCCTCTTTCATTGAATTATTTGAGAGGAGAAGACATTGACAACATGCAAAAGCTTTTTTCAGTGTGAATGAAATTGCAAAAGCCTCCAACATACAGTAGTGCCTCCTTTATTTAAGATCCGCCAGATAAATAGTAAGTTCAGTCCTTCTGAATCTTCCTTGATGGAACGGATCAAATGTGAGTTCAAGTAGACTATATACAGTATCCATTCATCCATTATGTTTGTGAATTGGATAAATGAATTGGCTGTGACAAGGTAAGGCAGTTTTAAAGCCTTGGCTTTTTGCTTTGGTTGTCTGTGGCTTTGTATCTATTTTCCATTTAAACCTAACAATTAAACCTGAAAAAAATGCTTCCCTTTATAGCACTGCTTGGTTGCTATGATGTTCTGTTGCAGTCAGTTCACACATTGGGTAGACGTTGTCGTCAGGCAGTTTTCCTCACACTTGGCAGTATTGCTTTTAAAAGATGGCACACGTTCCCTCAACTCTACTCACTATCATCCCTTCAGAGAATAACAAACTATTTATTGCTGCTACACTGCTTGTGTTTTCCACATAGAGTGAGAGAAATGACAAAAGAGACAATATTTGAGATAGCCAGGTATTATAATAATGGATTAATGTCACACTTGGTCACACCTTACCTTATGATATTGTGCCTGCCATTCTTCCATCCTGACTGATACTTTGTGCTTTCTCTCACATAAACATATGAAATCACTTCAGTTCTGTCAAACAAAAAATATGGAAACTGATTTAAGCCTAACCCCCCAAAAAATACTATGAAAAACACCTCTATGTATTTTTTTCAGTATAGAGATAACTTTGATTAGTGATTCTCCTCGCATTATCATCCATCGATTTGTTTTCCTGACCATCCTTCCATGTTGTTTCCTGTTCTTGCCACCACACAGACAGATGGATACCCTGAATAGTTCCAGGAAATGGTTACATGTCCATCCTTTTGGACGGCCTCACTCTGTTGGACAAAACCTACTGGCTTGGGACCATCCTCCCTCCCACTGAGTCTCGTACCACATCAAGTATATCAGCACTTTGTCTTGCTCCAAACACTCCCACTGTAATCACAAATGCTTTATTTTTCAAATCATTTAAACACATTGGCACTGAAAAATGAAACATATTTCCTTATCAGCCAACGACTCATGCTTCTCCTCGAAGACGAATGTATGCTTCGTGCGTAAATAGAGACGTACATTATCAACGTGTTAATCGTCACTGCCCTCATACTTTATGTTGGAATGGACGTTGAGCAAATCATCCTCTAGAGGACGTTATTCAGATTCAAAAGTTACTCCAATAAAATTTGAAAAAAAAGAGTTTATGATAACAACAAACATGGCGACGATGGAGGAGATAAAGATCCTGGGTCTGTTGAGAAGGAGGCAAAATGGCGGACAGCGTTGTAGACGGCGGTGGTCTGTGAGACACTAAATACATCCCGGAGTCTGGACGGAGAATTCCAGTCACTGGTTTTACAAATGAGACAAACTGACATCAAACGTCACTTTCAGTATTTCAGTATTTCAGAATGTCTGTTGGAGCTTTTGATGACTTGCTCGCTCCTGCTATTCACGGCACTTTTTGTGTACAATTCCCGACACTGCCCCCATGATTTCCGGTGGTACTGCAACGTTTGGTCCGTATCGGTATGCATCTGGAAGCTTGCAGGATACGTGCAGAAATACGAACTAAATGTATGCAGAGTAAGTCCACCAGGTGTTGAAACTCATCAATATTCAATTCTCATATATTTCTGATGAAAGTCTGACCAACCATTTTATTGGTCCGCATGAAATTATTTGCCCAACTTCCTGCCTGTCATCGTCGCAGCGTCCCTTTCAGTTGCCTACCGTGGTCTCTGCTCTCTGGCAGAGGGTTAAGGGGGGTTTGGGAGGAGGGAGCATCAGAGGTCAGGCATGGGGAAGAGGGTGCGACTCTAAGTGCTGTGCGAAATGCCAGAAAGGTAAGAATTGCTTTAAGCATGCAATAGTTTTAAAAAACCTATAAAGTCAGTTAGTGAAATGACTGTTAACTTCATTATTATTATCTGTAGAGCTGGCCTCACTCACAAAGAACACCAGACTATGCAGTTCTACAAGAGGTAGCTCCAAACAGAAAGTAGCACCCTTCGCTCCTTCCCTCAGCAAACACAAATGACAGTTATCTAATTGCCCTTCAGGCCATGAAGTTGCTGAAGGTGTTACCTCCATGTTTACCTGACGGGCAAAATTGTCAGCGTTTATGCGGACTACACCCATTTCGTAAGGAAGGCAAAGAGAGGGGAAAACAATGTGTTCTGTAAATTCTGTAAACAAAGCCACCACCAACAGCCTTTGTTGTAGGCTAGGGCGTACATAGCACATACCACACACCACACTACAGACCACAGCTAATACTCTCCTCTGCAATACTGAGGACGTTGTTGTAAAGGTTTTTGGATACTTCATATCTATACTGTCTGCAAAAAAGAGCTGAAGAATTCATCCTGTACCAGGAGAAAGCCCCCACTGCAATTCTAAAATTCACCCTGTTTGAGGCCTGGATGTGGTTCACCCTTAACCAACCAATGGTCTTTAATGATGATGGAGAAACAGAAGAGCATTGCTGTTCATTACGCTTTCTACCTCAACAATCTCCAGGAGAAGATGGTGCAGAGAAGGGCTGTCATCTTCATGGGAGTTAAGGTGTTATTATATGTGCAGAAGCTCCTGGCCCGCCTCGAGGATCTATTTGAAATGGAGGTGTACAACATTAGGGTTCGGGCCTTGGCTGCTGAACAGTGTTCCACAGTGGGATGAGGTTGAATGCTTCCGTCAGTATGTAACCCCAAAGCTGTGACAGAGCAACATTGATGAAGGCTGGCTGTTTGACGGAGCAATTTCAGTGAAGCTGTAGTCCCCTGAGAAGGTCGCCACTGTTCACCTATTTCCATTTAAAAACAATGGTGTAATCTGTCTGTTTGCTGTGTGGTTCCCTGGCACGATTGCCCCTGTGGGGCGAATCTTTCCCATTATGAATAACATCCGGACGGATCAGAGGAACCGTATGGGACTAACAAATCTGTAAGCACTAGAAAGAGTTCCACAGAAAGCTCCAGGGAAATCACATGATCCACTCGTCAAACAAGTATTCTTCTTCCAGGTATCTTTCTTTAAAAGCTCTTTCTCGGGTTTTGTTATAAACTACAATGATTTAACTTTTTGACTTTTTAATCTTTGTAAAGTCGCAACCAACTTGTGGTTTTGTGTTGTCAAGCGATTTTTGCCTTGTTTTTTATGCAGAGAAGTGTTTAATTTCACACAAATTCAATCCTTGTGTGTTTTGTGTACTATTGTTGTACAGCTTTTAAATAACCCATGTTTGGTGCATTTTTAGAGAAAAAGAGGTTCAGCAAATTGGGGTGCGTTTGGGGCACTAAACGCAGAATTAGTTGTCTCCCATCCTGATGAAAATGGATGTGTTGTGTGTATGAACACTAGCTGCCAGCTCACAAAGTTTCCTTGTGTAGTTATGACATATACTCTTGCTGCACAAATCATTTTCTGAAAGGCTGACACTTTCTCTACCCTTACATCTTTAAAATATGATGCCACCAATTTGTACACACTTTTTATCTCACATCATTTCTGTATCTACAAACGTATATGAATACAGAAAATGAAAAAATCTTTTGCAGGAGGTTTCAGCATCGTTCATGCGCCCATCTTTCGGCATATCGTGTTCTTATATTTCATCACTTTCTGAAGCTGGACGAATTTCTGCCACTAACACCACTATTTTGCTCAGACTAATGAGGTGAAACTATATTGTCTTCATTATAATGGATCATGTGAAACTCCTCTGTACTGCAGCCTAATCTCATAAGTTAGACTACAAGTCTGGTGTGGTTTTATAGAAAAAACTCGCCAAGTGCAGCTCTAAAACTGAGATTAAGACAGGCATCATTTTTCCTCTGGCCTGTTTGATAATTACTACAATGAAATCTTGCCATCAGTTGGCTTGTTGGCAGATTCAGCTACCCAGACTCCCCCTCCTCACTTTGCCTTCTGAGTTTCACGGAGCTGAGGACCAGCTGGCTCAGTACCATCCTCACACTTCCTACCCACCTGTCCTGCCCACAGTCAGGGTGGCAGCGTGGATCAACTCTACTTGGCACACATAACTTCAAATACACTACACTGTACTGAGGAGGGCAAATCCATTGCTATAGACAACAAACATTTACCATTATATTATTACAGGCACCTGGGAATGGTTAACCTGAATGGTCAGAAAGCTTGTGGTGACCTGGCAAAGCTTTACACGGTTGTGCTGGCATTTACAGAGATTCAGCATGCAGGGCATCAGTGGGCACAATGCCAGCTGGCAAGGCACTATGGTCAATACATAGCCTGGCACTAGTCTAAAGCCGTGTTAATGGCCAGGAGCGCTTTGTGCATAATTTCCATGTGATGATTCTCATAATCTACTATAAACTGAATGTTCTCACATAGAAATAGGCAAAACTGTTCCTGTATGTTTTGTCGAAATAGATAAAGCAGGTCAGTTCTGCTCTGATCCACATTTATCCATCTTTAATCCACACTTTCTCTTCTACCATCCATCCATCCATCCATCCATCCAGTCCAGTCCATATTTCTTCACAGTGGAGGTTCTTCTGTCTTAGCGCTTTGTCAGAGGTCTGATAGTAGAGTCACATATGTTGCTCTCAGCCAGAGCAGGTGGCTAGCTGTTGGAGGAAAAAACACTGCTAACAGTTATGCATATGGTACAGTACATCCATCCCAACATCCATCAATCCCATCATTCATCCTTCCAACTATCCATTCATCCTTTTATTAATCCAGTCAAATAAAGTAATTCCTTACAGCTATTCACACATATGTTCCTTTTCTCACAGCATTATTGACTATTGAATTAGAGGCCCCATTATCAACCCAGTTCTATGCTAATCAGAATCGGAAATACTTTAATAATCCCAGGGGGATATTATTTTTGTTACGAAAGTCCAGATATACAAACAACAAATATTATACAGACTAAACATATATAAGAAAAACTCAAATTTAAATGTACAGAAATGAATATTTACATTAGTGAAATACATACAAGATCAAAGATTGTCTGTGGTTGAGTCTGAATCAGAGAGAGGAGGTGACAGACTCTCCTATGGATGTGTTGTATAGTTTAATGACCACAGGCAGGAAAGATTTCCTGTGGTGCATCTGGGTGTGAGGAGTATTCTGCTGAAGGTGCTCCTCTGCTGGGACAGTGTGTCGTAGAGAGGGTGGGAGACATGGTCCAGGATAGACCGGAGCCTGGACAGCATCTATTGGCATTTATTGGTATATATAAGGTGTGGGTTAAAAATCTAAAACTTTAAGAATAAACATATTTGAGAAGCACAGGTAAATTGTAAGTATCTACAAATATAAGTACATATATAAACAACTAAGGTCCATAAGAAATTCAACCAAAAGAGAGGAAAACATAGATGTAAAAATTAAACACAGCATGAGCTTTAAAGCCAAATCAGAGCAGGCAAGACAATCAATGAAAAGTAAAGAGAACAATTAGGTGATGGATCTGTACTACTGAGTGAAAATAAACAGTACTTAAAATGCTTAACATGCTGTAAATGTTACTGTACTCTCCCTGCGGTGACCAAGTAATCGCCCCTGCTATCTCAAGCTTTGTTGTTTTCTCCTTTCTCAAACTGACTTACGCAGCTCTGGATGCTGGCGCTATCACACAACATAGCTGGAATGTACATTGTCAATGGATTCATTTTCTCTTTTAATGACATTTATGACACCCTGTGACAAAGAACATATTGCTCAGTGTTGGGAGTTAATAGCGGGGTCATGAAACACTTGATAGCAGGTGTCCAGAGGATATACAGCAGCTAAGCAGAGCTGGTTCTGTAAAGCCTCTCTTGCTCAGAATCACTGTCTTTTAATTAATCAATTCTCCACAGAGACATGGGGAGCGTGGGTAGTGTGCAACACACACGCACACTCAACACTTTTCAAGGCTGAAATTAGTGTGTGCTTAAACAATAATAGAAAAAAAAACTGCTTGGCACTCACTTTCCACTTACGATATTTTACGAACAGAGGAAACTTAACGTAAGCATCGTGTGACGCCAAACCCTTTGTACTTCTGAACAAATGAGAAGATATAATAAACCTTGTCACCCAAGTAGACAGCCAGTGAGCCAGTCAGATGGTCAGCCTTGTTTTTCCTCATTTTTCATTTCCACTAAGGCAAGGTGCCTTTGAGACTGAATGTATTAGGCAGGATAATCGCCTCAGTCCGCCAAAACTTCAGGCTTTGTTGAGACTACAGCGAAGATGAAGACAGTTCACAGAATGGAGATAAAGGCTGAGGCCAAATGCTTTGACTGGATGCTATCTTTTTTGCTCCATTTTCATGCATCTGACTCATTTGATGTCAAATTGAAAAATGACGCCATAAAACTGCCATTACTTGCGTAACACACCAAACTTTGCTCGGAAAATAGATTTCAGTCTCATCAGTGTTGGTCTGATCTATGAGCTCAGCCTGAGTCTGAGTGGTTGTGTATGATCTAGGAATCATAAATCCAGGGGCACGGCTAACCTAACGGATCAGATTACTATCTGTGAAATCACAGCTGATTAGTGTGTGTGTGTGTGTGTGTGCGTGTGTGCGTGTGTGCATGTGTGCATGTGTGCTTGCGTGCGTGCGTGCGTGCGTGCGTGCGTGCGTGCGTGTGTGCCCTAATTTATGCACTCTGGAACATCAAAAGTAATTGCCTATGCTTTATCCTCTAAAACATAAGTGACCTACTTTTGACATTATTGCTATTTCTCCACAATCACAGTTTTAGAGTTCTTTATTTAATCCCTTTAGATAAGTGTGTGAGACAGAGGAGAGACAGAGGAAGAATATGCATATGTGTGAATTTGCCAGAGAGTAGAAGGGAAGTGTGTTTGCTATCATGACGAGTTTGTGTGAGTGTAAGTAGTGCGGTTTTAAATCTCCTGGGGATTGGACAGTTGTGGTGGCTTTACGAGGACTAATGAATTGAGGGCTTCAGCTGTGTGTGTGTGTGTTTATGTGTATGGAAGAGCACACAATAGATGAGTTAAGAACTGAAACAGGAGTCATTGTCTGGCCTGTGGGAGACATGAGTTAATGACTGCTCACAATGTTTCTGCTGCCCGGAACTCCTAATTAAACACTAATCCTGCTTTCCCTTCCCTGTCTCCCTATCCCTTGTGTTTCCTACAGCTGAGGGAGGTCACCATGAGTCAATGAGACGGGCTGTCTTGCCTCTGGACCCTGCAGCGACCTCCAACCTTTCAGCCGTCCCCCAGAGTGGAGACAGAACTCGGGCAAAAGACAAAGATGCGATATTGGGGAATGACGCCAGTCCTGGAGCCCAACCAAGAGCCGGACCCCGAGCCTGGCCTGAGGGCAAAGTGTTTGCGGCCAGAGCAGCGGTTTGGACTGAAACAGAAGCAAAAGTCCGTGCAGGTGGCAAAGTTTTTGCTGAGACTGGGATTATGAGGGGAACCGGTGCCTGGGCTGAAGTAGGGGCTGAATGGAGTCCACTGGATGTGGAGGGGAGTGACCTGTCAAGCATTCCCAAAGACCCAGCTGCCTGGATGGGGCAGCAGAGGCTGCAGACGCATGGAGAGGGCCAAAGAGAGCAGGCAGCCTTCTCATCAGTCCGTGGCTTACTGGCAGAAACAGCGGAGCTACAGGCACCAGTGTTGGGAAAACCTTTAGGACTGTTGTCTAAAGCTGCTTGGACCAAAATCTCCTCTTCGTCGTCATCCAAGGCCTCCTCCTCCTCATCTACAACAAAAGCGTCCTCTTTGCCTTCCTCCTCGTCTTCATCCTCCTCTTCTCCAGCCAGTAAAAGAGACAGTCAGACAGCAAGATCAGATGTCTCTCTGGTTGTTGTCAACAACAACTCCTCCAGCAGCAATGGCAGCTTCAGCTTGGGTAAAGTGCAAGGCCCTTCTGTCATATTTTACCCTTTACATTGTTTACATTGTAATGAATTGTTTGTTAAACCCCTCCCCCAAACGGCAATTATGGTATAACAACCACAGCAGGCCTCACGAAACTCAAAAAGACAAGAGCAAAAGTGTAAGGAATGGATAAAATAATGGTCGGGATCTAAGCATTCTTTGCTAAATAGTTTGCTACCTACCCTCTGCTTTATCCTCTATTTTACTCTAAATGGGACCATCATTTGCAAAATGAGTCAAAACTAGTGACTGAAACCATAAACTCCTTAGGACATAAACACAAAAAAACACATCATGTACATTTCCTGCACCTGTCATAGACGTCTAAATAATATCCAAAAAATGTACCCAGTTCAAAGGTCAAATGATGAACGTCAATATGAGGCTCAAGTTGGGTCATGGTTGGACGTCCAAATACTGGATCTAGTTTGGAATACGTCGAATAGAAAACCAGAATTGTTCATGGACCGACGGACCCAACATACAAGATCTGCACGTCTATCTGACGTCCAATGTTTAGTGGGTTCAGTTGTTTTGTTCAAGCTTCAGCGTTTTTGAGTAGAGAGCACACCTTTACACATTGTCATTTGTCATAATAGTAATCTTCATCGTCAATAACCGTTTTCATCACAATGTAATTTTCAGCATTGCTATTAGAGTCACCTCAACAACCATCATCTTCATGATCCCATCATCATCATTTTGTCATCACCTTTATCATATTGTCATCATCGTCATCGTCATCCTCACCGCCATGTGTCCTGTCCCATTCCACTACCTCCATGTCTCCCCACTTCCTTCTACACCACCATCACTATAACATTTACGTCATCAACAAGGTAATTCCTCCACATTTCATTTTAGCTTCGGACACAAGACTTGAACGAAAGCTCATAGCCCATTGTCCAGTATTTTCTGTCACACGGATTCTTATCGCAGCCACAATACAACACGTCATCATGTGGTAATGTGAGCAAAAGATAAATGGGAGTGTGGATCTCTTTCAGTTTGAAAGGATTGATTACCTCCCTCTTGTTTGCTCCATCCCCCTTTACACCTATTATTGACATGGGTCTAATCTCCCTCTGTTTTCTGGAGATGAGTTTGATGGATTAAATTAACCGCTGACATTAAACGCTCCTGTGGTTTACACAAAAAAAATGGATTTCTACTTCCTATGAAAAATTGAGACAACTGCACACTTCATTTTATGTCTTTAAAACTGACGATCAAATGGATGGCTATTGGATCTTTTTTCATCCAAACACAATCCAAATGGTAATGATTCAATGTCAAAGCCAAGTGTAAATGGGGAAAAGATAAAGGGGTGCATTAACTTCAGGTAATAAAACATATTACTATTACACCATCATCCTCATTGTTAGACACCTATCTGACCACTTTCATGACATTATCATTTAGTATTATGTTAAATGTGATGAAGGACAAAGTGAGCGATATATAATTTTATTATTGTCAACAAATGCCATTAAAAAGACCAAAAATGACAATGACAGAGCAGACTCATAATAGTTTCTGGGTCCTACCTACTGTGGCTCAACCCCAAGCTCTTTAGTTCTTACTGAAGAGATCATTAAAAAAAGGCTACTCCCAATCAAAAAGTAAATGCTGCAATAGTTGATTAATACAGATTTGGTTGAATGAGTATTTATGGCAGCAGGACGGTGTATATTGGATTGACTCAAAACTAATTATAGTGTGTATTTATGGTAAGGTCATCCAATGCAGCAGTGCGGCTCATTGCTGTGTTTTTATTGTTATTGACAGTTTTGGACAACAGTGTAGCCCTATGACACAGAGGAAGTAGCTGTAACAGGCTTCACAGATGGAACTTGTTAATAGGATCAATTCATTGTTGGTTTTGGTCTTTTCAAGGGATTTATTGACAAATGAATAAACTTTAGAATATCACTAGATATCCTTTAAATGACTGATACCCAAATGTTTTCCCTGCAGATGAGTCAGTGAGCAGCCTGCCAGCCTGGGATCTCCCCACTGTCCCCGAGTCGCTCCTGTCCACAGTGGGCGACCACGATATCACACTTCCTGACAACGTCACCAGCCCTTTCTCAACCCATCAATGGAACACCACCATGCCTGTGCACACCAGAAACACCTCACAGCATACGACCACATCATCTACTACCATAAAGACGTCTCTGTCTCCGACCGCTACCACCATCACCTCGACTGCACCGGTGTCCACCACAGCAAGAGCACAAACACCACCAGGATCCACTACATTCTCTCACACCACAAGCCAGGACACTGTGACCATTGACAGCCTTCAACTGACAACAGTAACCACGACGATGCCCTCAACGACCACTTTTACTGTGACGGCCGCTGAGATGATGACAGAGGCGGTGACCACTGGGGGCGCTGTAACAGTATCACCAAATACCACTGCGGCTACATCCGCGCAGCAAACAACGAGCCTCAAACAGACCACGGCGTCTACAACCCAGCCTACTACCACCACTACAACCACACCTGCTACTACTACCACCACTACTACGGTTCCCCCAACAACCACCACCACCACCACCACCACTACTCCTCCAACCACTACCACAACTACAACTACCACACCTGCAACTACAACTACTGCCGCCACGACTACCACCACTGCCACTACAACAACAAAGGTAGCTGCCACCACTCTGTTCATCCCGATGACGCTGCCTCCCACCACGACCACTGAACCTCCGTCCAGTACCAGCGCAGAGGAAAGTCCTCTACCATGCAACGTGACTGAGAAGTTCTGGGTCAGAACAGGTACGAGACTAAAACAGTATCATTAGGATAAACATGGTGTAAAGTTATGTATGAAGTAAAAAGAGTTAAGGTGGAAGGCTAAAACATCTGGGCATTTTCCCAAAACAACACTTGACTGCTGCTTCAGGCCCTGTATGTCCCTAATCAAATGACCTACACATACTCAAGATTATGTTAAGACCATTTTTCTGGAAGAAATATTCAACAGTAATTATGAATACGGGTGAAAGGCAATTTCAGAAGCTCAGGCTCAGTGTACCTATTATGTCCAAGATGTAATTACAAGCACACAATTAATTAAAATGTGTACATAAGCGAGGGCAGGTTTCCTTGAACACTTACATTAATAGGAAGCTGGAGACTGTAGCCCTGATTACATTTTCCAGGGATGGTGTGATACTACAGTACCAAGGCCTTTGCTGGGTTTGGCAGTAGCTGCAAAGTGAGCAAGGAGACATTTCATTTAACCAGAGGCTAAAGTCCAAACTCCTTTAAGTGCCCTTATGCAGGACATTGGATCCCTACCAGCTTCATGGCGCTGGGGGTGATGAGTAAAGTATGACATTATATAATTATTTGAGACGATAGGTGTGGTCACAGTGGAATTTGTCACACAATATTAACAAGCTAAATGTGATTACATTGTCCACAGACAACTAGCTCTGATTTTTATAATTTTATTCCCTCACAGTACTGTCAATTGAGCTGCGTAGGAACTGCCTGGATCTGATCCTGAAACAGAACCTCTCTAAAGGACTGAGCCACGCCCTGCAGAGAGCCCTGAATGACTCAACAGCCTATGCACAGGTCAGTTTCTCTAATAGGTTCAGCTAAAGTAACCACAGGTGAAGAAGCACAACTCACTGGCTTACAACCACAGGTCAGTAACCAGTAACCACGGCTCAGTGACGAGTTAAGAAGTATCTGACAAAAGCAGTTTAGAAGTAACTCACCACATGTTAATAAGTATATCTATGTGTCAGTGGCTTATTAAGAAATATATGTGACTAGTACATTTATGTCAGCAACTAGTAAACCAAATGCAATGGTTAGTAAATAATAAGAAGCAGGTTTAATAATTTGGCTAATCATACTCCTTGGAATACGTCCAAGTGCACACTGGACCATTAACTACAAGTCAGGGACTAATAAACATACAGTAGGTCAGCGTTTACTAAACACAGGCCAATGGATGGTAAAGGTAGATCAGTGATTTGTACCCACAGGGGCCAGGAAACACAGGTCAGTGGGTCATAACACATCCACTAAATACAGATCAGTGGCTATTAAATGCAAAAGGTCACAGGCTATTAACCACAGGCCAGTGGTTAGATCCTGCAAACACAGGTCAGTGGCAAATAAACACAGTCATTGGTAAGTGAACACAGGTCTACAGCGGCCAGTACACGGATCAATGCCTAGTATATGCTAAAAATGGGTCAGAGGCTACTATATACAGTTCAGGGGCTACTAAAAATGGGTCAGAGGCTACTATATACAGGTAAGTGGCTACTAAATATGGGTCAGAGGCTACTATATACAGGTCAGAGGCTACTAAATACGGGTCAGAGGCTACTATATACAGGTAAGTGCATGGCTACTAAATATGGGTCAGAGGTTACTAAATATGGGTCAGAGGTTACTAAATATGGGTCAGAGGTTACTAAATATGGGTCAGAGGTTACTAAATATGGGTCAAAAGGCTACTAAATACAGGTCAGGGGCTACTAAATACGGGTCAGAAGTTACTATATACATGTAGGGGGCTAGTAAATACAGGTCATAGGCTACTAAATGCATGTACGGGGCTAGTAAATAAAGGTAATTTGCTGCTTAATACAGGTCAGAAACTACTAAATACGGGTCAGGCTACTAAATACATGTAGGTGGCAAGTAAATACTGGTCACTGGCTACTAAATACGGGTCAGTAAAACATAATAAAACACAATAAACCCATAAGCAGTTCATTTTGTATGGTTGTATAGAGTTGTCTCATCCAAAGTAAAACACTGTATTATAGAACATTTGCTGAAGTTAACTGGTTTTCAGAGCTTTATCTGGCTTTGCTCATAAAATATTTTACCTTGCATTCAATATACTGACTAACAACTCCAACAGGTCTACATCCCCCCGATGTAAATTAGACGATCACAAGTGTCTATCACTTATATTATACTGACTAAAAAGGCTTTCCTAGCTGATGCCAATACAATAATTACATTTGAATTTTGCCCCACTGTATTGACTCTTCATGTATGCAGATATCCTGCATATTCTTGAGTGTGTCATCACTTTACAATGTACTAGTATTCATCATTTTCTCCTCCTGCTCATTCACCTCTAAAGGACTCATCTGAATGGTGCTAGAGGAGAGCAGAGACAGATGACTAATGGAGACAGCATTCAAGTCTGAATAGAAATTATCTGTTGAAGAGTCTGGCAGTGTTTGCTTAGAGAGGTTATTACACACACACACACACACACACACACACACACACACACACACACACACACACACACACACACACACACACACACACACACACACACACACACACACACACACACACACACACTCTCTGATACAAATGTGATAAGTAAAAAATACATCCAGAATAAATTATTATTTTCTTTTTGCCCTGCATCGTAGCAGTGCATTCCACTTTCTATTCTTTTGTTTTTGTCTGTTTGGATTTGTCCAAAGTCTATTTCTTCTCTGTCTCTTCTCAAACAATCACTCTCACGTCCTCTACCTGCCTATTTATTCACATTTCTCGTATTGCTCTTCGTCTTCTTCTTCTACTTCTTCTTTTCCCCTTTATCTTATTGGTGCCTCAGTTCAAGTTGATTGATTTTCTGCCAACCTGTCTGTCTGACCTGTCTGTTGGTCTGCCTGTCGGTCCTCCTGCCTCCCTTCATCTCGTTGTCTGTCTGTCTTCTGTCTTAATCTGCCTGCTTTTTCTATTTTTATCCAGTTGTTTGTGAGCCTTCACTGGGAGTGACTCAGTGTCTCTAAGCTCCAGTCCACTTTCATCTACCTCCTGACACACACACACACACACACACACACACACACACACACACACACACACACACACACACACACACACACACACACACACACACACACACACACACTCACTCACTCACTCACTCACTCACTCACTCACTCACTCACTCACTCACTCACTCACTCACTCACTCACTCACTCACTCACTCACTCACTCCCTCACTCACTCACTCACTCACTCACTCACTCACTCACTCACTCACTCACTCACTCACTCACTCACTCACTCACTCACTCACTCACTCACTCACTCACTCACTCACTCACCCACTCACTCACTCAATCACTCATTATTTGGAAGTTTGGATCAGTCTATTTATATATATTAAAGCCAGGATATGTGTTTCGAGACATTGTTGATGTGCAAATATTGGCTTTAGCAAGGACAGGGATTGTCATGACATTAGCATGTAGCAGCAATTAATCTGTTTCATCAAATTCTTGCACAATTACAGCTTTTAAATGTAGGCAGGTAGAAAGAAGTGACAGCAGAGGGTAAGAGCAGATGTGGCTGGCTTTATTATTGTAAAGTATGCAAAAGCCTCTGCAGGGCTCATGAAGAATTTGAAATAGGTACCGCTTTATATCAACCCTAATAACTGATAAATGGTTAATAACAAACCATCACACAATATAGTATAGCTGTAATAAACAGATGTCTGTAAGACATTTGTCAGTTTTTATTGACCATTATATCTCCTCCTACATATACTTGGGTTGAAAAAGTTGTTAAATTCTTGATCACAATAAGTTATGATAATATATAATTATCTATCCTTATTATACATTTATATTAGTGGTGAAACTTCGATCCAGTATCTTCTATGCAAAGTAAAAATACAATTAATTACATATCATCATCTTTAAGATGCACTTTTATTTTGTAATACTTACTTTATATTGCTTCTATTCAATGAAAATATTAATTTGTGTGGAAGAGCTCAATAATAAAACGGTCAAGTCATATTTTAGTTTCTTTTTTGCGAGTTGATGTAAGTGATTGTGATAAACGGGCGGATGATATCGTCTCAAACCGATCGCAGGCCTCTGAATTGAATTGAATCGAAATCACATTGTGGCAGATTTTGTGATATCAGCAAATATAATATCGCTGTCAAAAGAAGTGATATAATATGCAAATTTGTGATTTACACCACTATAATATATATATAATAATGTGCACTCTACATTTACTTTAAATTCATTTAAACGATAGATGTTCTGCTTCACTGTAAAACTCATCCAAGATAATATATGGATATCTTATAATTACTATTCATATATTAAACCCATATCAGTATATTTTGGACCATTTTAAATCAAAACCCTAAACTTCAAACACATGATAAATGTGTAATGCCCAATATTAGTAATAATAGTAAGTTATTATAAGGATACATTAAATGAACAATTCAAATGTTCTTTGTTAATCCATTCATTTTTCCTCATTTTGAAAAGCAAAATGGACTTCACTGATTTGTCCACCTTCTGTAACTTTTGACTACTGTCCAGGAGTGTGGTGTTGGACATAATTATGTAATATATATTCAGAACCAGGGTCAGTATCAAGAAGCAGGTTTATTCATTTATATGGATAACTTTGCAAATTAGAACCTGGAACAGCTGCAAATCTGGATCATGTAAAAAAACGTGTTCTGGGGATGTCTCTGCAAATAATCCAGATAACTCAGTAAACCAGATCCATGCACTAATGAACACAGAGTATTAATGGAATTATGCTTCTTAATACTGATAAATGCTTAAATGTTAACCGTAGATAACTTCAGGAGTGTAAGATTGGACATTGTAGTGTTGGCTCTTATATAAAACTTTATGCATTATGATGGAAACATCACCTGAAGCAAGCCTATTCTTCTAATAAGTACGCATTTATGAATGACCAATTAAACAATACCTGTGTACAGGCTCATTTTATTGTTTTATTACACATTAATAAAACACTCACCCTGAGGCAGGTTTTTTTAAATGTTTAAAACTACCAAAATAAACTGTATATAATCACATATTAATTTGCAGTTATGGATACATAACTGCAAATGAATAGGAAAGAATACATAGGATGAGTTATAGTAAAACATTAATAAACACAGAGAAGTGTTTTTTTCTAAGAAAAGATTAGCTTGGGGCAGCCAGCAAAAGCTTACAGAGAGGGGAGCAGAGGAGAGGAGGCTGAGGAATGAGGAAAGAAGAAAGAAGAAAGAGAAAAGAGACATACATAGTAACAACAGCCCCAGCTGCTCAGTGTGGATGAAGGTGGAGGATAGAGGGAGGTGGGTGGTGTATGGTTCCAGAAATAAGAGTCTTGACTCACCTCCGGTTGTTGTCTGTATGTGTATTTTTCCAGTACACAGCCAGTCACATTTATGACTGTTGAAGGCTCGAGCTAAAATATGCCCATGAGGCAGAGTTGGCTTTTAATAAATAAATAAACAGAGGTTATAAGTATAGTCTTATAGATGTTCATTCCAAAACCATAGCTAGTACAGCATGTATTTAAAAAAGATAAACCTTGTTACCTTTTCCCCAGTGTTGTTTCACCTGGTAGTACTGATTTCTTCTCTGATACGGTTTGTATACTTTTTTTCTTGCAGTGTACGTGCTTTGAAATAAGACACAGACCTTCCGGGCATCCTGGCCTCACCATATTTATGTACCATATTTTTAAGAATACGTGCACAGTCTCTTTTGAAATACAGATGTAAGTGAAGTCTAAAAACAGGACGCTACAACCTGAATTTCTTTTCTCTCTTTGTCACAGGTGGAACACGATGACTGCAGCCCCCACAACGTGACGTTGGGTTACTACGTGACCAGTGGCAAAACTGTCTACATTTCCTCCTTGGTGGTTGAGGCACTGCACATTTATGGTTTTGACAAGCTGCTGTCGGACATCAGGCAGCACACCCCGTTGGTTAAGGCAGTTCTGGTTCCCGTGGCAACCTGGATTCCCACTCCAAGAATTCACCTGCAGCTGAAAACAGGTGATGAAACCCGATGGAAAATAAGATAAGATAGATCTGCCTTTACATAACAGATTCTAACGGAGATGGTGGATGATATTAGGGCTGGAGGTGGAGTGTAAAGGGATTATGAATAGAAGTAGAATAGTAATAGAATAGAGGTTAGAGTTATGCAGAGGGGAGGAGGGAGAGAATATGAGCAGAAGGCGAGCAGAGAGATAGATAATGCAACGAGAGTGAAGGGAGGGAGACACAGGGGAAGAGTAGAGCAGAGACAAAATTAGAAAATTCTGATTACATGTCTGCACTCCTTTACTCTTCTCTGATACCCTAAATCCCGTACAACTCCCATGATTGCAGAGCAAAGGCAAATTGGTCCATTCATTTAGTCTCCCTCTTAAGCCTCTTTAAAAAAACACATTCCAGCACATGCACACACACATCTAAATCGTCTTGTGGGAACAAGAATAGGAAAAGCAGTGCAATTAACAAATTGCTATTTAAAAGATGTGCAGATTGGTAAGCCATAACGTTTTATTGCTAATAATTGTATTTTTTAAATTCATGTCGGTCCAGTGTTTAAGTTTGATTCAGCTCATTAGACAGAATTTGGTAGATTTAGCAGTTGGTTTCACTAATTGAATCATTAAAGTTGTACATAAGATTTGATACACTGTTTCTAGCAGCCTCTGTGGCGGTAAGATGTAACTGCAGACGAGCCTGTTCTTTCAGAGCCTCCATCTTGTGACGTTCATGGTCACTAAAGCAATTTCTCAATCTGCGCTCTTGTCTGTACTTGTGTTCACGTGGACGTGGAAATGTCATCAGTTGCAGCCCAAGTACTCTTCCACTTCAATAGTCCGCATCTCGCCGAGTATGGTTCACATGCCCAGATGTGACTTGCTCCGCCCTTTTTATCGGGGATGCATCAGAGGTGACTTGTGTGGACTTCAGACAGCTAGGTATCCCAGAATGCATTTCGCCCTAACATCAATAAAGATGGCGCTAGGAAAGAAAAAACTACTTTGAGTTATAATTTTTGAAATACTACTGTATTTGTGTCCTGAAAAGCAGATTTAAGATATTTTTAGGCGAGACTACAGTTGTTTAAACTTTGAATCTGTTGTCAATGTATCAAGATAGAGCCTATTTTAAAATTTGCTTCGACATTCTCGGAGATGTGGGGTTCTGGGGAAACCCTGACAACCAAGACGAGCTTAGATGGTGACGTCATCAAGTCCGCTGCTGTTCCAATTGCAGAACGCCATACTGCCTCCTCCCGTTCTCCGGAGTTTGGACTCCTGAGTTGAACCTGCCAAGTCTGAACTACTAAGTCTAGTCCGAACTTGACAGACTTGGTATTGAGAAACGACTTATGTGTGTTGACTTTTTTTTTAAATGTTACTCTTTTGTAAACTTTATTGAAACACATTCACCTCTCTACTTCCAGTCCGTCCCCTATATGTTTCCCTCTTAAATCCACACACACATGTTCCTATTACACTTCTGCCCTTACTACAAGCCTGACTCAAAGTTAAAATTTCTGATTTCCATTGTTTTAACTCACTCTTTGATAGATATTAACTTAAAAGGCAATTTAATAGATGAAAATCTTATGATTAAAACTTTAACATGAAGGAGTCTTTATGAATGTGTCTGTGAACATCAGATTTATATATTGCTTTTCCAGATGCTCAAAGACGCTTATAACACGTTTAATGCAAAGTTGACATTGTTGTCGATGTCTTTTATGACAACATGACATTAAGCAAGACAATGTAACCTGTATGTATAAATATGTCATAGCAGGCCTGATTATCAGACTTAAAGAAAATATTTAGCTTTATGTGTCTTTATAAAATGGGGGACATTTCCATTCAGGCTACTATAAATGGCAATCAATCAAAAGTCCCTCCCTAGCTTCTGTTTTTTTTCAGGAAACATGTAAATATTTGTAATCAAATAGTGCTCTGCTTGCCGTTAGCGGAGCTCCCAGTGAACACAGCCTGGTGCAGAGACCAAGCACTGCTTCAGAGACCCATAGAGGCCAGTTTGACAATATGTAATACAGTACCAGGGTATTTTTCTTTCCGGTTTTGGCTCTTGTCAAATCTGGCTCAGTCTGCTAATAGGGCCGCTTTTTTAGCTTTAGACAACAAAAATACTTGGTTAGTGTTAGGCAGTGATGCCCAAATGAAGCTTCATGAACTGTTAGTTGTATTTGTTGGTTTAAGGACAAAGGCTATTAGAATGGCAATTCAGTGTTTTTCAACTCTTTGTGGCACAGAGAGCTCCATCTAGTGGACTAAGAAAATAGAGAAATGGTTCCTGAAGCTTCATTTGGCCATCACTAGGGTTAGGAAAACATCATGGATTTTAGCTGAGGGCTAAACCTTTTCTGTAATATTAAAGGGATTATGGTAAATGGCCAAATTACATATTTGATTGCTTGTAGTGTGCTGTATACTGCAGTAAAGACTATCCCGATGTTAGTGTGCAGCTGTGTATAAAGGAGGCTCTTTAGGCAAGAATGAAATCCTTTTCTGGCTTGTTTAGCTCATAAACCATAAATACATCAGTATGCCAATTCACCATGCACAGCACAATTTGAATAAGATTATCAAGTGGGTCACCACCGTTTGTGGCTGCAATGTGTTGCAAACTATGAGACTAGTGGATGATGTAGAGTCCCTTTTTGGGGGGGATGTAGCCTGCGCTCATAAGCACCACAACATTTGAATTTAGGTCAGAATGTTGTTCCACCTCTTTTATCACAGTCCTTATGGAGGTTTTTAAAAAGAGCGGAGCAAGACGGAGTGCAGGGAGAGGATGGAGGGCGACTGCAGTAAAAGCACAGAGACAACATTTATGAGATCCTCCATAATCTGTTGATGGATTCAATATTGTTTACCCTGTTCCCCCCCACTGTAACTGTGTGTGCTGCTGACAGACAATTACTCTCAGTTGTTCTCATTCTAGATAGAGCGGATAATCCTCTCCTTCTGTGTCCCTGCTGAGGTTTATCGGGCACACAGGAAACATCTATCTAGAACAATACTTTCATTAATACAGAAAACACAGCCCCAGATACAGATTCCTGATTGGTGTGGAGTTTCTAAATAATGTCTCTTTCCAAGTGCTTCAGTTAGTAGCTATGACAACAGGTAATTGTTGGTGCTATAGGAGATTTTCTATTAGAATGTTTAAACTGTAAATAATAACGATGATGATAGATTATGTAAAACAGGATGAAACCACATATAAATGATTTCAAAGTAATACCACTTTTTTTTGTCCACTTATACTTTGATACATTACCTAGTGTATGGTACGGGAAGAATAAAACAAATATAGTGTATATAGGAGAGGTAAACAAATTGGAAACTATCCTACTTATCAAGAACCAACAAAAACCACTGTTATTAAAAAAAAATGTTTTCACAATTGCGAAAACATTAAACCCAATTCCCTGAACCAAATGCTCTTAACCCAATTATTGAATCATTCACTCCTGTGAATGATGCACTTGTGTTGCAATAAGGCAAACACAGGCAGCAGAAGCTGAACATAACTACAACACAGCTGTCATCGTTTACACACGACTCAACTTATTGCTAAAGCACGCTTGATGACACTAGGATCCACTTGATCTTCATCATCACTTTCTAAGCACAGCAGAAGTCTTCTGTGGCAGATGTGGTGTCGCCTTTTCAGGCTCTACTTACAGTATACAATGTTCTGTACTAAGTTTAGAATATACATTTTTACATGTAAAAAAGGGAAAAAAGTATGTGTACACTACACACAATAGAGTTGTAGTAGTGGCTTTTCTGTAGTTACATGCCCTGACCACTGTGTTTTCCATTTTTTTATGCAGTGCATAAGGACTACCCAGTAGTGTTTATATACTGACTGGCTGGTTGTTTGATTTTGAGCACAGAAAAAATAGTTTTGAACCTATATTTGGCTAGAATAGTCAGAGGTTTTGTGAATGCAGTTTGGTTTTGTGTTAACAGTTTTCAGAATTCCAAGAAATGTGTCTTGTGAAAATCTGTAAATGCTCTTATAGTTTTGAGACTTGAGAGGCAGTTTTCCAGCCTTTATTATATAGAACAGACAGGAAATGGTGTGAGAGAGGAAGAAAGGACGGCATGCAGCAAAGGGCTGCAGGTCGGAGTCAAACCCGCGGCCGCTGCCTCGAGGACCTTCAGCCTCTTTACATGGGGCGACTGCTCTAACCCCCTTGCCCCCGGCCGCCCCAGCATAAATCATGTTTAATGTCAAAGTCATTTCCACTGTTTGTTTGTTTATTTCTTTTCCTTTATCCACAAATTGTTTATGTGCTGTACTTATTTACATACAGACTTACTGAATCTATTCAGTGTCAGTTAATTATCATTATCTATCTTTCCCTCCAGTGTTGCGGTTCGTCGGCCCAACAGATAACATCTACTCCTGCAGTTTTGTCCAGATGTTGGAGAAGAGGCTGGAAAACGCCTTTGAGGAGGCTCAGGACAAAGTGCTGGAGACCTACAGCAGGCTCACTGTGGAGGTACTACATGGCTTCACAGAGGCTATTTTAGTACAAAATGTAGACAGCCAAGTATGTCATCTTTGCATGTACAGTAGCAGCATGCTAATCAGGCTAATGTGAATAATAATGCTCTAGGTAAAAGTCTGTACACTTACAACAATACTACTTTTTATCTGCCCACTATATTGTGAGCACACGGTTGCTCTTCTGCAGTGCAAGTGTGTTACTGCAAATGAACACATAAAACACTGCACATTGCTCTGTAATTATTCTACCAAAGGTCACAATAGTCAGTGACTGCAGTGGCCTATTATGGTTTAATTCCAGAGACACAATCAAAGCTCATTCTTTCAGAGTGCTGTTTTATGTTGAAAGGAGTTATTTCTCCTCCCTTTGTCCTCTGCTTCTTTCTCTCTTTCTCATATGCTATCTGTTCTCCCTGACCGACAAGGTTCTGTCATAGGATATACATGCACAATTGCACACACCATCATAATCATAAAGTAGGTCTCAGCAAGCAGAGGCAGATCTAAGGTCCATTCATAATTCATCCTCTGAAATATTAACACTCATGGAGGAATGTGATGGGAATTCCTCGTATCTTGTATCATCCTCCACTTTACTATGGTGACTCAGTCACATTGTTTTCAGAGCACCACGCAGGTCTTATTATAGAAAGAAAAAAACATGTTTATTCAAAGTGTCATACTGTGTCTGGAGCTCTGTTATGCATTCTTTATGGACATCTTAGACAATTGGTATGATATCATTAGATATTTCTCTCAATTATACATGCGCCCGCTGCGGCCTGTTTATGTGTTTGGTATACAGGAATTCTTCTTCATGTTCATCCTCTGTGTGGGACATGGCGCTGAGGCCTTTTTTTTCAAAGACCATGCATGCAGCTATTTGAGTTCTGGCCAAAAGAACATATCATGTGTCTTTTTAAAATGGGGGGATTGCAGACATTTTTAGGTTTCAGTTTCAATTTATTATATTTACAAAACAGTTATATACAAGTATGATCATAAGACATGATGACGATCTGTGAAATGGGACATCCTTATCTCCTGTAAAGCTTGTGCATATATTGGCCCAGGCACTAAGCAGAAAGTAAATACGTGTTAAATACTGACACATTGTTAATATTAGCAAACCACACTGAAGCTCATACATTTCAGTGCAAGCTTTCTGCCCTATGGCACTAAGGGAGATAAGTGGTTATATTTATAAAGATATTTTGTTTATGTTCTTCATAGGGATGTTGTTTTTTTGAATTAATGAGATGTGTATTATATTCACATTTTAAAAGTGTATGTTAGGCATTTCAAAATACACATTTTATGTCCTTGGTGGTTGACTGCAGGACGCTTCTTCTCATTTTCCACCATATTCAACACTTCAGAAACTCAGA
Source organism: Echiichthys vipera (assembly GCF_963691815.1). Lineage (NCBI taxonomy): Eukaryota > Metazoa > Chordata > Actinopteri > Perciformes > Trachinidae > Echiichthys > Echiichthys vipera. The sequence continues at coordinate 27,754,987 of NC_139832.1, read as the reverse complement.
ACACTGAGTGAGACAGAGAAGATTTGACAATTATTGAGGAAGAGTCACACATTGATTATTTTTCTTGTACACACAAGCACACATACCATGCCTAACCAGTTTAAAGCATGCAGAGTACCTTACATATTACATTCCTACTGTATTTAATAATACTCTACTGTAATGTACTTTTTGTGGAAAGTAGTGACCTGATTTTAACTTCAAGGGACATAAATAAAAATTTTCTAATATATAAATATTTGAGAATATCTTTGTGATAGGTTTCTTCTATCCCTGATTCTTACTTTATGTAAAAAAACAATCAAAATATTGACCTTGTTCTTCTGGGTCACAGGAGGATAAATAAATTGTTGAATAATCGTGTCATAACTGCAAAAATAATTTGTTTATCCTCAGATCCAAAAAGTGTTCCAGGAGCCGGGCTCTCCATCAGTCTCTCTGTTATATGTGGTGAAGAACCAGGATGCCATTCTTAACGGGACCATCTCCAGTGGCCTCCTCAACCAGCTGACCGCAGAGCTGGTGGGATACTTTCTCTTCTACCCACCCATGGTCATCGCTGAGCGTGAGTAAAACCACAATACACCTTCAGGTCGTGAGAGACAGCACATAAAGCTAATTAACAATCAGTGTATTTGAGTGTGATCTCAGCTCTCTCGGCTACCTTCCTCTCTTCTGTGCAGTCATTCTTACTGGAACACAGTAGCTAACAAATGTGTTCCCATTAAATGTGCCCTGTGACGTTTTCTTCAAATCTTGTGTTTCTCAACAAGATGCATTAAGCGTATCCTGAATTCTTAAACTTTTTTCTGTAATTTACCGCCTTTTAAACATGATTTCATCCTAGACCACAAAAATAACTTTTGGTAGAAAAAGACTATATAAAGATATACAATACTGCTACTACAATACAATAGAAACAACTTTGTAACTAAAAACACTCACTAACCAATTTTTTGTCATCATGCGGTAACACTAAGACGGCATTGTAGTTGTCGTTTTGATAAGTTGCACTAAGAATTCAGTGATACACAACTGTTTGTGCTTCACTGAGGATTTTTTTCCATTTTCTGTGTTTTCAGCTGCTAAAATTCAACAACAAATCCAATTTCAAGATTTTTGTCTGTCATTCAAAAGTGACTTCTCGCTCACGTAGCGTAATTGTGAACATGATTGTATTTGTTGTTACTGGATCTAAAATGTAGTACATTCATATTTTTTATTGTACTTATAATCCTATAATTAGTTCTAGGAATCATGTACGACTGATATTTTTTCCAAAGTACCCCAGTGGAAAAGCATGATACCAGCTGCAGGAATATACGACATGACTCCCAATCATAAGATTGTGCGTTACAAACAAAAATGGGCACCCACCCAAATATTGTTCCATTGCGCAAGTGGTCCTCATTCTGAAGTATTACAGACTACATTATTTCTGGAAAGACATGGTTCTCTTGAATTTTTCTAATGCACATAACAAATTCCATTCACCTCTATTATATTAGGGGGAGATATAAATCTCTAAATTCTAAAATATCAAAACCTGAAAACATCAGGACCTCCAATTCACTTGATAGCAAATTAGTATGATTTATTCCACGGAACATACTTTTGTTGTAATTCTATGTTTAATCCAAAAAGCTGATGAGCACAGTGCTTTCCATACAATTAAAGGTCGCATGTTTACGCATATGCAAGTTTGCAAGTGAGGTCATCTTGCAACTTGTGTGGATATCTTGAGCAGCCAGCAGCAACATAAGTTTGCATCACTGCTCGTGAACATTTCGTCCTTCACTCGTTGCTCATCGCTGAGTAATCAGCAACAGTGTTGCTTTGTTCTTATGGCTACACAAAGACTGGTTGATCCCATTATTAATGGTGCATGGACAACAAATTAAAGTTCAGTCAGAATGTTTGATCATTCATTTGATGTACCTCCAAGCCATCTTCTCGGAGGCACTGCTGGACAATTATGATACATTTGAAAAGGCTGTAAATGAAAATGAGTCATTTATCTGTCGACGAGGCACATGGCTCTGACAGTTGCCATGTTTAACAAGAATATCCGGTTTGTAATGTTTGGCCAAATGCCGCAGTAATACATTGAATAGTATATTGTATGCCTCCGTGCCAGTGATAGGCTGTAGCTGGAGCCATTGTGTTGTCGGTCTGTTCTTCATCTGTACCATTCTTGTGAAAGCGCTCAGGAACCTCTGGAAGGATTTTCTACAAATGTGACAGGAATTGCAACTTGGTCTCACAGATGAACTGATTGGGGGCACCCAGAGGCTCAGTGGTTCTAGCAGTTGCCCCATATATAGAGGCTAAAAGTCCTCACCGCAGTGAGGCTTGGTCCTTTGCTGCACGTATCCTCCTCTCTCTCTACCATTTCCTGTCAACCTCCAGCTGTTCAATCTAAAAAAGGGATTTAACAGGAAAAAAATATGAAGTGTTGACATTTTATATCCCAAAATGCAAAGGTCAACTTCACTGTGACATCATAATGTTTCATAACTCAGGAACAGATGGGGAGACATTAGGTCAGATACTGAATTGGTGATACTTATGTTAACTATTAGTTAAATCTGGGTAGTCTGGATGTAAACTTGACTGGATGGTGGAGGTAAATAACCACAAAGTAATTCTAGTAGAGTCAATGGTACCATGTCAGAGCTTATTTCCACTGTACTATAAAAAAAACCCATTATGTCTGCCATTTTAAGAGTTTCATCCAAACCAACATTTGAGAACGCTGAAGTACATCACAGGATCAGTGTTGATATTCGGCCGACTTGACATTATCTAACCGGTGTTATTTTAGCTTTTATATCAACTCATTTTCATCCTGTATTGCCTTTTGCACATTTTGATTTATATTCCTCCAAGGTAAAGAGCACACTAATAGACTTGGACATGCTGATGAACATCTTTTTTTTAATAGAAAAAAAATGTAACTACTTAAAAACTAAACTACTAATTTGGCAGGAGGATGAGTGGGAGACATATTTTTATCTAAGTAGCTTCAGTGTTACCCTCAGGCTGTGAAGGTTGACTTGAAAACACCACAATGATAGAAGCTGTACCCACATCCCTGCTCCATGTCTTTTAATGAGCGTCTCAGCAGCAGGAAGGGAACAAGCGTACAGAGGCTGAGCTTGAATCCTAAAAAGGATTTTTTACATTCAGGGCTTTATTTTAATCTTGAAAGGCTTGCCAGACAAAGGTTGGATGGAGGACTGCCAGCAGTGAAGGGTTACAATATTGACACAAAGACACAAAGATATTTTGAGCTAAAGAGGGGGACAGAAGAAGACCTAACCTGACTTATAGTGAGTGGTGCTGCTTTTTTTTTTACCCAAGAAGTTTAAATTAGGAAGAGTTAGGTCTCTTCAGGCTAATTTTATAGTCATTGCTTAACAGTTGTCTATCTCTGTAGCAGTGTGCTAACAGTTTCATAGCCGTATGTAGGGTGCTTTCAGCAACACTGACTACTGAGAACCATTGCGGTCCACTGCAGGTCAATGAATGATTCATGACTTAGCGTATGTTTGACCTGGGGGGGATTCAGGATAACCCTTGTGTAAGTAAAGAAGGACTAGATTATGGCCTGCAGAGTAGAAAGAACCTCAGATTTCAGCCCTGTCTCCCACAGAATACGTAAATATACTACTAATACTGTATGTCTGTGTGTTTTTCTGAAATATGTATGTGCTGTGATTTTCAGTTGCCACAAATGCCAGTCCGCCAGAAGAGCCTGTACTGTAAAAAAAGAATGTCCCTAAGGGGACAACTAATAAACTACCTAACTGACCAACTGACTAACTAATACATTTAGATGGACACACATCCCTGTTATCCTTTTGCTGCACAGAAATCAAAGAGAAGAAAATCAGTGTGGTTGGTGTGGGTACAATGAGCTGTACTTTGATACTGAAGGTTGGGATTCACATCTCTGTGTTCTCAGCGTGTTGTTAGGTTTAGACTGCTACAGCGGTTGGTTTACTACACTTTTTTTCTTTTTTTTCCCAGATTATTTTTTGGCAGTTTTCAAGTATTTTATTATATAGGACAGACAGGAAATGGGGAGAGGGGGAGACATGCAGCAAAGGGCCACAGGTCGGAGTCGAATCCGTGGCCGCTGCCTCGAGGACCACACTTTTTTAAACAATTGCTCGATTGCCTATAATGGGCAAGGGAATAGCGCATGGTCATGAACTTGTATGGAATTATCACGAGAGAGAGTGAGATAGAGAGAGAGAGAGAGCGAGAGCGAGAGCGAGAGCGAGAGCGAGAGCGAGAGAGAGAGAGAGAGAGAGAGAGAGAGAGAGAGAGAGAGAGAGAAAACCACAATAATAAATAATAATAATAATACAAATATGACTATAACTAATTATAGCAGTGGGTATAATAGAATAATATGAAGAGTAGCAATAATAGCAGTAATGTTAATATAAAAATGATTAAAAATAATAATATAAGCAGTAACCACGATCCAGGTGCCACCACAATTCAAGGAAACCTGCACTCTGGGAAAGAATCTAACTTCGTAACATGCATTAATGCAACATAAATGCATACAGATGAAGAGAGAGAGGAGCTCAGTATATCAAGTCTCCCTGCAGACTAAGCTTATAGCAGCATAACTAAGGGCTGCTCCAAGGCAAACTGGAGCCAGCCCTAAGCTTTATCAAAGAGGAAAGTTTTAAGTCTACTCTTGAACTTGGAGACTGTGTCTGCCTCCCAAACTAAAACTGGGAGCTGGTTCACAATAGAGCAGCTGAAAGCTCTGAGTGACTCTGCATTCTGAGACTGCAATGTTCTTGCCAGGTAATAAGGTACTATGAGCTCTTTAAGATACGATGGAGCCTGATCATTAGGAATGTAGTCAAGGAGATTGATTTGAAATTTTATTCCTGATTTTACAGGGATCCAGTGCAGAGAAGCTAATACGCTGTACGGGTCAGTACACATGCTCCGCACACCAAACAGCAAACAGACAAAGTTAGCAAATGGCTGATCACCAAAGTGGAGCAGCTAATGAGTTAGGTATGTCACTCAGGGCTTGGAGGAGACTAAAAGAGTAAAGAGTAAAGGACAGTTAAAGCGATACTACATGACACATTGATTTTGCCTTTATTTCCCAAGATTCTCTTGGGTTTGCTTCAACGACAACATCCCGTTACGTGTTGTGACATGCTCAAATGTACTTTGCCTGGAGCACAAGTAGAAAAAGTAGTCATGATGTTATATCAATAAGACAGCATCTGTCTGGTCATGTCTACATGCTTACTGTAGATTTAACCTTAACCATTCAAGGTCAATGCCTAACCTTAACCATTTTGCCAGAGTTTCATAAATGTTGGGTTACCATGTAGAAATGACCCATCACCACCATAAGCTACGACCAGGCCAAGTCACCTTCATCAGGTGGGTATAAAACAGGCCTCCAAATAAATGCTAATGTTGCTCCATGTCTGCTGAATGCATATATTTGCAAGTGTTAACACGTTCACTACATCAACTTCATCAACAGCCATTATACAGGTATATCATTTTATGTGATGTGCAGCTTGTTGTGAAATTTCCAAAGTTACAGAGTTTCCAAAAATAACCGATTAGTTGAGCTTTAGGGTCAGGGGGAAATAAGGGTTGAATATTTAAAAATCATTGCTGCTCATCTTGTGCTTCAAATCCACATTTTCAATATTAAAGATCACAATCTCTCCCAAACCTTCACCAAATGCTTTGAGCTGACTAAAATTAATCTCACATTGTCAGACCATACTCCAGTGCTGGATCGTGGTCTGACTGCACGAGTTAACGTTCTGGTGTATGGGGGGAAAAAAAATGCTCCAGGCTGCTTTTATTTCTTTGAACCAATCCTAATCCTTTTGGGCAGCACTAATCCCCAGATGCAGCGACGGTGCAAAAGAGAAAGTGGAGGTAGTGGAAGGTGCCTGAGACACTATATTAAGCCAGACTAACTAAACTAAACGTTAATCATGCTTACCAGGAAACATCTGAAATAAGATGAGCGTCAATAACAGCATTTCTCCACTTATGTTGATGAAAATGATGTAACCAGGGTGAAACCACAAAAACACATTTGGTAATATATGAATTAATCTTTTAGGAGACCCACAAGGTTCTCCTGAATACTTTATATAGTGAATGAATAGTTGAGCAATAACCAGGTAGGGGCCAAATAAGGGCCAGTCAGAGTCATTTTTTTACTCTTCATTTGTCTCATGTGCTATCATTTACTCTGCAAAGTAAATCATTCCTGTCCGTCAACAGTAAACATGAATTACTACACACATACATTGTGTTTGTTTTATTTAACTCCAACTATCTTTAAGTACTGAGGAAAGCGCTATATTAAAATGATCTATTATAATAATAATAATAATTATCATTATTATAATTAAAAGACATTAAAAACATTAGTGAATGACCATAGACCAGCCACATGAGCTCTGTTTGTGTCCCACTGGAGCCTCTAATGCCATCTGTGAGATTTAAAAAGGGCAAACAGCTGTACAGCTCCTATCATCTGAATCATGCCATGGGCAATCTGTTGTCCATGTCCCCTGAATGAGCTAATTTTAGTATGGTGAGATTAGATTAGTATCTATTTGGGCGTACTCTCAACACCCAAAGGGCTAAAACATCACACTTCACATGGTTACATCCAAACCCACTTGGCATCACCACGGAAACTCTGTCTGTTCCCTTAAAAAAGCTGCCTCTTTTAATAATCGTAAAACAATGAACAAATGATTACACGATCTTATAAAACGATAAAGTAGATTCATTATCAGACACGTCAGTCACAACAGTGAGTAGTCCAGACATGTATTGGTTCAGATACACTGACTGCGGTTATACTGAGAGCTTCACAGAAGCCGTCTGGATATTGACCTTCACTACCTGTTTATATGCAGGGAGTCAATGCTCGCATCTGCCTCCATGGCCACAGCATGTAACCATTCGACCGGGGAGTAGTCAGTACCAAGCTTAACTGGAGATTCACAAGCTCTACTTTGAAGAAAAAAACAGTATATATGCAGCCCTCTTTCCCATTTCCCACCAACAAAATAGCAAATGTGTACTCTGCCATAAGGCATATCAAAGAAAGTCAGTGTGTTATTTTAAAATGAAGAAATCATATTTTTTTCCCCCGTCTTGACGTGCACCATTTGCATTAGCTGCAAAAAACAGGATGATGTAAATTGAATTACCTACCATAGGTATTGACTGCACCTGTCTTAACATGTCTGCCTATAACAGTCATCCAGTGTAGTATCAGCTGATATTAGCTCATTGCAGGTATAGTGGTATGGCTGTGTATTTCAGCTGGTAAGTGACAAGAAACTGAAGCACAGGAATGTCAGCGATATGTTTTGAACACTGTCACCATTTTATAGCATGTGGCACACACATATAGCAGAGGATTATTTTTTTTAGATATATTTTTCAACTGTAAATAGTCTGTCAAATACATTTCCTGGTTGTAATTGTAAAAAAAATCCTTTTCAAAAATATTTATTTATGTTATGTAATTGGCTCATATATGATCCTATTACGTAACTCTCTTATATCAATATTGGTATCAACCTAAAATATATTGTATCATTCGGGTTATAGTGTTCACATCTGTATTGCTATACTGATATACGTATATATATATATATATATATATATATATATATATATATATATATATATATATATATATATATATGTGTGTGTTTATACAGTAAATATATATTTATATATGTGTGTGTTTATACAGTAAATATATATTTATATATGTTTATATATATATGTTTATACAGTAAATATATATATATATATATATGTGTGTGTGTGTGTTTTCTTAATGTCAAAAAATAAAAGACACAATACACAAAAAGACAAAAAACTATTAACTGATTTTGATTCAAGTACTGCCCGTGCAGTCAAAACAACCAATGCCAAAAACACATCAGTGAGCCACACACACTGTAGTTGACTTCCCCAAATACACCAGCCTACTGCTGGAAACACTGCACTAGAGCACCAAAGGTGTATTACTCTGGAGTCAAAATAGTCCTTAACAAATGCTCTGTTTCCTCCTGTTTAAGTAGCATTTGCTAAAGACTACAGTTCCCTGCTGTTTTAAGAAATGTTGAGCCTTTAAAAAAAAGAAAACATGTTATTTAGATTAACATCGTCCATAGGAACGAATAAGCTCAGTGCCACAGACCAATGCTTGGCCTTTTAGTGGGATTTATTGACAGTTAGACAGGAACCAGCCTCATCCTTTAGAACATCATTTATATATTTGCTTATCATTATATTGGAACAGAAGCTTTTACTGGAGCGTTAATGAAATGCATGTACTGGATTTGTCTGCCCGTTGAACTGATTCTCTTAGGCACTGGATCCGTCTGAAACGTAACACTCCAGTGCTGTTTGTCTTACATGTTTATGTGAGCGTGTTGAAGGAGAGCTCAGTGAATGTAAATGTGCTCACGTAAAAAGGCAAGAGGGAGACAGTCAGAGTGCTGAGCGGAAACACTCGCTGGTATTAACAGCTACTGCCGCTGCACCGCCATTGACTCGAGCTAAACACAATTCTCGGCAGACAGCCAGCTCGGAGGAGTTATGTGGAGACAGATGGTGAACCAGGCAGATGGGAAATAAGGAGAGAGAGGTTGAAGGATGAGTAGAACACAGAAAGAGGCTGAAGGACTGAGGGAGTGATGATGGGTCGATAAAGACGGAAGGAGACAGTCGGCTAGACGGAAAAGGAACAGGCATTTTAGGAAATGAGCAGGCTGACAGGTAAACAGGGAGAGAATGAGGCAGGTGCAGAGGCACATGGGCAGAAAGGAAGGGTGATAGCTGGTGTGGATGGATAGAGGAAGTAGACAGTGAGAGGTAAGAAGGGAAAAGTTAGAATGAAACCTGACAAGAAGTCTTATAATCCTTGCCAAGGGCCAGGGCTAAAGATCCCCTCGTCTGCAGATCTGTCGCTGCAGCACACAATCATCCTGATGTCATATTTACATGGATGGATCCCTAAAAATCTTTTAATAAACAAATCATACTAAATATGCATGAATAAATACATAATATATCATTTCTTAACCTGACTGAAGTATTAAAAAACACCAGTCAAAGGCATATTTAGCACATAATTAAGGTTTTCTCTCTGTTTTTTCATCTCAGACTGTTTTTGTGCTAAAGTGAATTTCTTAGTTCAGCTGCAGCCAATATGAGGATTTAGCAGTCTGACTTACACACATCAAAAATGTGTATGTATTTTCTTTAGCATGTCAGAAACTCCTTTGTCTAACTTTTCATATCCCAAATGCCTTCACTAACACACTACCTGAGGAGATTGTTTTCCAACCTGTAAATAAATTAAGGGAAAACACTCATCAAAAATCATCACTTGGTAAATTTTGAGATTTTGGGCTATTTTCCTTCCTTGTCATGTCTTCTTTTAGACCGGTGGAAAGGAAACATCCCAAATAGACATATAGGTGTTTATTTTACTACACTTGTCTGTTTGTGTCTGAATATTTCTCCTGAATTCACCAAATTTCAGAAAAGTTGTTATACAAAAAATCATTTCCCAGTCTTAATGTCAGTAATCGACAGGGGACGTTTCACTGTGATATCTATATATTAGCTAACATTTGACCCTTTTCAGCTGTAGTGAAAAGTCTTAGTTTTACAATTAATATCTCCACAGGTTGTTTTCTCAAAGTCAGAAATCTTCACTTCAGCAGCACTTATAGACACAAACTTTACAGTTTCGCCCCTATCGATATTCTGAAGGTTTTTTTACAGTGGAAATAATGGGTATAAAATGGACAGTGAAATCAATAGGCCTAATCATAGCATGGAGCCATTTGCCCTCTAATGAGAGGAAAGAGATCAACCACAAACATTGTTCCAGTATGATCTAATCTGTAGCATTTCATCAACTCACTGTCGTGCAGTGTTTGGAGAAGATTTCCCCTACCTTTTTGTATTTCTGCCATTTTCTCCTATGCTTAAGAAACTCTAAAGCTTCTTAGAGGTAGAGCGGGTCGTCCTCAATTCGAAAGATCGATCATTCGATCCCCAGCTCCTCCGCATGTCAAAGTGTCCTTGGGCAAGACGCTGAACTCCAAATTGCTCCCCGAGCTGCACGTGTGTGTGTGAATGTGGTCTGAATGATTAGATTATTGAGCTTCTGCCATCAGTGTGAATGTCTGTGTGAATGTGACACTGTGTAAAAGCGCCTTAAGTAGTCGGAAGACGAGAATGTGAATAACTTTTATCTTAACTAGGATCTAGTTTTAACTATTAAGGGAAATTCTTGGAAAATCTCTTTATTCTATGATATACAGTATATATATATATATATATATATATATATATATATAAAATATGCCCCATTTCAACACTTTGAAACAACTTAAATGTGGTCGTAGCTCAGTTAAATCCTCCCAAATTATGGAGTGTCTCTCCTGCCTGGCTGCTGACAGGCTGTCAGCTGAAGTCAGTCACACTGTACGGCAGTGGAGGAATTTGTACCAACCTCCGGCTCATGAGTTCTTTAGCCGACCAACAACCAACAATGAGAAGAAACAAGTCATGTTGCTCTCCATTTCCATCACCCCTCTCTGCTTCTATCCCAGTTAGTTCTGTAGTTAAGTCATTGAGACAAGACTCACTTTGTAAAAGTTGACAGCCCGTCGTGCTGTTATCCTGCCTGTTCTGTGTGTAATGATGCTGATTGAAAAAACTTGACTTGGAGGCTTCTCGCATGATGGACGGGCAGCTCTACTGTAACACACGTAAAGTTAGGTTAATACTTCAACAGTAGTACTGGATGGTTTCCAGGCCTCTGGATGTAATACCTGCCATGTGTAGTTTGCAGCAAACCTCTTTCCTAGAAATTAGGTATATATACTATATAATGTGTCTTAGCGAATAAGTTTAGAGGGAAACGCTGTTGCCCAGTTGGTTGAGGCTATGTTTTATAGAACATAATCTTTATGTCCTCTTTTGGCTACCACATAGGTGAAAGTAATGAAAGCCCTCCCCCCTTTAATTAAATTAAACTAAATTCTATTTACAGTGCAAAATCATAGCAAAAGTTATGATTTACATAGACCCAACAATTCCCCCGTTGAGTACAGTGGCAACGAAAACCTTCCCTTTAACAGGCAGCAACGTCTATGGAGGACGGCCAAGAAAAGGAGAGAGAAAAACAGACAGGCAGATGGATAGAGAGAGACAAAGACAGACACAAAGACAAAAAAAAAGAGACACTTCCAGAGATGCAAGCATCCACATAATAATAGCTATAGTAATGTTAATATGACTTATATGTTATGGCAGTTAATATGGAAGAATAGTAGAAACAAGCACAGCCAAGGTGACAGAATATGACAATGATTATAATAATTATGGTGGTAAATATGATCGATGATGAATAGTGGTAATAACAGCTGTGATACAGTGAGACATACCACTGATGGTGTTTTTATTTCATAATTAATAAGACTAATGAAAGTTTATATAAGTAAGAGTAATAATAGTAGCAGAAAGCGTCATGCAGGACCACGGCAGCAGGCACCATCACCATCAGTAGAGACCTGAGAGACGACAAAGCACAAACAACTCCGGGGAAGAAGCTGAATTAGTTATGCATTGATGAGACATGAATGATACAGACAGAGGAGAGAAGCTCAGAGTATCTGGAAAAGGATTATCCCCCAACAGACTGGGTCTATAGCAGCATCATTAAGCAGAACAAAATCAGCTTAGGGTTCTGTACTTTAAATATCCCCTTAAAAAATAAAATAGAAGTAATATAATAAGTAAATCATAAGGAATTTATTAACCTTATCAAGACATTGTTTGGGGCGCTCACCTGATAGAGTGTATGCCCCACATACAAAGGTCAAAGCCCTTACTGCAGCAGACAGGATTTGACTTTGACCCACAGCCCATTCCTGCATATAACCCACCAACCACCCCCCCACCCCCCGACTGTCAATCTTCAGCTGTACTAGTAAAGTTAAAATGCCCCAAAAACCAAACCAATAGGGCATTGTTCTTGCTTTTGATCCTCTCGCTGCAAATAGTACAGTTAACTGTTAATAAGTGCATAATAAAGGATTTATTAATCCTAACAAGGCATTTCTCTCGCTTTAGATCTGGTAACCTTTAAGAACCATAGCTAACTGTCAATACGGGTATAGTTCCTAATGCTAATAAATGCTCAATAAAATGTTTCTACTAAGTGCTAACAAATGTCTAATCATCTAACAATTACCATGTTTATGAAGCTATTATTGACACAATTAACATATAATATTATTATGCATCTTGTAAGGACTTACAAAGCCTACCTATTTACTAATTGCAGCGCCCTTATTATACTGTGTTACCCAGGTGGGGTTAAAAACAGCCATTTTCTGTAACCTGCGCTCTCTCTCTCTCTCTCTCTCTCTCTCTCTCTCTCTCTCTCTCTCTCTCTCTCTCTCTCTCTCTCTTCAGCCCTTGAATACCATAATCTCAACACGTCGATGGCAACCAAGAACTATTGGGTGAAAACAGGTAAATTGCTCTTGCACACACACACACACACACACACACACACACACACACACACACACACACACACACACACACACACACACACACACACACACACACACACACACACACACACACACACACACACACACACACACACACACACACACACACACACGCACAAAATGCTACTGGGTGATCAACGGTAATGAAGAGCCACATTGATTGGAGAAACAGCAGTTAGTTTAATGCCCTGGTGCTCGTTGTTGTACAATTCAGCAAAATATTATCGCCGCCCTCTTTTTCCTTTCCTGCATATACGTCCCCCCACCCCCTCTGCACCCCCCCATCTGCTTACTCCCTCACTTGTCTGTGCAAGTGTGTCTTTAGCTGCTCTGTTCCTGGGCAGACCTTTTGATGTATAATTCACAGCATCCTGACTGGGGCAGAAGGAGAGATCACATCACATCACAGCCGGGTGTGAATGATGCTGAAGTGTGTTGTGTGTGTGTGTGTGTGTGTGTGTGTGTGTGTGTGTGTGTGTGTGTGTGTGTGTGCGTGTGGACAGGGACACAGTGTGTTGCTGCAATAGAAGTTTCTGGATGTGCAGCTTTAAATGGAGGCTAAGATCATCTGGTCCTCTCTAATATCCCACTCATCTTGTCTCTCTTGTTTATCTTGCCCTCTCTCCTCCCTCGTTCTCCCTTTCCTATTTTCTCACCTCCTCCATCTTCACACTCTTCTCTCCTTCACTCATGCCCTCCTCTCAACCACTTTCTCCTTCCCTCCCTCTGCGCCCATCCTGCCTCATGTTGTCTTTCCCTCCCCATCTTTCATCCCTTCTCCCATCTCCTCTTTTGCCCCACTTCCTGCCTGAACACATCTCTCCTCACAGTGATCCAAGATGTGGACAGCTCTTCTTTGGAGGCCAACTACCAGAGCTTTGCTAGCCTGATGGAGCAGCGGCTGGCTGAGCTTTTCCTGGTGGCCGGCAGGCAGGGACCTCGGACCGCACGATCTCGGCGGGCCACCACCATGGGGAGCTACACCGTACAGGTAGGTGGGAATGGGATTTTTGTGTGTCATTGTGTGAATCCCTAGTGGTGGTGATGGCAGGAATTTCTTTGCTTTAAAGAACTTGTTTGCATCTTTGCAAGTGACAACATCTTTGCTTACTAAATCACTTGAACAGTTTTTACCTGTGTGAGGTTTTAGATTATGATATGGACTGTAAGGCTTTGCTTACAGTAAGCATGGCAGTCCTTCATGCTAAATATCCGCAAGGCAACATGCCCACAATGATTATGTTAACATGCTGATGTAGCAGGTGGAATGTTCACCATGGGTATCAGCTTAGTTTAGCGTGTTAGCATGCTTACGCACATGAAAAAGCATCACTGACATTCATGGGCATGTTATCAGCTTAGCAGAGTGAATTTTTGACCTGATGATGGAGGTAAATTGGTAATTTTTTACTAGAATAAGTAATGGGCCTGTGACTGCCCGCTAAATGATGAATCCGGCGAGCGTGTTTTCGCCATCTGCGCCGCCATTACTGCATTGGCTTTTCCCTCCAGTATGCACACGCTAGAATGGGAGCTGTCATAATAAGTGTACCTTTTCTACTTTAACTGTACTTTACAAGCAGCATTACTTTTGACAACGATGACTAGGAAGTCAAGAAGAACCTGTGTAATTCTCAGCTGCTCCGACAGCAGTGGGAAACTTCAACTTTGGAAAAAAACTGAATATAACGACACAAACCTTCACCTCATGGAGAGGGTCCCTTTCTGAGGCCGTACGATTTACAGTGATTCCCAGGGCTATAGACGAGCAAGATGCTTTCTAGAAGTGGATCAAGAATATTAACAGAGGGGACTTTGTTCCCAACAGCAACAACGCGCTAATTTTTGGCTAACACTGGTCAAACCTAAGGACTACAATGCAAACGTCAAGTAGTTGAGTTAATCAGTGATGGAGGAAAATAATTCCAAGTACTCTTCAGGAGGTAAAGGTTTGAGAAGGTTGTAGAAAAGGTACACCTACTACAGCTCCCATTCAATCGCACGCATACTAGAGGGAGACACTACCGCAGCAATGGTGGCTTGTTCAATTCCGGTACTTCGACGGATTCGTCTATAGGCCCTCGTGCCATGCACATGTTGGTGCTAAATGGTGAGCCTGGAACACTACTTGGTTTAAATAATGCTCATAGCAGATGTAAGTCCATTTAAATTCATTGTACGGCATGCTTTGGAAAACATTATGTAGTGGATTTGTTGGTACTGCGCTAAGAGAGTAGGTCATATGTAATGAGGCAATGTTTGCATTCGGTTGAATTAGTACTGCGGAGTAAAGATTAGGGATTGAAAGAACAGTTGAATTTACTCAAAAGACACACAACCTGCCCCGTGTTCCATATTGCACAAATTAAGGCAACAATCACCTCCTCCTGGACTTTGTTCCTTACGGACCCTCGAGGTTTTATGGGTCAAAGATGACTAGTTTTATGGCTGCAGAAATGGAGAAGACTGGGAGAGGCTTACAGAGAGAAGGGGGGGTTATAGAGAGGGTAAAATCATCCAGCCATTTAATACTACACATCCCTTTTTTTTAATGACAAAATCAAATTGCCAGACTTGATTAAAGCGTGTGATGTGTTCGTCACATAATAAAAAAGCCTCTGATGTATGATAAAAGGAAATTGAGGTTTCAAGTGACTCAGTTATCCTCGAGTGTCTTCCCCAAGTGCAGATATCTTGCAGCAAATGGTTCGTCGTGATCAAAGCAGCCGGGCCGATTCTGAATTTTGATTGGGCCACTGTAGATAGGCTACAGCAGGGGTTTTTCATCTGTTGATGCGAAGAGATAATACTTGTTTTTCTGATGTTCGTAATATTTGAAATATGCCTAAGACACTCACAAATGAGTCTAGATCTAATATGCATGCACATTTTTGCATGTAGTTCTTATGTAGCCATATACCCTCCTCAACATCCTCCCCTCCCCTCTGCCCGCAAGAATGCTGGACTTGGACCCCCCTCCCATTTTTACTTCATCAGTGCCACTATTCAGTTTTTTTTCTTCCCATTTCTCTTGCACTATTTAGAATTTATTTCATATATTGTATATATATATATATATTTTGTACTATTGCACCGTGGGTCAGAGAGAAATCTGTTTTCGATTCTTCTGTATGTCGGCACATATTGACGAATTGACAATAAAGCTGACTTTGACTTTGATATAAACATTTTTTTTAACAAGATGCTATCATCAGCTTGAAATATTGCACAATTTATCTGTCCTTCACTAGATGGTGAGCATGCGTAGACTTCCTGGTCCCAAGAACCCAGCAGAGATGACTTACTACGCCCAGCTGAACGGAGCCCCCATCACTGGATCTGCCGCTGCCAAGACCCTTAGCAGCCTGGACTCCCAGACCATGGCTCTGACTCTGGGATACTTTGTGCAAGTGCAGGCTGAACGTAAGCTGGTTATCTCGCTTTACTGTGTGATGTTACATAATGATGTATCGTATGTGTAAAGGACCAAGCAATTCAAGCACAAGAGACTCAATCCAGATTTAGTTTTATTTCCCTAAATGTGAGTCACCATGAGAAACACTTTAATGCGGTTTTAAACTTTTAAGAGGAAAAAGTAATGCAGCTCTTGCTAGCCTTCTAGGAACTGAACATCAATGACATTATAGTTCAGTAAAGGGATAACATTACCATTAACTGAAGATGCTTTCTCTGAGCGATGCATGTAACTCTGCTTATTGGCTGAGAATTTTTTCTGCAAAACTGTCTGTAAAATGTATAACCCACGGAGCATGCGCA
The DNA here is from genome assembly GCF_963691815.1 of Echiichthys vipera. NCBI lineage: Eukaryota > Metazoa > Chordata > Actinopteri > Perciformes > Trachinidae > Echiichthys > Echiichthys vipera. The sequence goes on along the minus strand of NC_139832.1, from coordinate 27,738,554 downwards.
GACGTGAAACCTGATAGAATGCTGTTTACATGCATGAATAATCGGGTACTGAAGGAGTTATCTAGGTCTGTAAACTAGGGTATGGTGTTTACATGTTGTTTAAGAAACTGGAGTAAGCCCTTAACCCGAATATAATCAGGTTTTTAAACTGCATGTAAACACACTGAGTTATTCTTCTTACACTTTGTTTTTTTGCACAGATTAAACAAACAAGACATAACCTGATACTAAGTGAGCTTTAAACAGTCAACTCACAGAGCACACTTCTCATTCAGCAACTACTCTTTAAGATTTATGAGTTGAAGTGTGACAGTCCTGGCTTACTGTGACATTATGAAGCTTTTGGGTTTTCCATACATTTCCATAATGCCCTACAGTATGCATCCAATAAAGATTTTGAGTAGCAATACCCCCCGCTCAGCTGACACACAAGTATTTTACACTGCTACAGAACAATTATTCATTAATGCTTATTTTAATCGTATCACCTACATCAAACTGGCTCCCAGAGGTTTTCTTTTATACATTTTTCAAATATTAAATTATTAGTATTATTAGTTCAGAGTCAGAACTAAACCTTGACTGAGAGGCTAGATAACCGCTGTCTTGCTTAAAAATATATGAGCGTCTCCACGCGTGGCGTAGTTGTATTTTCCGAGGGTTAGGGTTAACCAGCTCTAACTGGGGGATCCCGAGGCGTTCCCAGGCCAGCGTGGAGATATAATCTCTCCACCTAGTCCTGGGTCTTCCCCGAGGCCTCCTCCCAGCTGGACGTGCCTGGAACACCTCCCTAGGGAGGTGCCCAGGGGGCATCCTTACTAGATGATCCTGAACCACCTCAACTGGCTCCTTTCAACACAAAGGAGCAGCGGCTCTACTCCGAGTTTCTCACGGATGGCTGAACTTCTCCCCCTCTCTCTAAGGGAGACTCCAGCCACCCTCCTGAGAAAACCCATTTCGGCTGCTTGTACCCGCGACCTCGTTCTTTCGGTCATGACGCAGCTTTCATGACCATAGGTGAGTGTAGGAACGAAGATTGACCGGTAGATCGAGAGCTTTGCCTTCCGGCTCAGCTCTTTTTTCGGTGCGGTAGAGCGACTGCAACACCGCCCCCGCTGCTCCGATTCTCCGGCCAAACTCACGCTCCATCCTCCCCTCACTCGTGAACAAGATCCCGAGGTACTTGAACCTGTTGCATTTCTTAAATGTAATAGTTGTAATTCACTCTCGCTTTTGTCAGGCCCAATTCACAGAACAGAACACAGCTCTGGAAGTGGCTGCAAGCAAGCAAGACAAATTCAGAATCAGGATAGTTTTTCCACATTTATCTATTTAAGATCATTATGTTCAGAAGACTGTAGTTGTGTATATGTTTGTTGTAGATGTTCATAATGTGGCCATTGATGAAGACCAAGTGTTCCCCTTCAACTTTTCTCCCTCACATTTCCCTGGAATCTATAATTAACAAACTGGAGCGACACCAAAAACCATCAGTCCCCCTAACAGTGCTCAGGCTGGGAACTGAACACTGTGTTCTTGTAAGATTCATTTAGTTTGCCTTCAAACGAAAAAACATCCCTTTGGCAAAATGTTCTGTGATAGAGGAGTTCAGAGAAATAAGTTATTAAAAAGATCCAAGTGAAAAACTTCAGGTTCAAGCTAGTTTTTTAATTTTCTGTACTTTAAAGCACATTTCTGGATGTGGATTTCAAGTCTACAAGATGTTTACATTTATTGCACTTTTGTCTTTATTGTGCAGTTTTGTACAGTTATGATGAATAGTTTGAGCTTTTATGAAATATGCTTATCCACTTTCTAGCCAAGAGTTACACAAGAGGATTAATAGCGCTCTCGTGTCTGTGCGTTAATTATGAAGCTTCAGCCAGAAGATAGCCTAGCCTAGCATAAGAAAACAGGGTGTGACAAAATCCACCTGCCAGCACGCACAAACGAACAAAAACAACTATATTTAGATTTTTCTTTTTTCTTTCTTACATTTATATAATTTGATCATTATGATATAAAATGCACTTAAGATTTTAATAATAAAAAATTTAAATTGGCATGTAAATTGCCATAAAATTACATTTAGTTTTTGTCAGAACTCACTTTCTTGTGATATGCTAAAGATTTGACTGGTGTTTGGTTATTGCATATTTTTAGGAGAATATTGAGATAAAAAAATATTGACTGACTGACCCCATAGACTGTCTCAAAATGGACGTAGCCTTTCCGTCGAGGTCCGTTCTCTCAACTCGATCTTTTCATATTCGCCTTTGGGAGTCGCCATGTTGTCAGACTTTGACTCCGCCTCATTTCCTCTAACCAAGGGGGGGGGGGGGGGGTATGTCCATCTGGGTGACGTTTACCTCTGAGGAGAAGAGAGGGCCAGTGGCTAGCTGTCACTCAAGAGGCCACACCCCTAATTGTTCATAAACTTTAACCTCCGATAAAATAAAAACTAGCGTGGTACAAACAAATTCACCCCCCTCAGTGTTGTCATGGAGATATGACCTAAACATAAAGACTAGAATCTTTTCTTGTACCAGGCCTTAAATAGGTTTAATTATGCTGTGAAAACTCCTAGTGAACACTCGGAGAACTGCAATTCTTGGCACTTCCGTATTGGATCAACCAGGAAGTCGCTGTGGTGGGGGCTTGGCTTTCCCCCATACTTGCAGATGAGTGTGCAGTATATTCAGCCCTGAGTAGTGTCTGCAGATACAACCTCCTCCAGGCTCAGGCCGAGTTCAAATTTCATACTTTTCCCTTTGCTTTCAGTATTTACTGCAGCTGCCCTCACAAAGGTCGAACTTTTGCATTCAGTATACATAAAATTGTGTCAAACCACTTCTTCATAACATCACAACTGGTGTGGGTCGGTTAGTCAGAAAAGCATTGGGATGCTGTAGGACATTCTGGTATTTTTTGCCATACTGCATTTGGTGTACTATATATTTTGACATGCTTAATATTTTTGCTGGCATGCCAATAGTATAGTAGTATGGGTATTGGGGAGGCAGTGAACTGTATGTAGCCTGAGAGCCAAAGCCAGGACAAAATAAAGTCTGAACATCACTTGTTGTTGGTCTAATGCTTGCTGCTCTGAGAGCACAATAATAATTTAAATAATAACAACAACAGCTGCTTGTGTCACTGCAGTTAGTGAAGTGGTAAACAAGCAATAGGCTGGTCGGCCTTATTTGTCCTGAAGAGGCTCTTGACGTGGCGCGGTCGTTCAATATCTCTAAAAGTACACAATGTTTCTGATGCTCCTCCGTAAGGTCTTGATGAAGTAAGCAATTGTACTTTTGTAGGCTACACTCAAAATGTACCCATGATGCAGTTCTGGTCTGTGTAAGAAAACCAACAGCAAACAGTGAACTGTGGAGTATGTAGCCTGAGGCAAAACCCAGGACAAATAAGCATAACATGTTCAAATCACTTGCTGGTGGTAAATCTTATTGCTCTGAGCACAATAAGAATTGAAAGCGACTCAAATGAGTGTTCAAACATTTTTATTAGCTTCTCTTTTCCTTCATATGTACTTGAACAGATGCATCGGTGGAAGTGAGTACAGGAAATCTAACTAAAATTATAAAAGTGACAGACAAAAAGGGATAAAAATAGGATTTTGAGAAATGAAGGGGACATGTCCCTCCATCCCCAGAGGAAATTGTATATACAGCTATAATAAACAAGTATTTTAGTCTTAGCTTTAAAAGTACACAGAAATGTTTCTTGTTTTCTTACCTATTTATGCTAAGCTAAGCTAAGCTAACCCGCTGCAAGAAAGCAAACATATTGTCTAAAATGTTGAACTATTCTGTGTACAAAGGCCGCACAGTCTTATATGTTGTGTTGTGTTTATTTCTGCTTGTCTTGTCTCTGCAGAGTGTGTGCTTTGTGATCACAGCAGGGTCATTAAGTGGCTTAACTGCACAGAAATGCTTAAATGCACATCAAAGGGATGATATATGTATGTTTGCAGCTGTGGTAAAGACGCCACCCAGCAACCTGTGGATCATGGCCGTTCTGACGCCTCTCTTCCTGTTGATGGTGGTGATCGTCATGGTGTCCTTCATCCTGTGTAAGAGAAACAGGGTCATCTTCAAAACGGGCGCCTTCAGGACCTTCAAAACCCGTTCCAAGGTAAGACTGTCAAACCTAGTCCGACTATATCCCCTTCTCCTGCTTTAGTTTACTCCATTACATGTTCCTTTCCATCTTGTTTTCCTCTTTTTCTTCTTCTTTCTATCTTCTTCTGTTAATAATGATCAGCTGTTGCCTCACTCCAAAAAGCTCCAATTCTATAGCAAAAATGTCAACAAACGTAGCCCGGTTCTGAGTAAGTGACACAAACCGATAGTGTTAAGTTGTCTCTTCAGGACAGAAAAATGGAATCCCTTCTGTGCGGGCCTCACTCATTTGTTTTTTTCCGCTGCCCAGTAGCCTGTGGTCATTGCTAATCATGCATGCTTTGAAGACTAATCGGTTGAGAGAAAAATAGGCAGGGCTCAGTGTACTGGAAATGAACCTAAGGGTAATGTTGGCCCTTTCACAGTAATAGTGTTCACTCAACATTAACTCATTTGAGGATAAATTAAAATCAATCATTTCAAATTAGCATGTGTGAAATAGATCGCCACCAGCTGGTTTGATCAGGTCAGATTGTTCTCCTGCACACAGCGCTGTGCATGAAGCCGGGACAACAGCTGCTTGTGTCGCTGCTGTCAGTGAAGTGGTGAACAAGCAATAAGCTGACACGCCTTATTTGTTCTGAAGATGGTCTTGACGGGTCTCTGCTTGGTTCAGAACTCCATAATCATCATAAAACGATACACAGAATATTTCTTTCACCACATCAAAGAAGACTTAAAAGCTTTGACCATTAGTGAAGGAAACTATGTTTACTAATTATGTTTCTGATGCTCCTCAGTAATCTCCTCATGGAGCAAGCAATTGTGATTTTGCAGACTGAAATCAAAGTGTACCCATAATGCAGTGCTGTTCTGGGTAAGAAAACTAAAAGTGGAGCAGCAAGGTGTTTTGATGCCACAGTAATTGATGTCGTACAGTTAGCTGCTTAACCAGCTTTCTGATTTTGTGACAGCAAAAAAAATCACCCTTTACCAGTATGGTGGCCGATACAGTGGGTTTTTGAGCTGTAATGAACATTGACCGCTTCTATCTGGATTGTGCACAGATATGACTCTGCAAAGGTGCTCAGGAGGCTGCTTTCTTCAATGCATAACTTCATGAAACAATATTTAACCCTATTATACAGTACAACAATGTACATTCAGGGGTTAAACTATGGAACAATTTGTGACCCTCAATGGTGGAAATGTGCACAATATATTGAACCAAGTATTATATGACTTTAAAACTGCTCAGTTATTCTTGAAATCAGGCATGGTGCCTGATAACTTTAAGCCCTGTACATTTCCAACCAAATCTAAAATGTACACTAAGAAAATAAAGAATAGAAATGTTCATAGATTTCGATATCAATGTGATAATATCAGTCAATCATATCGGTCTGGCTCTACGCATTAATGAGCCACACTGCAATTATAGTGCCACGGGCATGTGCACTTTATTTTGAGTCAATCCCACAAACACCATCCTGGTGCATTAAACACTACTGGAGCTCCACTTGTGTATTAGTCCGCAAATAAAAATATAATAATAATAATGTTTGAGAAATGTTTGCTAAAACCTACCATACTGTTTTAGGAGGCTTTAAATAAGATAAACAATGTTTGTGACCCATTTTTAAGGCTTAACATCTTCAGTAGGAACAGAATAGGGAGGTCAAAATGTACTGAGAGACAAGCTAACAGGCTGTTTGTTGATAATAGAAAAACATTAGTCTTATCCTTTAAAACTGATCATCCTGTGTCTTTCACAGTGGCAATTCTGATTAGCAATGTCACAATCTTCTCAAATAGGACTTAATCTGTGTTAATGTTATTGACACAGATTGGAGTGATGGTCAAACTATGAAAATTGGATGCCTCCTCTCCTCTCCTCTCCTCTCCTCTCCTCTCCTCTCCTCTCCTCTCCTCTCCTCTCCTCTCCTCTCCTATAACTATATTAACCCCTCTCTGACCTTGTCCCTCCGACTCTCTCCCTGTTTAGACCTCATATCGAAGGGAGGGCAGTTACCACCACCAGGTATTCACATAGATACTGGTTGTGTGGATTGCTGACTGACTGACCTTTGACTGACTGTGTTGATCAACTTGTGTACAACTGCCTTGTTGGCTGCTTATTTCTGTATGTGCTGCTTGTCATTGTTGCCGGGTAAATTTGTGCATGTGGCTACTGTGCTGTGGACATGACTTATTCCTCCATCCTCATTGGCCGTGGGAGATCAATAGAGAGGAGAGCGGAGGGGGCAGTGAGGAAAGGTGAAAAAATATATAATGGGGTGTAAAATTCACATGCACATTTCTCAAGATTTAAGCTGTTTTTGGTTTGAGTCAATTGGCTGAATTAACAAGGAGAGGCTAGCTCATATAAACAAGCAAATGAGCTGAAAGCTGCCAGCCAGAAGAAACCATTTTAAAACAGGGCTCATAAACATGAATAACAGAAATTATCGCCCAATCCAGCGAAACCAAATCAATTCATAAAAAATTACTCAAGCTTGTGTCACGAGCCCAGACCGCTTCTCTGCCAGTTCCTTTTCTGTTCCAGGTCAGTCCTTTTATCCCGTCAGATGAAGCCACTCTCCTCCCAAAGTGGCTCGGCTGGAACACTACATGGACCACCAACCCTATTCTTTTATATATATATATATATAAAGTATATATCCACTGAGTCATGTACATTATCATGGCTAGACCTAAAGCAGAGCAATGGCCACAGACAACGGATAAAAAATTAAAATGCTTTAAATTACAAAGAGCCATGTACAGGTGGCCCCTGTTACTGTTGCTGTGGTGGAGCATGTCAGCTCATTAGAGGGTTAAAGTGAGGTGAGTGAAGGATAACTGGAGGGAGGGGTAGGTAGGACAGAATTTGGTGTGACCCTGGGTGTAAATATACAGCTCTGGAATAAATTAAGAGACCACTGCAAAATTACCAGATTCTTGGAATTTACTATTTGTATGTATGTGTTAAGTAAAATGAACAGTTGTGTTTTATTCTATCAAATACTGATTACATTTCTCCCAAATTCCAAATAAAAATATGGTCATTTAGAGCATTTATTTGCAGAAAATGACAAATGGTCAAAATAACAAAAAGATGCAGTTTTTTCAGACCTCAAATAATGCCAAGAAAACAAGTTCATATTCAAAACAACACAATCATAATGTTTTAACTCAGGAATAGTTCAGAAACCAACATTTGGTGGAATAAACCTGATTGTCAATCACAGCTTTCATGCCACTCCTGGCACATACATTTAAGCAGCTTGGCTTAGTCTGATGGCATATGACCATCCATCTTCCTCTTGATCACATTCCAGAGGTTTTCAATGGGGTTCAGGTCTGGAGATGGTCTGGCCATGACAGGATCTTGATCATGACAATCTTCAGAGTTGGGGAACATTATCAGAGCAGAAGGAAGCAACTTTTCTTCCAGGATAACCTTGTGCTGTCCTTAATTCATGCATCCTTCGCAAAGACAAATCTGGTTAATTTTAGCTTTTGTGAAGCACCCCCAGAACATCACTTAATTTCACACTGGGTGTGAGACACAGGCTTGTAGGCCTCTCCAGGTCTCTGTCTAACCATTAGACGACCAGGTGGTGTGTCTGTGTTGTCCCTGCTTTGTATCTGTTCCTCGTTATACTATAGTATTATCATAACATTTACATTTATGTCTTTAGTTTTTGTTTACTTTTGCAATCCTTTGTAAACGTTTAACATTATGTTGTGTTTTACGCATGAAATATTAAAGAGTCCAGGAATATGAGCTTTCATAAGTGGTGCCGGGAGGCTACAATCACTGCTCGTATCCACAGCAGTATTTACCCTTTTCCAATCCCAAGCATGCATGCTGCAAATGAGATCAGTATTATAGATAAATATTTCACACAGGGATTTACTTTGGGAAGAGCTTGTGGTAATGTGGCGGAGTTAAACACTCTAGTATCCTGATTAAAGCCCAGGTTAGAATGTTTTCAACTCTATGTTCCACTCATGTGTCCACATGTGCTTTGAACGAGTAACTGATCACTATAACTGGTACTTTAGTCCAATCTGGCCGTGATTTTTTAGATAGTAAACTGCTAAATTCAGTGTAGACTGGACCCAGAAGGCAGCACACAGACTCTGAAAGAAGTTAAAAAAAGATTAATTGCAGACTTGGTTTCAATGGAGATGATGGAGGCGGGCAGGGCAGAGGGTGAGTGTTCTTGAGGCTGATCTGGTGCCTGAACAGAAAGAACGAGGAGCTGAGTGTAAGAGACAGTGACGGGAGACTTGGGATCCAGAACGTCAGACTGAATGAAAACATGTGGATTGTGTACCAATTTTGCACCGTTATGACTCTGCAAAGGTACTCAGAAGGCTGGTTTCCTAAACGAATTACTTTATTAAACAATATTTAACATTATCATACATTATTCATACAATTATTACATTGATAACCGATTCTAAAAATGAAAACTAAGAAAATAAACATACATACATAAAAAGAAAATTGTTTTCTGCATTATATATTCTGTAAAAAAGTTTTTCATATCGGTGCGTATTGGAAAACATATACCATAACTGATACTAATAGATATTATATAGGCCAATGTCAGCTGACAGATAGCCTCTACAGAAAATGGACTGAGGACGTAGTTAGCACCGTAGATGGAACGAAGAGCAGGAGAGAAGCCGAGGTTGATCTGGTGATGAGACGCAGGTGTGCCAGCTGCCAGATCTCAGGAGCAGGAGTATTCACAGAAACAAGGAGAGGGTAGAGGAGAGGCAGAGACCATGACAGTAAACGATGAGAAATGTGACAGGAATGGAGTTGATAGAGGGGATAACATAGAACAAGGGCCCACAGCTGAACCCAACTGGGGATGTTGTGAGGACATGGTCACATCTTAGACCCTTAACCGCAAACACACACACACCAGCTGCCATGAAATGTCTATGGAAAGCTGCGGCGACCGCTCTAAGCTGCTGCTATTTGATTCTGCCGCAAAGTGTGACCAAACAAAAAACTGGGTATGGTTTAACTTTTAGGGGCAAAGACTGACTAGAGAATACCCACAGCCAATCAGTAACCTGTGCCTCCTGTGACATGTTGACATATGTTTACAAAGACATCTTCCCGCTTACACATGAACAGCCCTGCCGGATACAGAAAAATGTAATTCTGGTGGTGAGCTGCACTTCCCCGTTGTTTGCTGTGTTTTCGGCATAAGCCCCAAGGTTCCGCACATGGATCCCTTCCTAAAGGACATTCCAGTGTCAGAGATGAGGGGCAAAAACCTGCTGTCTTCTTCATCTTCCAAAGTTTCTGTGTTTCTGGTACACAATTCCCTCTTTCTCACAGTTGAGCCTAGCTGCAGGGATGGAGAAGTAAAGCAAGGTAGAAAGAACGGGTTTAATCAACCTCCCTCTTACTCCATCTGCAGGGCTCTTTTTCTATTGCTGGGTAATGTTAGAGATTCCACAGTTACTCCAGTTGTTCTATCATCTGTCATTTATGCTAACATGACCTGACGTTGCCTTGCCTCTTAGTGAAATGCTCTCTGATAAGCAGTCATGCGGTTTATTGTGCAAGGTAAGAAGGAAGTAGTGAAGCGCTGTTGTTGATAATGTGGAAGGCAAAATAGTTTGCTGTCTTTGTCCAGACTGAGAAGCATCCGTGTTAATCTTTTATTACCTTCATAGGCACAACTCAAGAACTTTCCTCTTCCTATGTGCTGTAAAGTGAGTCGTCATTTTCCAACCTGCAGGCAGACAGGATTGAACAGTGAAAGCGAGGCTTATAGATAAATTCAAACAGAAATGTTATCTGTGGTGACTTTGAGCTAGCAGCAAGTGTCAGTTAGTTGACCTTTCAACATGCTGGGTGGATGTTTTTCCCTTAAGTCAAATGTGACCACCATGTACTGATTGCATTTACACTTGACTGAGATTTGATCTCATTGTCAGAAAACCTCTAGATGTGGATTAAATAATCCAACCCTAGTCGGGTCACAATACGTTCTGTGCATGTCATATGTAACATGAATGACCCAGACCAAAGTAAAATAATAGACTCCATCAAATTGATCTACTGTCTGTATTTGTGTGTCCGTATGCATTTGCTCCCACCCTACGCATCAGTCACCATGCAGGACAAGCTAAAGCTGAAGATCAATACTATGGTTTATACTATATCTGCATGTGGGTTTAAGCATTTAACAGTGATTCTGCAGAGTCCGCCTGACTTCATCACTCTGCTGGGAAGCCAGAACGTGATGAAAAATGTCTTTTACGCCCTCTGTGCGTAAAATACATTTTATGTGGAGTATAATAAAGGTGGAATCAGCAAAAGTATAGTCAATCCACTTTTCATTTGTAAGGTGTTCAACGAAAGTACAATGTAGTGGCTGCCATTTAAAGAACTGAAGGTATTTTGCATTTTGCTGCTTCATGTCCCCAGAGTAAGTTTATCTAACTGCTGCAGCACCATGTTGATGTGCACCCCATCTACTCTGCTGTGACTTTTTTTTACTTCTTAAATGTGCCCATTCTTTGGTGCATTTTAAAAAAAAACAACATTTTTTACATGCAGCTCTGTGGTGCTTTTCCACTATTCGCCCAGCTAGAGCTGCATCTAAATCAATATAGCCACAAGGGGAATGGAGCCTATCCCGTCCATCTGCTGTACCTCATCAGGCTGCTGTTGACTGTTCCTCTGAGTTAAAATTAGACAAGAAGAGAGAAGCTTCTGTTTGATAGTGCGGGCAAGGGAAATAAGTGCAGATAATTTGCTGGTGCAGCGGGGTCGATCTTGCAGTCACTTCACATGACATCTTTCAATAGAAGAAATGGCTCGATCCTGTGTCACCGTCTTCCTCTTCCCCCTCGCTCTTTTACCATTCTAAATGGATGAGAAAACCACCATCTATCTCTGACAGACCGATCAGAGGCTCGCGTCAGCAGCCAGTCCTTATTAAACTGGGCTGCTCACACAAGATGAAAGATGACCATTCGTTAAGTCAACGCGCTGTCAGTGGACAGTGGAAGAGAGGGAGAGATGGTGGAGGAGATAGGGAAAAGAGAAGGAAGTTTAGAGAGGAAGAAGAAGAAACTAAGTGGGAAGGATACGTGAATGTGGAAAGATCGGAGGAAGACAAAGACCTTAAGCCAGAGCAGTTAAATACAAGTCGTGAAATGTCAGGCGCACTTTTCAAGGTTACACCCCTTGGCCCTGTCACTTCTGAGAATCCATACTGTCTTCATGCATCACATCCATTACCCAGCCGCCCCTGACTGACACATCTTTTACTGTCAATGTGCAGTGTGTGTCAGGTCATCACTCTTAGTACAACACCTCTGACATATACTGTATATTTGAAGTATACATTTGGATACAGTATACAGAGTAGAGCATTTAATTCATCACCTCCGTCCTCCCACCCATGCCCTTTGTCTGCCCATCAGAAACACACAAACACACACACACACACACACACACACAAACACACACATACACACACACACACACACACACACACAAACACACACACACACACACACACACACACACACACACACACACACACACACACACACACACCATCTGTAAACAGTATGAGGCCATAGGCAAATTAATCTTTGCACTCACCATACATCTTTTACACGATAGTCACACAACAGTCGTCATACATCAATTTCAGAGTAAAAGGTTCATGCACACACACGCACATTCGATCCATGTATTAATGCCATGGGGAGAGGGCCTGTCCCCACTCTCTCTCTCTCTCTCTCTCTCTCTCTCTCTCTCTCTCTCTCTCTCTCTCTCTCTCTCTCTCTCTCTCTCTCTCTCTCTCTCTCTCTCTCTCTCTCTCTCTCTCTCTCTCTCTCTCTCATGTGCGTGTGTGTTCTATACGAGCATGTATCAATTTCCCGACACTCATCCAAGGCTGCAGCCACGTGTGTTGAAGCGACAGTAGCTGATGGCAAAGCGGTGTGTATGGCTGATGCATTATTAACAACGCCCTCAGCCGGATGCCCACGTTGCCTAACCTCACATGCACTCAGAATTTAGCATGCATCATCAAATGCATTAGGCGTCCTATTTTAGAGCCGCTCAAAATAGAAAAGGGGAGGGTAAAAATCTGGGTTTCGTCTGCTTAGTTGTGTAACCTACAACGGGTGTTTATCTCCTTTTTTTCCGTTCTCTATTCCTTAAAATGAAAGGCATTTAGAAATACAAAGAATGTGTCCGGGCCTTGGAGGCTTTATCAAAATGCATCTTCAGCTGCCTTTTCCTCTTTGTCTCTTAATGCCCAAATCCCTGACTTCAAAAGGTGCTGTTAAGCTTTATTTATTAATTTTCCAACTTTTTCATTATGCCTGCCGTGGTGTTCGGAGTTTGATAAAAACTGGTTTGGGGAGAGAGGTCCATCCAATTACCTTTATCTGAAATGGAAACATTTTTTCCTTTAATATTCAGTAGACCATGCCATGTTAGCTGTAAGCAACTCTGTCATCCATTCAGCTGTGCAGAGCTTCAGCTGGCCTGAAAATCTAAGTGCTACACCTTAAAGACTGCTATTAATCAGATCAAATTTACTATAGGCTTAATGCATTTATTGCTTCTTTTTTCTGTATTATAAAGTGGTTTGAAGTGGTTCGATTTACGCATTTAAAGCTGAAGTTGGTTACTTTCTGTAAAAAATGTTTTATTTCATATTTGCTGAAACTGTCACTATATCCTGACAGCACTATAAGACGATCTGTAAAAAAGTCATGTTGTTCTACCTCTCTGTCTGCTCCTAATGTCACATGCTAGATTCCACCATACCTGACAGACAACCAATCAGAGCCAAGGAGTCTGCTTTGTGCTCTGATCAAATACGAATGAATATTCTGTTACTGTTGTGTATATTTCCCGTTTAACTTATTTAACAGCTAAACAGTACATTAAAACAGGTTTCCGAATATATATATATATATATATATAAAAATAATACATAAATATAATACTGTTACAGTATGATTATGATTTATATTTGATCAGCGCTGCCTAGTTTGACAGTTGCGATCAGAGTTCAGGGCAGTCATTGACACTGTTTTAGAAACTCCTCGACTCTGATTTGTTATTTTCCTTCTGGCGGGGCACCAGGTGGAAGCAGAGGAATACATTTTTTCACAGATTATCTGTCACATGTAATAATGTCAGGATATAGTGACAGTTTAAACAAATATGACTCCCAAACTGTTTTTATAAAAGTCACCTGCAGCTTTAACCAGTCACTATAGATAACGTGTTTTCATACAGTTACTCAAATAATTTCTTTCCACGCAGCTACAAAAAACAGATGGCCAGACATTGATTTACAAAGCTGTTTTGCCTTCCTGCTAAAGTCTCCTTCATATCTGACTTACAAACACGAACACCTGAATAAGCTAACACCACTGGGGAAAAGTGCACTTTTAACATCAGTTTGCTAGCTTGTGGCCAACCACACCCGACCCCAAAGTTGGGGCAAATATTATGAATCTATAGGGTGCTGTTTTGGGGGAATGGAACACATTTAGCTTGATTCAATGGGATTAAATTAAATCATGGCTTATGCAACTTGCAACTAATGCAACATTAAGATTTTCAGGAGAAACTATAATTCAGCATACTTTCAAAATGTCACACTAGATGCGTCTGTCTGCTGTTGTGTGCTTTGATTGTTGATTTTTTTCTTGTGACCATTTTGAGATCCTCTTACCACCACTTCCATGCTCCTTTAAAACATGCATCATGGTGTAAGTGCTATATATTTTGTGGCTGCTTTATCCCTGATTGCTCATTATTGTGGTTTATACATTACATTACAGTATTTTCTTAGCACTTATCAGCTGGTGCTATGTAGTAAAAACTACTGTACCATGGAATTGTCAGGCCTTTTTCTGTCTTTGCATGAGCTGTATTTCCTGCAAACAGCTGCTTGTTTTAATGCATTCAGTTGCTTGTGGTCCATTAATCCAACTGGCAAACTGAAGAAACATATATCTTTTGGGAGTTATTCTATAATAAATCAGGAATACAAACACTGAAGCATTTTCTTAGATATCAGTTGGAAAATGTAAGCTCCAGAATTTAGTCCCTGAATGGATTGATCTACAAGCTGCAGTAGCTTAAACCTTTTAAAAACTGAGGGTTTTTCTGACTCCTGGTGTGTGTTATCCCTTTCCCTGCCAGCCTGTTCAGGGTTTTGACTACGCCAAGAAGCACATGGGTCGAATAGGTGATGAGACCATCTCTGTTACCAAGGACACTCTGGTGCTGGGGCTGCCCGTACGAGATGCTCCTCTGTCACTGTCATTGGATAAGAAGGTCCACCAGGATGGGACCGCCGGCAAGAGGCCTCCTTCTGCTGACATACACAAAGGAGGGTAAGACTGGATGTTTAATTAAATGCATTTTTATTTGTTTGTTTGAGATCAGTAACCTAAAGTAGTTAATAGTAGTATAGTAGTTCACAATTTGGATATCAGCAAGTCATAGTAGGCAATCTGTCACTGTGATCAAATGATTCAGATATAATAATAAGCAAAATTCTAATGCTAGGTTAACAGCAGATATCTATAATAATATCTAAATCATCCATCTATCTAAATCTAATCGTCAGGCGGGTCAACCCTGGACAGGACGCCAGTCTATCATAGAGCACATATAGACTAACAGAGACAGACAACCATTCATACTTACATTCACACCTACGGGCAATTTTAGAGTCATCAATTAACCAACTTGCCACTCTTATCTAAATCATACACATATATTTTGTGTTTCTACTAGTCTAAGACGCTCTTTTGGAGTTCCTGTTTCTTTTAAGTCCCCCTCCCGATAAGCCCAGTCTGCTCTGATTGGTCAGCATTTCCTGGACTCTGCCAAGGTTATTGAAGGAAACTAGGACACCAAAAAAAAATGTCTGCCCTTTGGCGTATGACCAAGCCCCCACCACAGCGACTTCCTGGTTGATCCAATACGGAAGTGCCAAAAACTGCAGTTCTCCGAGTGTTCAGTCAGAGTAGTTTGCACAATAGAGCAGTTTCTCATTGACCCCCAGCTTAATTAAACCTACTTAGGTTTGTTTGCAAAAAAAACATTCTAGTCTGTATGTTTAGGTCATATCTCCATGACATCACTTAAGGGGGTTGAATATGTTTGTACCAGGCTATTCCGCTCAGGTGCTGTTTAGGTGCGCTTGGGCTGTTTCTTGCTTTCTTTTTATGATAGGGCACCAGCTATTGAGCCTCTAAGCATTTGCAGACCAGATTTTACTGCGCATGTGTCATACCCCAAAGCTCAGATATTTTTTTTGGTGACTCAGCCTCTTTCTACTAGTCTTGGTCTCCGCTTCGCTATTATGTCTCCATACTACTGCAGAGTACTGATGGCAACAGAGTGTAAAGTGTGATTTTCTACCGCCAAAATCATACATTCTTCTTAACAACACAAGCAACCAATATTACAGCTTTGTCTGCCGTTAGCATGTAGCTACTTGTAGTAATCAGCAGCACTTCTAACAGAGCTGTGTATAGCTGTACTTTGTGGGCATGCCAGCAAGTCACAGTTGGCTATCCATCATTGTGATTGCATGATTCAGATATAATAATAAGCAAAGAAACGTTAGATTAACAGCAAATGTCTGCAATAGTATCTAAACATGCCACACAATGTTAAAATAAGTCAAACTGCTGTCAGGTAGCAAACTTTAATAACTTCATAATTCACAAACTGAAACAACAGCAATGCTTGTCTCATCTGTGTTTGTGTGTTCTTTTTTATCAGCCCCTGAAAACAGTTTCCGTTGTCTTGTAAGCTTGTTTTCATGTTTCTTCACACAATTGTGTCCAATTGTTTGTGTTTTCTTAGCCTGCGGTGCATTGAGCTCTCCCAAATATTGTTTGCAGACTCCCAACATTTTACTAAATTGCTAACCTGCTTATTTGAATCATCCATTTCGCCTTGATTCTGCACAGGAACAGAGTTGAAATAACAAGCTTTGTGGAGGGGAACCACTAAGTTCTTGAGCAGCTGTTTCAGTCAGTGAACAAGCCAGCAACACAACCCTGAGCTTTTCCACAGGACCAGACATCAGTGTTTGTTTGCAGCGCAGTGTTAAGCCAGAGAGAAGCCAACAGTAAGCAGTGTAGACTCTGACAGATTGGCATGATCTGAAGATAAGTCCAGTGCTGACAAGAAGCTGTTTGGAGACAATAAGAAAACAAAATACATGTTTGGATGCAGCAAATTAGGTTTTTGGAGCTGCTGACTTCAACAGTGCTGAGACTGATACGATATGATGTGTGCTGGTGCAAAGGCAAAGGGAAAGTAAAGGTGCCACATTTAGCATTTTAGCATAAACAGACTTGCAACAGTAATTTTGTGCAGTTAATATCCTAACGCCTATTTGAGCCATGGTCTGACACACATCCTGATGGGCTGGAAAGATTTCCCTTAGGCAAAAACAGGTTATTTTCCCTCCTTCTCTGTTAAACAGGGTGTTTTTACTGCTAGTTTTTACTGCAGGATTTAAACCAGAGATTTTAGATAAAAATAATTATCTAACAATTTTATCCGGGATGATTCACACTACCGTTGTAAATGATTCAGGCCTGATGATAGATCTGTTCCCCCCAAAGGAGTTAGCTCACATTCTCCTCATTCTTTAGCAACTGTACGTATCCATTTAACCAGTCTCAGTCAAGACTCAATTATTCAAGCCTTTTACATAGGACAGACAGGAAACGGTGAGAGATATGGAGCAAAGGGCCACAGGTCGGAGTCGAACCCGCGACCACTGCATTGAGGACCTTCAGCCTCTTTACTTGGGGTGGCTGCTCTCTGATGATTAGTTTTAGTGAGATGTCAGAAGAGACATGTAAAAGTCCGTCTCAGTCGAGGTGGAGGATGGACTATTTTTAATGTTCAACAATATCTATAAGCTCCTAGAGTTTGAAATGATATGACTACATTTTTTAGGTATTAATAGATAATCCCATACGAACATACTGTATGTAAACAGCATCAGAATTTTTGCTGTAATTATCATCACCCAGAGAAAACGTGTCACATACATCATGCCACTTCTTCTTAGAGTCATACATTAGCTACGTTATATCAAAATCATGTAGACATCATGCACAATTTGCACTAATAACTCTCTACAGTGGTGTCCATTGAGCATAAGCACCCATGAATCAGTTTTGAAATACCATAATAAAAAAGCCCCTTATAACTTCAGCTCATGCCTTGAAGTCATCAGATTCATACTTTTATTTAAGCATCAAAGTTGTAGTCTCTTTAGTGTGAACAAGAACCAGTAGTCAAAGCAGCATGACTTTCCATGATCTAGATTTGCCAAAATGTTGTCCACTGACTGCAGGGTCAGCGGATTGTTCCCCGGCTCTTCCTGTCCACATGTCGAAGTGTCCTTGGGAAAGATATTGAACCCCAAATTGCTCCTGATAGTTGGCCAGCACCTTGCATGGTAGCGTGCCATCGGTGTGTGAGTGTCTTTGAGATAATGGTTAAATGAGAGGCTAATATTGTGAAGCATTATATAAATGCAGTCCATTTACCCTGTCAAGCTAAAGTTTAGCAAGATTCATCACCAGTAACGCTTTCCCCTGGTGTTGCACGGGTGTTACTTCTCTACGTGTTCTCATGAGCACATTAGCACTGAGATCAGGAAATTACTGTTTAGTTTTGCTCCTCCCACCGCGCCTCTCTCTCTTGAAAATGGGGAATCTCATTTCGCTTGAAGCCTTTGGCTCGATGCTAAAAGACAAAAGACACAAGGCAATTGGACAGTGCCTGGTCAAGATTCTGTACTTTATCTGTAAATCATTTTGCACATTGTAAATCTTTCTTCTTTAACTTATTGTTTGTAACCTGTCACTTTATCATGTAATGCTGCAATGACGTGTGGTGCTGCCTTCTTAGCCAGGTCGCCCTTGTTAAAGAGATCCTGATCCCAGTTAGTTTTTATCTGGTTAAATAATGGTTAAATAAAAAATAAAAAAATCATAGCAAATCATATGTAAAGTCACAGAAATTTATACGAAAAAACATGCTGACGGTCAGTTTTGCAGGAAGTCAAAGACGCCAGACGGCACAACAACGCACATAACAACGCACATAACAATGTTATGTAACTGATTTTTGCCAAAAACGGTGACGGTTTGGGTTAGACATGAAAAACACTTGGTTAGGATTAGATAAAAAGCCGTTACGAATCAAAAGTTGGCCGTGACCCGTTCCAATGATTTCCTATAGCATCCTCACCCACTTTCCTAGTAAATCTGAATACAGATACACCTGCACCCATTTTGCATAGCTATCAAGATTGTTTTAACAAAAAAATGCAAACCCAGATTCACATTCAGATTCACAAGTCCAGGTCATTCTATGTTTCAGTATTCAGTAAAAAAAAGAAAAAAAGAAGCTGTCCTCTCATGAGCATGAATAACCAGCATTGGATTTTATTCTCCCTGCAATAATAAACGTCAAGCTTCTGCTCTCGCCCACACATTTCAAATAAGTGCATTTCATGGAATAAGATATTTTGCTTCCACTTTCTGCACCCCTGACTGACTTTCAGGAAAAAAATCCATTAGGTAGTTTGCAGACAATTATCATCAAGAAAACGTGTGCAAAATAATTTGTCTTGAGTTAAAGCAGGTCTGTTGCTCTGACCTGGAACAGTAATAAATATATTTGAAATTCAAGTGTTGGTACCTTACTTTTACTGTAAGAAAATGTCAAAAAGTAAGAACACAGAATACTTTTGCAGCTTAATTTCAAAGATGAGTCAAGGATCTTGGAGTTGTTTTAGAGCTGTGTTTTTGGCAGAGGAGCCATTTTCCAGCAGGCAAGACAGGCAACCGCTCGGGGCCCCAGGCCAGTAGGGGCCCCAGGCCAGTAGGGGCCCCAGAGGGCTGACAAACTTTAAACTACAGCAGTGACAATGCATAATTTGCAATGACAGTAGGAGACCTGACCTCTCTAAGAGGCCTCCACCTGACTCCACCCACTGCCATTTTTTTTTACTCACATTGCAAGTGACGTGCATGATTCAGTTTAAACAAACCTATAATGGGGATGAACGCTGGTTGGAGGGGCCCCCTTCTACTTTTCTGCCGAGGGCCCCAACAGACTCTAGAATCGCCTCTGGTTTTTGAAATGAAATGAAAATTTCAAGTTTAAACCTCTTTGATTTTAGAGAAAAGATAATCAAATCATTGTAATGGCCTTATCTGTCAGCTAAACAGATGGTCATTTGTCCTCCTATGCACTGAGAGCCAAAAAGAAATTAGACTGATTTACTGGATACTTTACAGTATGTCTGGGACAACCTAAAAATCAAAACTGCATGATGGATATTGTTTAATTGAGGGTGTATTTGCCTGCTGCTAATCTTCATTTAAGAGTCTTTTTCCGTATATTTTATTTGTGTTTTTTCGTACCATTCAATGTTTCTGCACTAATCTCCTTTGTTACTGAGCGATGCATATGATGTGTGAACATCTGCCATAATGACCCAGTTTTAAATATATTTTCCAAAATGTGTAAAACAGACTTATTCCCAACAGACTTCGCTAGGATTATGAGTTTAAATCTGTTCTATGCATGAAATAGAAAACATCTGGTTTTTTTTTAACTTCCATTCCAAGACATTTCTCTACTAGAAGCTACACCCACATTCAGTGGTGACATCTTTCCTCCGGGAAGTTTGGAGTCATAAATGAAATGCACCATGCCTAGTACTCTCACAGAAATGCAAATTCAGAAGCCCACCCACAAGACAGTGCCTCATATTTACACACCACTAAACGAAAATGAATAGAGGTGGGATTAGTTGTGCTTTGCTTCCCGAGGATGATAAATACATGTATATTTATAACCCAGGCTATAGCCATTCTAGAGGGAACCATTCAGTATAACTATGATGACAATGTAAAATGCCAGAAGAGCTGGGACAGTTTGATAATCAGCTCTACCAACCTGTACACATGCACCCATCTTATGGGGGCACATTTTTCAAAGAAGGTATTGCAGGTCATTTTACCAACCACCACAATGGTGTACACTAATTAGGAACTGAGCTAGTATCTCATCCTCAAATTTCACACCAAAATAACAAAAAAGGATGCAATTATTCTTGAACTTTATAGAGAACTGACTCTCTTCATATGCCAGGCATAAACAGGCCTGGTGTGCTTAATCAGAAGAAAAGAAGATAGATTAGAAAAGTGCCCATGGCAGGAAAGATATGAGTTGGACAAAAACATAAAACTATAGCCGGGGGAGATGATGACACAAGAGGCGACCGCTCGTTCAAAACAACAATGGTGGCTCCTAAAGAGGTTAGCTTACAGTAGATGCTACAATAGCATCAGTTTTTTCACAGCTGGAGAGTTCTTCTTTCTTCATTGAAAGAAGAGAACAGCACTGAAGGATTTTCTTGATGGAAAAGATGTTTTCTCTCTTCTCCCGATTGACTTTGGTGAGAGTTTGATCGAGAGATGGTTCATCCAACATAAATGTCTGTACCGTGTTTGGTTTGTTCTTGAGACATTGCTCTCATCTAGCCACATTGCAACATACCATACTAAAGAAAATAAATGCTGCAATTTAATATATACACTAGAACACACAAAATTAGAGAAACATTTCTGAAATGTTGTCATTGTACAGAATTTGATAGAATATCCACTGGGGCTATACCACTGCTGTACTAGCATGTTTTTTAAAAAAAATAACCAAAGCACTGCAACAAAAACCTTTATTTCGTAAAAAAGCCCTCCTGGTTACTTTGTAAGATGGAAGCTGCTCTAAGGAGACTGAAACCCTGAGAGAGCAGGTTGTCCAGATGAAGGCCAAAGGGATGACCCTCTCAGCCATCAGAGAGAGGTTGGGTGTTCACATTCTGTGATTTTAAGAGGTCACAGATTCATTTAAGTCCCTCAAAAAGGCTCGTCCACTTATAAACAAGTGCACGAGAGGACAGGATGATGAGAAGACTCTCAATGGGAATTCGGTTCAACACTGCAGCTGGAGTTGGTCTCCAGTTCAGTGCTGAACAGGACAAGGATCTGTCTCTGCACACAGTGTCTCACTGTTTAAGACTTTCTGGACTGAAAGCCCACTCTGCAGTGACCAAACCTCTCATCAGCAGAAAGAATAAAAAGGCTAGACTTGCCTTTGCTGAGACGCATGCTGTGTGGACAGAGGAGAACTGGTCCAGAGTTCACTTGTGATGAGAGGACATTCAATGTATAAAAAGGTTATAAAGGTAATAAAGTTTTTTGTTGAAGTACCATGATTATTTAAAAAAAACTAAAAAACATGCTAGTACATCAGCGGTATATTCTATTCAAATTCTGAACAATAAAAAATAAAAGTATTTCAGAATAAATCAAGTATTAATACTTTTATCTCTATTCATTACAAAAATGATGCTACTTGACATTAATTTAATATAATAGTAATAATAATAATAATAATAATAATAACAATAATAGGATTTCCAAAGAAGTATATGGTCCATGACTCTGTTACACCCTTTAAATATTCTGACTCCGTCTGTGCACATCGTGATTACAAAAAATACTTACTTTTGATGTTAATTTGCCTGCACACATTATTTACTTATCTCTTATTATCTTAAAACAAGTTCAATTTTCTCTCAAACAGTGAGATAATTGATGCAGATCAACAGTGCTGTTGAGATGAGATCTGCACACTCCAAGATGCCTGTTGAAGACCTAAAACCAGTTAAACTGTGTTAGAAACAACAGCTATTATTCCAGCTGCAGACCGTTCACTTGTGTGAGGAAAGAGAAAGGTGCCGACTGAATCCTAACAACAGGGGAAAGTGGAAGGATGGGAGCATTTATTCTGCTCACTGCATCCTCCAGAGAGCTACAGTGTGTGAGGCAAAAAACGGAAAGAGAGACAGGAAGATGAACAGTACTTTCCAGTGGTGTGATTATTGATTCTGTTGCTCCTCTCTCTGGCCTTCCCATACAGATTAACGTGGAACACACACTATATTTCTCCCCCTGTCCCTCCGGCTATTTGTAACACCACAAAACTTATAATGTGACTTGGCTAGCCACTGACTGCTGCTCAGCCTGCTCGCAGTGCAGCCTGTTCTCATTCACATAATGTACTGTAATTTGTATATAATCCATGTATTTATTACAGTAGAAATCATGTCCAGAGAAAAGAAGATGACGAAGAAAAGACGAAAGATGTCTAGGACTGGTGTTTATGTCCATGCGGTGTTCGTTTCTCAGAAGTACTAAGTCAAACCTTTTCTTCAATCTTAACCAAGTCTTTTTGGTGCCTAAACTTAACTCATGGTCACATACTGGTCACCATTTCACAGCGTTAAATAGAAAGTCATATTATGTAAGATGTCATACAAACAGGGCACAAAATAACACCATTTAATAGCCAAATGCTAGTAAAGTATGCAAGTGGCTTGTAAATTTGCTTCCCTCATCAGCCAAAATGGCAATCTATGCTGAGTGGTTGGTGAAATTTGAACATTCACTTGCCAT
Organism: Echiichthys vipera; assembly: GCF_963691815.1. Lineage (NCBI taxonomy): Eukaryota > Metazoa > Chordata > Actinopteri > Perciformes > Trachinidae > Echiichthys > Echiichthys vipera. The sequence continues at coordinate 27,715,806 of NC_139832.1, read as the reverse complement.
TTGGCCAGTTGATGTTAAGTTAACCCTGCGTACAAACCTATTGTGTTTTCAAACATTTTTCTAAATGTATGAGTGTATGGACCCTTCTAGAGTCGTCTTGTGTGTGTGTGTGTGTGTGTGTGTGTGTGTGTGTGTGTGTGTGTGTGTGTGTGTGTGTGTGTGTGTGTGTGTGTGTGTGTGTGTGTGTGTGTGTGTGTGTGTGTGTGTGTGTGTGTGTGTGTGTGTGTGTGTGTGTGTGTGTGTTTTCAAAGACAGGGTGTTGGCCTCGCCTGTGGCTCTAATGTTCGCTCTCGCTGATTTGTGCATCTCAGGCCACCTGTAGACCGACCTGTCACGTTGTGTAGCTGCTGCAGCTTACATGCCTCAAGGCTGTGTGTGTCTCCCTGTGTGTGTGTGTGTGTGTGTGTGTGTGTGTGTGTGTGTGTGTGTGTGTGTGTGTGTGTGTGTGTGTGTGTGTGTGTGTGTGTGTGTGTGTGTGTGAAACACCAGTTTATGTGAGACCAAACTATATATGTCTTCATACATGAGTGTATTGACTCTTCTAAGGTGTGTGTGTGTGTGTGTGTGTGTGTGTGTGTGTGTGTGTGTGTGTGTGTGTGTGTGTGTGTGTGTGTGTGTGTGTGTGTGTGTGTGTGTGTGTGTGTGCGTGTGCGTGTGCTCGTGCGTGTGTGTGTGTGACATACATGCACACTGAGCATTTCACGGCCCTCGGCTGCTGAACAAACTGCCCAATAAAATCAGGATTGTTGTTGCTCCTCTACTTGTCATTACATTTGTCCTGTATGTCCCTACTCTTCCTTTGCTTTCATATGTTTTTTATGGAATTAATTTTGTTAATAAGAACAGAAATAAATGTGGGATCTCAAAACAGGGGCGACCCCAAATTACTGTAATTTCAAAAATATGACAAAGAGCTACAAAGTACAGCACAGAGTTACATGGCTTGACTTTTTAGCAGGTTAGCATTTCTGAGTCACAACCATCACTATCAGTTCTCGTTCAGTTGTCTGACAGCGAGAGGCGGAAATAAATGCTCCCATCCTTCATTCAGTCGGCACCTTTCTCTTTCCTCAGACAACTGAACAGTCTGCAGCTTAAATAATTGCTGTTGTTTCTAACAGTTTCACTGGTTTTAGGTCTTCAACAGGCATCTTGGAGCAGAGAGTTCAGATCTCATCAGAAGGCGATAGGGGCCTTATTAGTTTAGTTTGTTTTTTTCCCCCTAATGAGACGTTTCCGTGTGATCAAAGATATTTACGGCATATCTAGCTGGTGCTGCGTAGATGTAGCTATCTATCAAATGCGCTCGGGTTGCTTGAAAGCATCAGAGTTTTCTGGTCACTTCCCAGAGTTCCTGGTAGGATGTGACTGACTGAGTATTTGACCAATAGAAGTGCAGTGAGCCACAAAACCCAGCCTCTACAACATTTGTCCAGTTATCATAAAGACCAAGCACAAAAGCACAAAGCAATCTGAGAAACGTAAAAAAAAAAAAGATAATCATAAAGAAAATATGACTACTGCACTACAGTCGTACTGAAGCTGTGACTGTGGCCACAAAGAACATTATTTGAGTTTCACATTCTAGCTGGTTTTCATATTTTGGAATGATAGTAGTTTTGGGTTACAGTTTCTATTATTTGTGTTTTTTGTCGATAACATGTATGCCCACTCATACAAACCAATACACAACATGGCTTTGGCACCTCTGAATCTTTTTTAAAGCTCCATTAATGTTGTTTTTTTTTTAACTCACATTCGAAGTTGATGTGTGTATTGCCAATATTAACTGTGAGATGATGCACTGCTTGTGTTCCTGCTGAGACTCACAAGCCCTCCCCTCACCTTCCTCCCTTGCCTCTCTCTGTTGCCATGGATACTACAGGCGGTTGCCAAGCGAGGAGGACGGCTCGGTGTCAAGTAAAGGCTCCGGGAAGCTGAACACCAGCAAGAGCTCCTCAGCCCGAAGGACAACGACCAGCAGCAGCAGCAAGAACGGCAAGGAAGAGCTTCACAGGAGGAGCCCCAACGGTGAGGAGGAAGAGGGGGTCAGAGGGGAAATATGGAGGGGGGGGGGGACGATGAATACTGAGATGGATTGACAGAGATACTGATGGATGGATAAAAAGACATCAAGACATTATGTTTGCACCCACCACAAAGTCTGGTATTAAACAAGTATTTATTACCAATGCCACACCACACACACACACACACACACACACACACACACACACACACACACGCACACACACACTCTCTCTCACTCTCTCTCTCTCTTTCTCTCTCTCTCTCTCTCCCTCACATTCTCATACTGTTATATTTCCCCCAAAGGATAATTATATGAGCTAACGAAGTGCACGTGAGCACAAAGTGAACACACTCATACATGCAGTGACTCAGCCTGCAGTGACAGCACATATACTCATCATGTCTTCATACAAACAAACCAACTGAATCAGAAGAGACATCTCAGGTGTATTTAAGTATTTTAGTAGATAAAAGCCAGTGTTCGGGAAGGACATGTGCCATACGCGCTGCATTAAGTTATTTTTTAGTAAAAATCACAACGAAAGACAGGAATGTAGGTGAGTTGTCAGAGTTGTGACAGCATATCAGATTTGTTTTGCAAATCCATACAACCCACAGCATATGGTTTGTGCATTCTAAAAATGACTCATCGTTAAACTTGTGACCTGTGATCATCATCCTGGCAAATTACATTTATACACCGTAAAGCTAGTGAAACAAAAAGTCATTCAACCAAGCTGGAAGGTAAATTGGCAGTTCTCTCCATCTAGTGAGAGATAAACACAGAAACACGTTTTCCATCACAACAAACTGATGCAAAACAGACAAACAGAGCAGACATCACTGACACTACGACTTAATTACACCGTGGGGTGAGATAACAGGAGCAGCAGAGCACTCCTGAATATAGAGCGAGCTCTGACCACACACAGCCACAGCCATCAGTGATGCTCAGTGCAGTCAGATATGCAACACACTTGAAACCTTCAACCAAGGAGACTGTTTATTTAGAAGTCAATGAAAAAAATTACTTTACACTGAAAAAACTGACATTTTGGTATAGTAAAATGTATTAAATTAATAAGGAAGTCATACATAAATTAAAATTCAGTGGGAACTAGAATATTTTAAGGAAACATTTGAATATTTACACATTTTATTCATGTAATAAATTCACTGAGTAGGAAGAGTGCATTTTATTATATATTTACAAATAAAATCTACATGATTTATAGTCACTGCACATTAACTTCAAAATACTAATTCAATTTTACTCTGCAAATCTTTTTTTACCACAGAGGAGTGATTTCTAGTAAATGTAATCTTTCTTGAGGGTTGGCACCACTGGAAAGCCCGCACATGAAAACAAATTCAAGGGATCAACCTTCATCCCTCTGCGACCTTCTGTTACCGATATACGGCAGAAAAAGCCCAACCGGAAACTCCCATGATGCACTGCGGGATTTATTTGATCAATAATACTGCATTTTTCTCACCAATAAAGCATCATGAACACAAAGTTGAATATATCACTGTGTTGGTCTTGATATCAGCTATCAGAATCATATATATAATTATTTAAAAATTCTCAACGCGATAGATAAGTCTCGTTGACGAGACTATATGTAATATTAAGGACATACAGCAAATGATACTTTGAAGCACTAAAAAACACGTCCTTACACAGCGATGCGCTGGCTGTGATGAAAAAACTCATCTTAAGCATCATTGCAGTGCAAATAAACAAGAGTGTGTTATGTAAGGGTAATAAAACTAATTAACTGAACATGTAAAAACTAAAATAAACACTAAAATCTAGCTTCTGACAGCAATTTTCTTTCTATGAAAAATGTTTTATACTTACCTGTGAATGTTCTCATTTGTCCAGGTCATCATTATCCCCAAATTTCAGTTAAAAGCAACTGGACTTGGTTATTTGTGTACGAAGACGTTTTAGACTTAATAATTTTCGATAAATTAACTTATAAGTTGAACAGAGTTAAGTAACATTTACTCAATTTCTTTAGAAATGTTACACTTAAAGGCAAGTACATTACACTTGATAATGTTGAGTGACTAGTACTTGATATTCAGCAGTAAAATTTACTTGAAATTTTTTTTTTTTCAGTGTACTTCTAACTTGAATTTTTACCTCCTTAAACAATTTCCTAATAAGTTTATTGTCTCAATCACTAGTTTCAAGCCTTCTTCTATACAGCATGAAAGTTAATTGTAACATTTTGGTCACCTACAAATTTGTGCTACTGGTTGCACCTTGATAACAAAGCTAATGTTAGCTAGTTTCTTTGTATGATCTCAGTACTTCACTTAGCAAACTTTTATAGGAGCCATACTGGGAACACTTAAATGCATTGCTCAGTTGCATTTTCTTCCGCTGTAGTTGCACCTGTTTACAGACTACACTTATATCTGCACAGCGTTAGCTAGTCCCTATTAGTTACTAGACTCACTATATTACAACATTCTAAACGGGAGAGGGACAGACATATCTGCAGATCATATCTGCTTTCAGCCTGGTGTTAAAGTGTCTAAAAAAGTCTTCATGCCGAAAAAGTCTAAAGTCTTTTTCGGCATGAAAACACATCAAATAAGCCATCAAGATAGTTTTTTTCGTTGATCAACCATGTATAGAGAATGCCCAGAGTGAAGCTAACAGCCACAAAGGGCTAACACTGATTAGCCCGGGGCGGTGATTTATATGTCTGCACAATGCATTGCTGCAAATATATAAATCACAGTAATAATGGTCTTCTTGAAAAGGTCAGAGATATCAAATAAGTAATTAAAATAATTATTATTGCTATGAGTATTATCCATCTACACAGCTCCGTCTCCAGTGTCTAGTAAATATACTTTATAATCCTATTCATACTTTGATAAAGACTCCTATTCAGACATGATTATGACATACACATGCTTTTAATGACTGTACCTGTTCATCAGTGGTGGTGCTGCATCTTCGACACTACATATTCAACAGATTACCAAGCGGATCTTTTTTTCAGCTTTGCAGAGACATAAGCATTGCTCTGGTAAGATAAGATAATGCTGCGACATCGCTTCTGTTCAGTGACATTCTAGGACACTGTGATCTCTTTTGCATCAGCAAACTAATGTTTGACGTCATTTGTGTGAATTATATGCAAGCAAACGAATGATTAGCCGCAGAAGAGGAGGATAGGTTAAATAATTGTTATCACTACTTTTCACAGAGAACAGGAGATGGACAGAACTGTATTTAGAAGAAAAAGAGACAGAAGAAAAGCAGACTGGAGCATGCTGGAGCTCTGCTGAAGAAAATGACAGATTAATAAAAGAGAGGAACCAAAAGCACTAAACAAGAAGCATTACATTTAAAAGTAATACAATATTAAAGTCTTGTCTGACATTTTCAGCATATCTGACAGCAGATGTGATTTGAAGGTAAGACTGATGTGATGTGGTCACATTGATAATTGCCTGGTCGAAGAAATAGTTTGACATTTTGGGAAATAAGCTTATTCACTTTCCTGCAGAAAGGTAGATGAGAAGAAGCCACTGATGTACACTAATTACGGTGGCAAAGCCAGGAGCCAGGAGCGGGTTTCATTAGCTTAGCAATCAGACTGGAAGCAGGGGGAACAGCTAACCTGGCTCTCTCTGAAGTTCAAAAATACCAGCACGTCTAGCACTCGGGCCAGACAGTCCACGTGAACCCCATGTGTACGTCACTAAAAATACTGCTATTTTGTCAGGACCCTTTGGCCTCACTTATCAACCCTAGGAAACCCTGAAAGAAAATAGCTTCATGAAGCTTTCATTTTGACATCACTACTTTTTCCCCATCCACATTCATTCAAGCCCTTCCTAATGTGCCTCTGATTGGCTGATACTTGTTGCCTTCTTCACAGAATGTTGAGGTGGTGGTGGGGGATAACGCTGCAGGAGCGGGCTCAGTAGAAATTGATATGGCACACTGATTAATGAGAAAATGTAAAAATAACACTTCATATCAAAAAGGTTGCTGGCTCTTGGTATAAAGAAATGGTAAAGGTGAGCTCCTGGTATCAGCACATTTTCTTCATCATCAGGTCAGACCTGGGCCTTTTCTCTATACAGCTAAATGTTAATGACACTGGTCTTTTTGTAATCTGCAAGGTGTAAATTCAAACTATAATTTTGTATCCCATAAATAGTTACATAACAAACCACTTTAAAAAATAAATAAATAGTGTTCTAGTGTGGAAATAAGTAGATCACTGCAGACTGAAAGCAAAGTCAACAAGGCAACTGTCAATGGAGTCACAATATCGTATACAGAAGACACTCATTCAATTGTCCTTAGTAGCACACTAAGCTATGTGAAGAAACAACTCCTCTTTTTCAACACCATCTAATGAAAACATTTTACACGTTTGAGTAAAACAACAGGTAAATGCTTGGCATCTGTTGTGACCAAGGTAGAAATGGTCTTATTGTAGCCGGCAGTGCTCAGAGTACAAGTTATTTACATGTAGTGTCATAGTTTCCAATCTGGTTCACAGCTTCTGCGGCTCATGACGCCACCTATCCTGACCTTCACTGTCTCACTCTAATAGGCGTTGCAGGAACAGCAGCAAATAAAGCAGGCTGAGCTGCAGTAGGGTGAATGGTGTGTGTGTGGGGGTTTGGAGCTGATTTAATAGCAGACTGTTGTAGCCCTGCAACGAAGCAGCGAGTTGCAGCCATATGATGTCAGTTGGGCAGTGAGTCACAGTGGTCCCAGTACAACACAACACAACACTGTCCATCTGCTGCTCCCCGCAATTACATACACTTGTGAAGCGTAGAGCTTCATATTGCTGCTGCAGAACCAGACTACAGGCCATACAGACGACAATACACAACACCGGGGAGAACGCAGAAATTATGTTTAGAGAAGAAGAGAAGACTGGTACAGATATTTAAAACTCACACACACATACACACACACACACACACACACACACACACACACATACTGTACATACATATACAAGCTTTCCTACTGGGAGTTGGGTTCTTGTTTGGTTCCTTACATTTATCATTCACTAAGTAACGTTGACAGTTTTTGCTGCAAGTCCCAAAACAATACAGTAGTGAGTTACAATGCTGCAATCCTTCCTCAAAACCTTTTCCCCCCCATTTATTAATAGGAGCCAGGCTTCTTATGTACAGTATATTATCTATATCAATGTTACAAACAGAAAAACCTGAGTCACATTCAAGCAACTCTAATCACCAGCCAAAATCCATGCTCGCTATCAATAAGCTCAATTTGCAGCGAAGCAGAAATACTATACAGTTATATCTGGATTCAGCTTAAATCAAAGCAATGGTCCATCAAAATACTAATGGACAAATATCGCCAAGGAAACAGCATAGGAATAAACTGCAATTGTAGAGCAGTCACATGCTGCTCTTTCCCATGACTCATTAAAGGAATACATTTTAAGGAAATGATAGATGTGAGGATCAATGCCACTCTCCCATTTGTCTCTTCAACACAAGGCTTCAGTCAGCTTAGCTTCGCTTTGCAGGTGTAGTTGAGACTTTAATGAAGGTGGAGTTTGAACACGTGTGTGATCCGAGCAAAGGCACCAGAAGTAGAGGGCAGGAAATAAGGAAGGGAGGATTTGGCATCACAGCTGGTGTTGCAGGATGGTCCATAGTTTCTTGTGGAAATTAAATCAGCAGGTGGATTTCTCATTCCCAAATACCATCGTTTGGCAAACCGCAAACGCACATGGCTTTGCAGTGATATTACATACTTAAAGCAAGTGCTCCAGGGTCAAGAGCACCAGACTCTGCATAAGGAGGCAGGTTGGGATGGTGGATAGGTCATGAGACACCAGGCGTTCACCCAGGAGACTGTGGTTCACGTCCAGTTCATGTGTTCAGGCCCATGTGTCCTGTGTGTTACTGAAGTTTCTTATTACAAATGCACTTATTTTAACCCCACCCACTTGTTTTTCCTCACCCTAACCAAGTGTTTTTGGTGCTTTAACCACGTAATTTGTATGGATGACAATGTTAAAATGTGTTTTCTGTGTTTAAAACAGCGACCGGAGCACTGACAAGTGACGCCAAAGGGTCCTGAAAAAACGTCCTTACATCACAGCTTTCTGGAAGTGCTGTCTCTGTCTGACTCTTGCTAACCTGTTTGTCTTCCTCCTCTTCTTCCCAGACCCGTACGAAGACCATTCAGGCTCTCTGCGTCTCATCACCATTAAACCCATGACTGCCCAGCCAACCTACTCCTACCCGTCCTCTTCATCCCACAGCCAAGACTCTGTGGTCCTCAATGGGGAGGTGAGCCTGCACACACATACATAATGTACACACACCCTCATGGCTTTATCACGCTCAGCTTTGAGGTGAGTTCACAGCACTGACAGTATAGGGCAGAGCAAAAACTAGAACATCAGTCACACAGTCGGTACAGTTGAGCAGCATGTGGTAGCAGTGGTCGTTAATATGGCAGATGTTTTGGTTATGTTTATGCTTGAAAGAGATGGTGCCTCATGTCAGGGGTACTTTACCCCAGGATACTTGGAAAGATTGTTGCGTTCTCAACTAATTTGAATATACAGAAATTGCAATTTAAAAAGGAAGAAATACACATTTTGAGCGAGCTGTAACAGTGTTTAAACTTGTTAGCTAGTGATCAGAGAAGTCTAAATAGTTGATTAGGTTAATATCAGATAAATGGCTGAAATATTTGGCTCTAGTGATGAGGGAGGAAAAAAAGAGAGCCCCCGGGGCCAGTTCGTCTGCAACTGACCCCGTGTGCATTAGCAGAAAATATCATGTTTAGGGTGTGACACATTCTCTGATTATCGAGTTGTAGACACAGTTTATTGTATTATATATTAAAAATGAAAACAGCTCTCACTTGGTTGCCTCTGAACGAAAGAAGCCAGGAAAATATGATTACTTGAATTCAATACTTAAATGGATTGTTTGCAGGCAAACCATGGTGGGCTGAAGCAGAAGTCGGACATCGAGCACTACAGGAACAAACTGCGCCAGAAGGCCCGGAGGAAGGGTTACGGAGAGTTCTCTCTGTCTGAGAACGGCAGCCATGGTTACAGTCACCGTGACACCAGGCACAGTCGGCACGACAATGGGGTCAAAGAGCCAATGACCGCTGAGGAGAAGAGGGCCTCCTTCGCAGGATGCCATAAGAGGTATGGAGTCGACTTTGAGGGGTTCCAGAGACATCAGAAAAAAGTTATTAAATTTGAGTGTAATTAAGGTTGAATATGGAGAATGAGCAGAACACCGACATCTAGTGTCTCAAGATCAAAGTCACAACAACAAAAAATAATTCCAGCAGCCGAGTTGCAAGGTTTGTTGCCCAGTAGCCTACAGGAGACCGGAGTCTGTTTGAGCCTGTTTGAACCCATCCCCTCCTGCAAATCACACCATAAAAACAAGAATTAGAGGAGTTTGACTGACAGTTAGCGTTAGCCATTACAGCTAAGTAAACATGAAAGTGATGTTGGCGATCAAGGAGAAATGTAGCCAATTGGGCGTGTGTTTTAATGCTGTTGAGCTCCTTTATGTCAGTCCGTGGAGTTAATGCTTGGCCTATATTGACTCTCGTTTTTGCCTGTCTCTGGCAGAAATGGGGACTCGAGTTTGAGACTCGGACTCGAGTGGCACTTAAGTTGCACACAAATGTGACTTGAGACTTGACTTGGACTCACCCCCAAAGACTTGAGACTCGACTCGGACTCAAGATTTGAGACTTGTGTACAATTACAATCTATGTACTTTTCGGAGCGTTAACATCAGGAGCAGAAAGTCATTCTCTCCCACATAGATGTGTGAGCGGCGACGCTCCACAGATGACACGGAGAGCAAGTCACCTGCTACTGCTGCTGGGGCGAAGTTAGTTCTAAGTTGGATATTCAACAGACCCCTCCAGTCCCAGTCTATCCAAATATCCAACTTCAAACTAACTTCAGCCCGGTCTGCTGCTGCAGTTTCATTACCTTCTCTCATATTGTTTGGCTTTAATAATGTCACTCAAATATCTACAGCCTGATGTGGCTGCCTCTTAAATATCTTCGAAATCCTCCAATGAGAGCAGGACCTGGAGTTTCAGGTGTGTCTGTAATTAGTTCCAGGTAAAGGGAGCTGCAGACTTCGTTTATTTACAGTAGATTATAAGGTGTCATTAGTTGGGACCTATGTAATTATACAATACGGTTGCATATTTTATTATTTATTAAAACCATAAGAGACTTGATTAGGACTTGCTGCTTCTTCAGAGACTTGAGACATGACTCGGACTTGCAAAACGTGACTTGTGACCATCTCTGGTCTCCGGTCACTCCTGCTGCAGGATTGGCAAACTCCATTTCACCCAGTGCCAGCCTACAGTAGTTGCACCGAACAAAAGAAAACCCTGACAACTGACAGAAAGTCATTGTCAAACATGTCAACATTTTTTTTAAATATTAATTCTAACTAAATATATTGTTTTATGGAAAAGCAATACTTGTATGCTGTACCCCTCAAAATGCCCAATGAGTGTTTTTTTTTTTTAAATAAAGCTTTTACTAAAGATTCTACATATTTAACCTTGAATATTTTAACTTCATTGGCAGTCACTACCCTGCAGATGGTTCAAACAAATCAAGAGAATCAACCAAAATCTCCCCAAATGTTATGACAGTTATGTAGAAATATTTGACAGCCCCAAAATTAAAGGATTACAGTTCACCATCAAAGCTGAGCCCTGTTTTATTATTGAAGCGTATGAAATATTCTATTTCGTTTCAAGTGGAAAACTATTAAATTGCTTAAGGTCTTTTACAACTTTTCCACCAACAATTATAGATCTGCTGTAGATGTGTAGCTGTAGAGCATAGTTGCTAAGCAACACATAAGGAGTGAGGGATGAGTGAGCAGTGAGGGGGGATTTCTGGTCAGCACATTAATATTTTACAGTTCATACATGTCTGTTTTGCTTCTCTTTATCACTAACTGATTTAACACATCTAACCCTGTAAACCGTCCATGAACCATTGTTTGCTGTTCAGGCAAAGATAAGAAACTGTAGCAACAGAAAACCTTTGGATGTCAACTGACACGTGATGTCCGGGATTCAGAGTGTAGAAACACAAACGCATTAAACAACACAAGGCTTTATGTAAAAATGTGAATTTGACCTAATTAATCGCTTTTGCTTGGTTTCCATTTTAATCCTGTGTCACTTGGCTTCTTTCTTATATATTTATTTAAGAATTTGAACAAAATAATGATGAGTTAATCAGCAATCAAGTCAGAGCAAAAACTATTAAGTGAATACAAACAAAACTTTTTTTCCAAAGGTAATTGAGGGTAAATAGAATAAGCTATATATTGTGACATTGGGTAGTAAAAAATAAATGCATTAGCTTTCCTCTGAGTTCTAGGTTTTAACTCTCTCTTATAACTCATGTTCTCTCCATTAGGTACTCACACCCGCGGGAGCCCACTTATTGGAGTCGGCAGTCACTGAGCAGCCCAAGCCCAGTAGAGACGGAGATGGACCTGCTGGTGCTGAGAGAAAGATCCCGGAGGGGCATCCGAAACAACGGCTATGATGTGAGTAACTAGAAAGGCATGGACTTTCCCATAAAGCCAAGTCTTTTTTCAGTGATTTCTAAGCAAATACCTCTATAACCTTTAAGTTCTTACTAGGACCAAGTGAGTAGAGGATCAGAGCGATTTACTATAGGAGATCTTCAGAAAAATATCAAGAGGCAAGCATGCATATCTTTGAAAAAATGTTGAAGCTGGATCCTGTAACAAACTGTAATACAGCAGCTGAGGTCTGACTTCTGACCAGTTGAGTCATGCAGAGCTTCCAAAAAGCTCACATGATAGTTGTGGTAAAGTAAAGCTCTGCCACTTTATCAAACGAATAAAATAATCTCCTGCAAGGATTTTATAACTTTAATCCTTCCTGTCCCTCCTTTACTCCGACTCTGATGCTGTGAGCTCACACCTAGAGGATTAAGAAATCACCTTTCGATGAACTTTATAAGCCTGCAGCAAACAGAAAGATAAAGACAGAGGAAGTAAGACATGATTCCTTCATTTTAAAGACAGCAGAAGATGGAGAAAGGAAGAAAGAATGAGATAAAATGGGGACAGAGTGTGAGTTAAATCTCTTTGTGCTGCTTCTCTGCTGCACCACAGTAACAGCAGCAACCGTGCTACCTACCAGAATGTCAATGACTCTGAATATGATTATAGCCTATTCATGGATTCAGATGGGTTGCTCGATAGTGGTTAATAGCCTCGGATGCACAGAACTGTTTGAAATGACACAAGGAGAACAGAGTGTGTTTGTGCAGTAGCATGTGTGTTTGTGTGTTTTGATACAGCTTGTGTTTGCAGTTTTTGTGGATTATCTACAGGTATGTAATTGGATCCAGCACAACGACAATAATTCAAATGTTGAAACATTAGAAAAATGTAATTGTTTTTGAAAATGTTATCCTCATTTAGGATTTGATGCCATGTTTCAAAACAGTTTGGACAGGGTCATGTTTACCTGTGTGCTGCATCACCTCTTCTTTTAACAACACTCTGTAAGCGTTTGGGAACTGAGGAGACCGACTGCTGTCATTCTGAAGGTGGAATGTTTTCCCATTCTTACTTGATGGGGGATTTCAGCTGCTCAGTTCAGGGTTTCATTTGTCTTATTTTACATTTCATAATGCGCCAAACATCTTCAATGGGTGACAAGTCAGGACTGCAGGAGATCACATTAGCAGCCAGGCTCTTTTACTGCAGAGTCATGCTGTTGTAACACGAGCAGAATGTGGGTTGGCATTGTCCTGCTGAAATAAGCAGGGACGTCCCTAAAAAAGACATTGTAAACTTGGCAGCATGTGTTGCTCAAAACCTGTATATATGGTTCAGCATTAATGGTTCCTTCACAAATCTGCAGGGGACCCATGCCATGTGCACTAATGCAACCCCATCACAGATGCTGAAAAACATTATTGTAAAATTGTTGCACTAATTGCAAGTGCAGTCTTTCACAGAGTGGTGAACCCCTCCCAATCTTAACTTCAGAAAGACTCTTTCTAAACCCAATCATGTTACTAACCTGTTGCCAGTAAGCTTCATTAATTCTGAGATCTTCCATCAGATGTTTTCTTTGAGACTTTCACAACTTTTTCAGTGGTTTTGTTGCCACTGTCACAACTTTTTTGAAATGTGTTGCTGGCATCAAATTCAAAATTCATCATCATCATTTTCAAAAATGTCTCAGTTTCAGAATTTGAAATGTTGAAATATTAAATTAAATATTGTGTTTCAATGTTTTACAAATTATCACATTCTGTTATTATTTACATTTTACACAGTGACCCAACGTTTTTGTAAACAGGGTTGTACTACACTGACCATGGATAAGAACCTCAGACAACCTACTTCAGAAAAGCCAAACTATCCCTTTGATACTCAATTTATCCAAAAATATTTTTAAAAATACACTCAGTATTCAGTACGCCAGTTTATTAGGTACATCTAGCTTAAACTAACACAGTCTAATACAACAGTACTGCAATAATCCTACCTTCATATAGGTTATAATTATAATGTTACTATGTTAATATTACATGATGTTGTAGCTACAGGAGAGCCTGCTTCACAGATGGTATAGGTCTGATGACCTGAAAAGTGTGAGAACATTGGTTAGACTCCCTTTCTTAAAACTTTAAGACCTGTAGAGCATTTTCTATGGCCTTCTGCTTCTGACCGCCTTGATTTTTGTGAGTGCTGCTGTCTATTTTCAGCTTCTCCATGAACTGAAAAGACTTTTGACATCAGTATTCCTCAGGGTTAATCAGTGTGTGCAGAGATGGTGACTGGAACGATCAGATTTCAATACCTTCATCACTTATTAGACAAGTTGATGAATGGCTGAGTGTGTATGCTCTGCAGGCTGAACCAGAACCGTTCGAGGAAACCAACGTGGACCGTCTGATGAGCTCTCTGGGTTACGGAGGTGGATCTACTGGCACCGGGAACGGCAGCTTGGGGGTGAAAGCTCACCGTGGCTCCGACTCCTCCACACTCAGCTCCCAGCCATCCATTGATGAAGTCCGCACGCAGATGCATATGTTGCTAGGCAACGCCTTCAGCCTGGCACCTCCGGACCACGACCCCCCTTCTCCTCCAACCAAGTAAATTTATATTTTTTCACAGAACATTTATTTCTTAGCACATCTGCATGATTTTCTGTATCGTGTGGGAAAGAAAAGTACATCCCACCCCCAGCTGCTGTTCACAAAGTGGAGATTTTCTGAACATGTCTTGATTTTGTACAGTACACCAGAGAAAAACAGAAGAGAGTAGGAGTGAACTTTCGATTCAGCTTTTTGTTTCTGTTCCTGTCTCTCATCAGCAGCCGTCACCACCACCACCACCATGCCCACAGAGCCTACAACCCATCCCACACCAGCCACTACAGTGACGGGGTGACCAGCGCCCCGGGGACCATGAACCATCCCTGTGGAGGCAGGCAGAGGAGTGCAGGCTACGAGGACATGCACCAGTGTAGCCTGCCCAAACCAGTAAGCACTAGAAGGAAGTTCATGGGCCCATTTACCCATATTATATATAATTAAATATGTATATAAAAAATATTGTTTCCTCAATTACCTCAAGTGGTACCATGTCATGCTGATAGTTTTGGTTCTATTAGTCCAGGTGTTTCTGTTTCACACATTACTGCCTCCACCCCAGTACAATGGAGGTGAAGGGAATCTCATTTGTGGTGGTCACATTTCCAACAGTATATAATAGACTCTACTGTCAATGAGCTCTTTTTACCATTTCTTCGGCAGAAAGCAGTTTCAACAGAAACTATTAACAGTGATACCTATGGAGAGAATGGAATAGGATAGGTACGCATATGACATGATGGGATGGGAAATTAAGATTTATTAAAAGAAGAAAATAGGCACAATATATAGCTGTGACAAGTATGCATTTTATCTGATAGACTTAGATGATAAAAGTGAAATTCATTTATTTTCTTGCTGTTTGCCTTGAATAGAATAAAATCCATTCCTACTTTATGGAAATAGATTTGATATGTGAAAAAAGCAGTGATGGGAAAAAGTATTTAGATCCTTTACTAAAGTGAAAGTTTCCTAGTTTACCCGATGTATAGTACTTGGATAGAGCCTGACATCCTTTTGCTATCTCCACTATCAGCCATAGCGTTGCACAAGATGATTGTGATTTTTTAAAGAAATACGGACGAGCCAGAGTTTTTTTTTTTTTCAACCATTATCCCAGAATGATAAGCTAAAGTAGTAGTAACACCACAACATAAAAAGACACTATTATATGTAAATGTATTATTATATTCAAAAGTATGAAGATACTATGAAGATTCACTGATAAACAGCATCAACCAACATTAGCAACAGTCGCAGGTGCAGGTATAACAACACAGGTTTGTTGTGTTAATGAAAACATGGTGGAAGGCTGTGACAGCTCCAATATGAAATGTTTATACTGTTTCATTCCTTTATATTATTATAGTGGCATAACAGTATAAAACAAGTGTTTTCATATTTGCACAAACTGTCACTACATCCTGACATCACTACATGAGACAGACACTCTGTGAAAACCTTCCTCCGCCTCAACCTACTAACCTGACTCATCTCGGAACCATCTGAGAAGCCGTCATTGGAAACTGATTAGGAAAGGGCAGGCGCTTTCAAAACATACATGGCAGGTGATTGGATGAACCGTCTGTAAATCAAACTCTCACCGAAGTCAATCAGTGCGGTTCTCTTCTCTAAATGAAGAAAAACTCTACAGTTCTGATTAAACAGATGCATCAAAGCTAACCTTTAGGAGGCGCCATCATTGTTTTGAAGGAGTGACCGCCCCTTGTGTTGTTGTCACCCTCCGCTCCCCCCTCAACTGCCAGTAGCTACACACTGGATGCTGAATGGTTGGCTCACTTTTGCTCTGAGCACAAACATGTTACTTGGAGCCTGACAAGATGGATTTTGTGTGAAATGTGAACCCACGATTATTGCGTGATTGCGTGTTATCATGAGAATTCAGATGCTGTGCTGCAGGTTACCCTCCTGCTGCTCTGCCTGAATGAAAACAAACAATCAGAGCCGAGGAGTCTCTGACGCAGTGTAAATAACTGCTCTAAACTCTGATCAAACTCTGAAACTAGTCAGCACTGATCAAATAGGAATCAATATGTTTTCACTGTATTGCATATTTCTTGTATAAAGTGTTTTCAGAAACATATTTTAGTGTTCTCTATCGTAAGAAGAGTTTATATACATTTTTTCATACATTAAATTGTTATTGTTGTTAGGGCCATGCACAACATATTTCATAAAAGCAGCATCCTTTCTGCACGTTTGCACACAGACTTGTACAGAGACGTGGGACAGAAAAGCTGCTGTTAGTGATCTCACTGTGTGTGTATTACCAACAGCTGATCAACAGGGGAGAAGCTTTACAGAGATTAAAGAGACTGAGGATTGAACACCCACCAACAAATAATAACAAGCCTTGTGCTGCTTGAATCTGTATTAATCTTGTGTTTTGCTCCGATCAGACAGCCCGCTAATTTTCTAGCCCTCTTTATTTGTCCAGATTTGTTTACTGTTACTTCCACTGCTGTTCTTGGTATTTCGCACTCTATAAAGTCCATATGCTGGTTAAATGTGTCATAATTTAGATTTGTTGCTTCTGCAGGGTTTCCGTTTCACCCAGCTTCCTGATATGGGCATTGGGTCTCCCCCGCCACTGATCCCCTCAAGACCAGGACCACCGCCTGGGACCTCATTACGACGGTACAACACACACTCACACAAACAGAACTACAGACACTTGAATAAGAAAATATATTTAAAATAGTAATAATAGACACAAGGGAACCTCTGTAAAGGACAAGATATCGACTAAATGCTACAGACGTAAATGCTCTACCAGGTAGCCAAACATCCACTGTGCAGCTGAGATTCAAAAGAGGTACTCACATGTGGCATTTCAATAGCAAACAACCATCAACCAGATGTGTTTAACGCTTCACTAGAGAGAAACATAGTTGATGAATAAGGCTTGAACTGCTTGTAGCTAGTCTGCTTTGGTGAATGCGCTGTGGGGAAGTTTCTGTAGGGAAACTGCCGTAGAACCTGGGGCACGACAGACCCCTTCAGGACCCTACATAGACGAGAGGAAGAGAAGAATAGGGAGGACTGCAGAAAACAAGAGCGAAAGAGGACAGGTTGTGACATGGTTAAGGTGTGGTCCTGCTCCCAAAACTCTGCGAGGGAGCAGTTGAAAGTGTTCCTGGATGACTTCTCGGCCAATCAAAGTGTCGGTGCTAATCTCTGTATCAGATCAATATATAACTCAGGAAGAAGAAGGTGAATAAAGATTTTTAAAAAGCCACAGAATATTAATAAAACTGGGAGCTGGAACCGTAACCCATCATCATCACTTTCTAAGCACAGCAGAAGTCTACTTTTGCATATTTTTCACACCATTTTTCAAAACTCTGTTGGATTAAGTGTGTTAAACAAAAGGAAATCATCTGTTCACAGCCGATGGAAATTACTTTTATAATTATGAATCTCTAATGCACCTGTGTGAAACTTCTTTGCCCAATTTTTCATTCAGCAACCAGTCAGGAGTTATTCACCTCTTTATTTAGTTTTGTTGATATTTCTACCCAGAAGTTTCATTTGGTATTTCATTTTTATTTGCGATATTCAGCATTTCTGAGTTTTTAAAGGATGGAACCAAGACTCAAGGTCGACACCTAAAATATGGCTGTAACATTTCAGCCAAAAAGAATGACACGGAAAAATCTGATGCAGTACAATAAGAAATTCTTTATTGGTCCTTTGGTGGAGGAAGAATGCAGTACAAAAACTGTGCTATAATGAATGCCTGAATGTCATGGACACGGACACACAAGAACACACAAGAACACACAAGAATAAAGTGAATAAAGAAAACTTTCTTAGAAGATGTCTTTTTAATTTATACAGTTTTTCAACAGGGCGTTGTAAAAAAGAGTGCAGCAGGGTTTGTTGTCTCAAGTAAAACCCTCTTTAGAGAAAAATTCATGTTGTGATATACTTGTTTACCTTTTTATTTTTAAGTATCAACAAACAGGCATTCAGCACAAGTTGAGGTTGAACCTGTTCATGTTGTCCATTGTGTGATGATTGATTAAAATAATGTATTCATTTGACCACATGTTGATGAAAATATTACATTATTATAATATATTATAGTATGTAATATTATGATATATTTAAATACTTGGTGAGTGTTAGAGCATTTTGTAAACAAATTGTGTCATTTTGGCCTGAGATTTCTCATTTTTATAGTTACTGCTGTGTGGACCAATGTGTTCAAGCAAATGAGTAAAACTGTAATCAGCATCATTTGAGCCGACTGCCTCTCACTTCTCTCTCTCTCAGGCCCACTTGTTAGTCTGCCTGGTATGAACTGAGCAGCTTCTTCATTCGAATGCTGTTGCTGTGTGCACCATGTTGCTGGGCACTTTAGCACTGCAGAGAGTGATTGACTGTTCAGCTGATGTGGATTACATGGAGGGACGTGTTTGCCATCTGGTGGACAAACCCAAAAAAAAACGCTTACAAGTAAACATGCTCCAGCTGCGATGTACCGCAGATTGACAGGAACAAACCCACACCTTGCAGTAAAATGCAGAAATATAATCTAGATATAATACAGGACTTAAAATGTTTGAATCATGTAAGACAGACACGGTTGGTTTTACAATTCTTCAACTATGGTTGTGTGACCATTATTCTTGCAAACAGAAATGTGTTAGTTAATAATTGAGCTTTTCATACATCAGTTCCTCTGTTCCCTCAGGGAGGAAGAGTGCAGCATTTTAATTTCTCTTTAGTATGCACTGTGTGGCATTAGCGAGCAGAGTGCATTATGGTCCCGAGCCCTGGCGATGGCATCATCTGTCCTCCGGTCTCCTGCTGTAGTGTAACATGTACAGCGGTTAGTATTTAAACCGTGCAGATGCTGCTGCTGCAATGTCACAAAAAGGACAATGACAAAACGTGTAACACTGAAAATGGAAAAGTGTGGTCTACACAGAGAGCAATAACAAGCTGGAACACAGACACTGCTTAGAGTTTTCAGATGGTGAGGCCATGGCACAACAGACCTCTTCAGGACCCCAAATAGAGGAGAGGAAGAGAACAATAGGGAGGGCTGCAGAAAACAAGAGCGGAAGAGGACAGGTTGTGACATGGTTAAGGTGTGGTCTTAAGTAAATCTGTGTCATCGGATTTTGAAATAAAAAAGCTATTGGATTTCTAGCACTGGATATTTATGCATTGAAAATGAGTTCAGCTCTTCATTTTTCAGTGTTCACAAATTCAAGGTTGAACAATTCAAGGTTAAGAAGCAAAACACAATGTTATAAATTCAAAGTGAGATAATTCAAAGTTAAAAATTTCATCAGGCCAAATTCAGCTGCAAAATTCAGAGTTGACATTGAAAAATACACTGAAAAATTAAGAGTTGAATTCACAGTACTTTCTGATTCATATTTTCAATGCATAAATATTCAGAAATTCAAAAGCTTTTTTATTTCAAAATAAGATGCCACAGATTTACTTCCACACCTGAAACTCTGCCAGGCAGCAGTTGAAAGTGTTCCTGGATGACTTCTCGTCCAATCAAAGTGTCGGTGCTAATCTCTGTATCAGATCATTTTATAATTCAGGAAGAAGAAGGTGAATAAAGATTTTTAAAAAGCCACAGAATATTAATGAAACTGGGAGCTGGAACCGTAACCCATCATCATCACTTTCTAAGCACAGCAGAAGTCTACTTTTGCATATTTTTCACACCATTTTTCAAAACTCTGCTGGATTAAGTGTGTTAAACAAAAGGAAATCATCTGTTCACAGCCGATGGAAATTACTTTTATAATTATGAATCTCTAATGCACCTGTGTGGAACTTCTTTGCCCAATTTTTCATTCAGCAACCAGTCAGGAGTTATTCACCTCTTTATTTAGTTTTGTTGATATTTCTACCCAGAAGTTTCATTTGGTATTTTATTTTATTTGCAACAATGATATGGAAAAATCTGATGCAGTACAATAAGAAATGCTTTATTGGTCCTTTGGTGGAGAAAAATCTACGCAGTGTTTGTGAGTGTACTGCATGTACACTCACAAACACTGCGTAGAGTTTTTAGATGGTGAGGTCATGAGTCATAAGTACCCAAAATGTCCAGATATTTCAACCAGACTGCAAAAAGAAAGTCTAAAAAATGTTTTCATTATTTTCTTATTGTATCATTAGTTATGTTTTCTGCGATTTTCTCTCAACATGAAGGTTGAGTTGCAAGTGTAAGACCTTCAAATGATGATGATCAGATCAAGTCTGAAATCTTTTTGCATCTGAGAAGCTCCATTGGAATGCAAGAAAAAATGTCACACTTGAACTTAAATATTGCATCCTGTTTTTATTTTTGTTGGTCTAAAAGTGGACAGTTTTAAATATATCAAGTCTAATACTGGAATCGGCATATCAAATGCCTACCATGATTTTTCTACCAATTGTAGAGCATAAACTTACTTCATTACATCCTTTAATTCCCTGAAATTTAGATGAAAATGCAGATTTAAGTTCGCAAGCAAGCATTTTACCTGCCTTTTCGCCATTTTCATATTTGTACAACACAAAATCCAACTCTTCATGTCTCATTGCTTGTGCCTCCACCCATGCCAAAATCAGTTCCTATTGTAGAACATAATTATTTGCATTTCCCATATAGTTCAGCTCTAGATTTTTAAGTTTGGATAACTACTGCATTCAATCTTACCTCCATGCCTTGAAGTGTAAGTCCGGCGTAAAAATCATTCCTCATCTTTTTCGGCACTTACATACATCAAATAAGCCATTGAGACAGTTTTTTCATGTACAAACTATTAACGAAGATATCCCGGAGAGTCGCTAACAGCCGGATGTGGCTAACATGATTAGCTCAGGGCAGTACGGCATTAAAACTTTATTTTTTTGGTGCTTTGTTTTGGCAGTGTACCTATGTTCCCCGCTTTGTATGTGACTGGGGAACATCGGACCTTTTAATATTATTATTATAGGATAATTTTTCTACAATCAGTGCCAAATTCCCCGGCAAATAGTCTTATGTAGACCCTAACACTACTCCCTAACCGTAACCCATAACCCTAACAAAATGCTAAATTAAATCGGACCCACGGAATATATGGACTCTTCATTTTATGTGTAGGGACTCTTCTCATGCTACAGCAGAGGTTTGCTGTTATTTTGAGCAGTATTAGTGGTTAAAAAAGCCGTTTTAATGCCGGAACCGTACTGTCCTGAGCTAATAACTGTTAGCCACCTCCAGCTGTTAGCGACTCTGCGGGATATCTGTTAATAGTTTGTACATGAAAAAACTGTCTCAAAGGCTTATTTTTAAAGACTCCCCTGTCTTGATAGGGGTACCTGGATTCATATTCAGTTCAATATTTTGCTGTACCTAGATACTGATAGGTGAAAACAAATTGGTTATCCTTTACCAGAGAATTATTAAAGCTTCATTGCTTGATTTTCTATTCTATTTTAACCTCTCTGTGTTGTCGTCACCCTCCACTCCATGCAGTAGCTCCTCACAGGACGCTGATTGAGCAGCTCATTTTTGAACAGAAAAAAATGCATTACTTGGAGCCTGACAGGACGAATTTTCGTGTGATATGTCAGGCTATCCTTATTCACTGTTCGTAAATATAACTATGAAAACTAATGCACTATAATTTGTGTGAATTCCGTGAATCCAAAGCAGAGACGCACCTGATAATCATGGTTGGCTCAGGTGTTGTGTAGCAAGAATTATAGATATGGTGCAAATCCTGCTCTGTCTGATCAGGGCAGTATGTTATGCAGCAGAGTCTGTAACAGACCTTGGCTAGAATATTTTCAATATAACTAGTCAGTACTTGGTGTGTAATTTAAAAAACCAAACATGACTAATATGTGGATGGACTCTGTGTGTGTGTCTGTGTGCTTGTTCTGTTCTGACTGTATTGTATCAACCAACTTCATTTTGACATTTCAAATTTGCATTACACTTCAACAGACACCTAATAGCAACAGAAATGTAGAAAGATTTCCTCCTCACTTGAAATGTAAGAAATAATTTTCAATAGATCATAATCATAGATCTAAATCATAGTTGACCTCCTCTCTTCTACGTGGAGCTTTAGTTTTATGCTGCTGTATTCAATAGCTGCTGTAGAATTGTCGTATGATTACCGTATATGAGGTTTACATCAGTCCCTCCTCTCCACTGACAGTTCCACCCCTGATGTTAGTCTGAAGCCCCGTGTGTCAGAGGCCTCGGACCTGCAGGCCCAGCAGCACAACGGCGCCCCGTACCTGCCGCTGTCCAGGACCCCCTTCCCTGCTGTAACTGTCGACCAGTCCATCACCACCTACTCAGGTACGACAGAGTGGTGGCGTTGAAATGCAGACAGTAGCTATGATGATGAGTCAAGTTCAGTCGTTGGCTAAATCCATCTTTGCACCTCACAGGAAACCCAATAACAGCAGTCTACGCTATATCTGCCAACCGCCCGGGATACTCAGACTACTTCGTCATGTCACCACCGTCCTCATACCGCAGCCCGTCCTGGATGTCCTACCCACCCGAGCCAGAAGACCTGCCGCGTCAGTGGAACGACACACCGGTGAGACACACACAGCTCCTGTATATAGTTTGATACATGACAGGCTGCAGACACTTTCTGGACCAGTATTTTTCCAGTGTGTAAAGTAGTTCTTCTCTTCTCCCCGCAGAACTCACGTCATCTTGAAACCATCTGCTGAATTCATCAGCCTGTGACACTGAGTGGAAACGGCTGATAGCTTGGTGGGTCATACCGTCGCAGCACTGCTGTGTTCTGTTTCCATGCTTTTAGTGAGAGGAGCATTTGTTTATATGTATTTCAAATATATTTATACTTCAGCAACGTTAGATTATTTAGATATTAGATGTTAAGATGTTAGATTTAAAGGAAATATATAGAGCGACCTGTCTTATCAGCCTCTACTAGGGTGGAACAACGAAGAGTGCTCTATTTCAATTACTGAAACAAATTAGTTTAATCCTTCATATCATTTAGGATTCAGACTGGGTTATCGGCTAGATATCTCCACATGCAGAAAGTGACAAATGGAAACTAACACTTTACTTACATTGTGAAGAAGTTTCTGAATTTTTTAGTGTCCTCTCACTCTTTAAAAAAAAAAACAGCAGAATTTTAACCTGCACAATGATATACTTGATATACTAAGTTTATGACCACACCTAAGTTTCTGGCTTGGTTTGTGGTTTTTAGCATTGCTGTTGACCGTTGATCATTCTTCCTTAGCTCCTAAAACTATTATTTCAGTTTTTTCTTTGTTTAATTGGGAAAATTCTGCTCCATCCAACCGTTGATTTGCTCGATGCATCTACCCAGTGCTTGTATTTGACCATAGTCGCCTGGTGATATAGTTATGTAGATTTGTGTGTCGTCTGCGTAGCTTATGGTAACATATGTTGTTGTTTTTCATGATCTGAGCCAGTGGAAGCATGTAGATATTAAACAGAAGAGGCCCCAAAATGGAGCTTTTGGGAGTTCTGCTCTCAGATGTGTATTTACCTATAGACACAAAGTAGTCCCTGTCCTTCAAGTAGGATTTATACCTTTTCAATACTGTGCCAGTTTTTCATCCTACAGCTCTGTGGTCGTGCATGTAGAGGGCTAAGGGTAAGGGCAGGGCCATACTACCTCATATCTAAGATGGTCAAAAGGAACTGATAACACCCATTCAGTCAGCTCTAAAAGAATTAGCTTTGCAAATGATTAATGAGGAAGCAGTTTGTTGTTTTTAATGAGTGACACTAAATGTGCACAAGAAAACTCCACAGAGCAACTTTAACAATCCAAAATCATGTAAATCTTTTAACATATTACTTAAAGTTGAAATCGGCAACATTTTTTTGATCATATTCACTGAAACCGACACTATGCTCTGATAGAACAACATAAATCAACCGGGTTTAGGAAAAAACGCACCTCTACATGCACATAGAGCTTGTTGTTTGTTTTGCAAAAATTCACAGGAATCAGGTGCACACGCACTGAGGAGCACTCGAAGGGAGGAAGCAGAGGAGCTCGGTGGTAATAGGGGAGGGGCGTGAGAGTTGTAAACATTAGAAATTTGACTGTGTCAACTCGATCAGCCAGACTTGCCGACTGCAGATTTAAAATCAGCCTGGTAATATGTATTCAGTTAAACATGACCTGTGTTTAGATAGCAGATGAGCCTTCATCTGCTGCAGTGCTGCTCAGAGGAATGCAACACCTGCACGGAAAACTTTTGAAAAGTATTAAAGTTAATGTTGTATTAGAAGTACTGAACAGTGTATTACACACGGCAGCAGCCCTTAAATTGAATTAAAATACATAAATAGTGAAGAAGAAGAAGAAGAAGTACTTTATACTTCTTTCTTCTTTTTTTTAATGTTTACACCCTGTTGTTGTTACTCATTACGCACACATAAGCTCGAAATACACACACATGCACACACAGGACCTACAGTTCAGTAAAGACGTGCATTGATGGAGAGATGGGGGCTGCCACATAGTCATAGCATTTAGTGGTTTGGTGCCTTGCTCAAGAGTACAGCAGCAGTGCCCCGGAGGTGAACTTTAATTTCTCCAGCCACCAGTCCACATTGGGCCCATGTGGGACTCTAACCAGCCACCCTCCCCTTGGTTCTGAAGCCAAGCTCTCTGACCTGAGAAGGAATAACTAACAAATATGATTTAAATTAAAAGACCAAAGTCAAGAGCACAACACACAAAAACAGGTCATCAGGGAATTAAAGAGCATCTAGGACTAATTTTGAGATCCACCACATCATTAAGTGGCGGTCACACCACAAAGTGACATTTGCTCGTGCACACAAATAAGGTGGAGCTGGAAGATTAATGATTTAAAGACTACTTGCAGGGCTAATCACTAACAATATCTCTCTATATTATTTCCCCTGTGCTGTTAAGCCATCCCTGGTATTTTGCGCAATAAAAATTTATTCAGCTAATAAGATATGATAGCTTTCTGAATCAGAGTTTAGCGCTGGCAAGACATCTTACTGTTGGTCAACAGGCAATTGAATCAGAATCTGACACAGAAATAGTGGCTGCTAAGTGAAAACTCAGTCGGGCAGATCATTCGTTTATATGTGCTCGATGTGTTTTTCTCCAGGTGTCTCTTTGGATGGGCAGAGGACTCGCCCTCACACTGAAAACTCTCTGGAGCTTTCGCAACCCTCCGTCACTTGGTCCTGGCCTTCCTCCTGTCTGATTCATCCATCACCCTCTCTCCACTGGGCTGGCCTTCATCCGTCCTATCTCAGCCCGCTTCATCTGCAGCTCAAAGTGTTTCTCATCCTCCAGAACTTCTCTGCCCCATAAGCCACTGCACCTGGTCAAAGCTCCTGCTTCAATCTCCTCCCCAGTTCAAAACTTTCAGCCATAATTCCCTCACTTTCCTTATTCTCTCTGCTCCCTGAGCCCCTGGCCTCACTGGCCCTTACCGGCCCCCTAGTCACTATCTCTATGTAGACTGCCTCCTCTGTGGTGACCACCATTATACAGCGAGAGGCTCCTCACACTGCTGAACTGAACTGAGCTGCACTGTGTGAAGCTGTACTGTGCTTCCCTGCGTAATAACACATGTATGTACAGTGTGGATGAACAAGGTGAGTACAGTACAGTGTGACATGCAGGGCGACCTTTCAACTCTGCCCCAGCAATCATCGTACAGTAGCTGCCATCCGCCAAGCACATGATGGCACACAGCGCTGCGCTGTCAGCGGTAGTGCCCCAGCCGTGGCCACTAGTCTACTCCTCCTCTGAACTGGACTGGACTGGACTGGACCATCCTGGACTTGCCTCTAATTTCCATCCATGAAGCCAGGAAAGCTGGACTGACTTAAAACTGTGCTTTTTTTTTTGGATGAATCCAAATTCCTACTGTATGTAATCATTCTACAGCTGGTTAATATGTGTATTTTAAACTTAAGTGAGAAAAAATCTATGGAAAAGGGAAAAAAAATCTTGTCTTGAGCTGTCTCAATTTCAGTTTTTGGATATTTGTGTGCTTTTGTCTTTTACTTTTGTGCATTGATTATTATCAATGGATTACTGTTAAAAAAAGACATAGTGAGTGTTTCTCTTTCACTCACCTTATCTCAAGGCAAAAAAAATATATTACATTCTACAAAACAGAGAAATCGGCGGCTTAGTTGTCTGTGGTAATGATGGCATTTCTGTACTTTTAAAAATAATTCCTTCATTTACTTTTTTCCTTCATCAGATTGCGTAATGAAGACAAGAATTAATCACTATGTTCTGTCCATCATCTGATTATGACGTTTTTGTCCGCTAATCATCAGTCAGACCTGGATCAACTCTTCTAATTGAAATCCTACTCACATGCAGTGCTGTGTCTTGTAGCTTTGCAATTTGACTCCTCGCAAAATGCAAAAGTTAAAAATAGACGTTATTTATTATATGATGACTTGGATTTGAACTGATTTCAATTGTGGATTGACTTAGGTCTGTTGCAATTCTGTGAACACATCAGTATTCTTAGAAAAAGCAGTTATTTTACTGTATTCTACTGTATAAGGGAATGTGACTTTTGGTTATTTTGGTCGTGATAGAGGGGGAGGAATACTTGCTCACTGAGCTAAGGTGTAGTACTGTTCAAGAGACTTGCCGGGCTTAGCTGAGCCGCATATGTAACGATTAAATGTATTACTGTATATAGCAGATGATTTAACAAAGAGATTTATGCAAGTACTGTGGGAGGAATACTGTTGGACATACTCCTGACGCCATTTTTCTTTCTCGTGTTTCCATTGCGAATGGAAGGGTGAAGGATGCACACATTTCAGTTTCATCTGGATTATTGTTTTTCAAAGTATTACTAACAGAAAATATTACATAATACATATTACTAAAGGAACTGATGGAGTGTTTAGAGGGACAAAAGACAGATCGTACCCTGCATTAACAGGATTCTTTGTGTTTGGACAAAACTAATATAGCCATAATAGTTGAAATAATGCAATTTTTTTAGTACAAAGAATGTCAGATTCTAAATTATATTTACCCTCATTTTTCTGAGGAGGTCTGGAAATCTGTGAACACACAGTACGTACTGTAGGGCTCCTCATCATTTAGATGGTACTAAAGGAGATTATAGCCATATGTTAACTTCACCAAGTGGACATAAAACAGCTAAGGCATATAGAGTTGTGTTAAATGTGGCAAATGATACCAAATGAGAGTATATTAGATAGGAAATGATGAGGCAGGGAATAGAGAGATAGTTTACATAAAAATGTAAAGATAGGTTAGTAGGTTATAGTTTAATATGAAATAAGCACCTTTATAAAGAGCCCAAACATTCAAAGGAGCAAAATCAGTGTAAACAAATTAGCATGACAAATTATCAAAATATCTAAAGAATCTACAAACCAATTTCAGATTTCTTTCAACTTACCCTGAAACTGTAAATGCATAATCTTTACCTTTTTCAGGTAAACAATACAAGTCTTTGGATCCCTATACTGGGCTGTAGCTACCAGTAACCACACACAGCACATGTGCACAGTATTGTGGCACTGGAGGGTTTGAATGACCTGAGGAGGAATATAGAAAATACAATTAAACACAATTCTTAAATGTGACTGGTTTAGGCCAAAAACAAACATGCCAGCTTTGAAACGGCATTTAGCTCATTGATCTGGTTACGGGGGATAACATTTACAGAGAATCTATTTTGACCGTTACATTGATATAGGAAACATGGATGGTTCGGAGGCTAGTCAAAAATTTCTTAAGGGGGGGGGTTTGTATATTTGACTTCAGTATTTCTACAATCCTGGCTACGGCCCTGCCTCTAGAATTATAACTTGAATAATGCTGAACATTAACATATATAGAATATATCTACAGCCTGTATCTAGAAAGTGACACAGATAAGAAGTCTTCTTTTCCAGTTCAGACATTGTTTAAAATCCCTCCCCTTTCTAAATCTAGGCCTGAGCATGAGAAATATTAGATCTGGGTATTTAGGGAAAAGAAAGCAAAGGTATGAGATGACAGTACTGGAGCATTATGAGCGCACATTGTCGCCGTTTTGATTCACCATCACTACAAATCTGCAGCAGCCATCATAAATTTAAATAATCTATACATTCAAATGTATAAAGCCATGTATGGAAAAGACAACGAGTTTACATGTCTCATGTTAATCATTTATTTGACTCCATGTTGAAGAGAGAGGTGGGTGTGTTGGTTTTTAAGCAGTCATTTAAAGACGGAGACTTGATGCTATGCTGTAAGTTGATGTGCAATGTTTGTGCTTTACACGGGTAGTGGCGAGATGCTTTTATTGAGGACGGACTCTGGTAAGGACTGACATTCAGTAGTTTCTTTCTGCCGTTTGAGCCACGTCATGATGCTGTGACATCATGGCGCCGCTGATGATGTCACGCTGTTGTCACTCGGGTGTTGATGAGGTCACAGTGACGACAACAATGAATGCTGTTGGATGTAGTTATGCAGAAAACTTTTTGGTGAATTTAAACAATAAAGACAAATCACAAATAATGGCTCCTGTTGTTTTTCTTTGTCATTGACTCTTTTCAGAATACATTTGTGCTACAACACATAGTACCTTGTTGATATTTGGTTAAGGGTGTGGCGGTTAGCACTGTCGCCTCACAGCAAGAGGGTCCCTGGTTTGAATCAGGGTCTGGGGCCCTTCTGTGTGGAGTTTGTGTGTTCTCCCTTGTCTGCGTGGGTTTTCTCCGGGTTCACTGGCTTCCTCCCACAATCCAAAGACATGCACGTGTAAGGTTCATGGATGACTCTAAATTGCCCGTAGGTGTAAATCTCTGTTTGTCTCTATGTGCCCTGCGATAGACTGGCGTCCTGTCCAGGGTGTACCCCGCCTCACGCCAGATGTTAGCTTGGATCAGCCCCAGCCCCCCGTGACCCCGTTAGGGACAAGCGATTGACATAAGAAGCACTTATGAACTGCTGTGAATGTACAGCATACAGTAGATCCCCGTCTTATGACCACTAGATGGAGGCAGACACACACACACACACACACACACAGTACAGGCCTTATCTTCAGCTCTCTCCACCTTCTGAAAATTCTTATAACAAGTGATCAAAAGTATTTGCCTGTTCATATTTCTTTCTCAAATTTTCTATCTTGTTTGTGCTGACAGCCACATATAAAAGATGGTGAATACATTCAATTTTTAGGTGAGGCCGTTGCATAATGAATAATACATGTTTGGAGACTCATTTCGGTCCCTGGGATGAAAGCTGAGCTGCTGTAACAGCCTGCTGATGTGACCTTGACTCATCAAATGCAAGCAAACTGTTGGTCAACAGGAGGTCCTTGTCCATGGTGAGTCAAGTAAATTACAACAGACATTAATCACAGTAATGCCAACCTTGCTTTTTACACCTCTGAATGGTAAAGGAATCTTAATATTCAATTCAATTCAAGAAATTTTATTTGTCCCCGAGGGGCAATTCAAGGGCACGTTGGGTAGTCGTATACACACGAAACAGAACAAAACAAAGATAACAACAACAACAGAAAAAAGGTATTTTTAAAAGTGCAAAAAGAGGCAAACAACTGTACAGAATAAATGAAATGGTGCCAGCATCAGTTCAAAATAATAAAAATAAAAGATAGTTTAAGGTGCAGGTATGTACAATAAAAAAGTGATAGGCGCGTTGTGGGTAAAAAGCGAGTAATGAGCCGGGTGAGCTGGATGGTTGAGGGTGCAGGGGGGGTTGGGAGTTGAGCAGCTGAAAAGCCTTGGGGACAATGGTTGCCCTTCTCCTCTGTGTCCTGCAGTCACTCAAACGCAGGGAACAGAGCGTGTGAGGGGTTCTGTACAATTCTGCTCGCTGTCCTCAGAGTTAGCTGCTCCCACACTGTAGAGAGTGCTCTGACAGAGAGTCCTATACGTTTGCACTTGGACTGTGGCCTGCAAAAGCCTTCTGTTTTTAGGCTGATGGAGTGGAATCTGCAGGTTGTGGAGAAACTCATGACACTTTTGATCAATGAGTAGTAGAAGAAGATGAGAATGTCCTTTTCGACTCCAAATGAGTTGAGCTTCCTCAGGAGATCCTGAGAATATTGGAGGATATGGTTCCTTACAGAGTGACATTTTCCCTGAAATTGAATAGAAATTGAAGGGAAAATAAAGGGAAAAGAATGCCTCATGACTGAGTTGCACTAGCTATTTGTAAATCCTAATTCTAAGTTCTCAGTGAATAGTTTTAATTTAAGGATGTCTTTAATTGGGTGTTTTTTTTTTTGGGGGGGGGGGGTAATTGGCTTTGGGCACAGTTCGAACTACTGCAATGTCTGAGTAAACTGCTTGGAAACATGAGTTGCGCTGTCCAATCGAAAGCAACCTAGTTTGTAAACAGGAAGTTGCTTCACCGTCACATACCATCTTCATTTTCAAGTGATTAAATATACCTGCCAATCCTTTTAAAAGAACCATGGTTCTCTGAGTGAAGAGACTTTCCGGCTCTTAAACTGCTCAGAGGCGGTTTTGATCAAACTGTCAGTCATTCCACACCAACACAGGTGCTTTATAAAGTTTATTTTTCACACATGCAACATAAAACCTGAGATTCTTCGACGTGTTCCCTTTCATTTAGAGTCATGTTTCAGAAACCTTATGAATGTAAGTCTTATGTAAGACTTATATGCTCCTAACCAACCAAATATCTGGCTATATAACCTCTATATCAACGTATTCTCATCCACAGGTTCATAAGACATCTTTGTTATGCACAAATATGATATCTTAAGAAATATGACATTCTATTTAACATACACAGAACTGCGACTGGAAGTGGACCGCAACAGCCACATTTACGAAACAAAAGTAGTTGGATAGGTTTAGGCAACAAAAGGTGACAGTTAGGGTTAGGCGTCAAAATGACGCTCACAAGACAAAAGACCCAAGACAGGACACCTCTCACCATGGTGTGACAGTAAGTACTTTTTTTTGCCACTTGGGGGCAGAGCAACAAGCTAAAACGCAACATTAACATATCACTACCATATAAAGTTAATGTGGTGAGAGTGTTTGCAAAAACAATGGCAGTAGACACAATCACATCAATCAATCAACCAATCAATCAACCAACCAATCAATCAATCAATCAATCAATTATCATTGATTCATCCCAGAGGGGAAATTATTTTATAAAAGAGGGTATGAAGGGGGTACATCACCTGAGGGTGGGGGGTTGGGGGGGATAAAAAAGGACTCCCCACACTGCGCTCCTGTGGGAGGCACAGTGCGGGACTTGGAAAAAACAAAACAGCACATATAACAGAAAACTTGAAACAGTTTGCATACTGGGTGAGGGAAAAAGGTCAGCAAGGTTTCCCACGCAGACAGGCAGCCCGCCAGCCCGCCAGCCCCCCAGCCCGCCACACAGGCACACCTGCTGAACACGCCTGTTGCCTAACATTAGCATTCAATTGTTTCTGACAATCTGTCAAATTTACTCTAGTTTTACTCGCTCTGCTTCAGTCTCCACCATCCTAAGGAAATACTCTTTAGCTGCTAAATGCTCCACTATGTTCAGCAGCTAGTCGGTATCATTTTGTAAAATGGTAAATTTCAGCTATGCCAGGAAATGAGTTTCACGGGTTTGTGGACCAGACAACGGTTGAAAGACGTTTTGAATAGTTGCTAATTATCTGTGGGTTTGTCACTACACCTTTTACATTACGCATTGTGATTTCAACCATTGTTAAGAGGAAAAAATGAATTAGCGCCGCTTTAAATCAATCTTTTCAAATGTGTTCTATTCTTTTCTCATGCGGGGATCAAAGAACTCATTTGGAAAATGAAGCTCAACATGATGTGAAGGCTTTTGGAAAGCACTGAACAGCCTGCCTTTGTGATTGCTCAGGTGCCTTGTGTTTGTGATATTCTTCATCCTCCTGTCTTGGCTTTGGTCAGCTTGTCTCTCCAGTGCTAATCCCTGGTGTTCTCATGCGAGAGGCTGATGTTATACTCAGCTAAAACCTGACAGATACCGCCCAGAACAGCATCTTTTGGACAATAGTTTTTTTCCCAGCAGTGTATGTGTGTGTGTGTGTGTGTGTGTGTGTGTGTGTGTGTGTCCTATTAGACAATGCTGTCTCAGCTTTATACATTTGTTAAGTTGTAGTCATTGTAGTCATTTGCCCATGCGGTAGGGCCGGTGTAATGAGGACTATTTAACAGCTCCGCACCACAATCTGTGTGAGGTTGTGTGTGCTTCTGTGTATGTCTGTGTGTGCTTAATTTCTCTAGCCAGTAATTAATGGTTAATCTCTCCAAGTCAAACAAATGGGAATTCAAAGAGCGGGCTACTCAGCCGAAGATCAGAGCATGATTTCAGGGCTTACACCGCTCAGAGGAATTAGATCCTCACACATGCACACACACAATTCAATGAGTAAATTAGCACACACACACACAAAAGCAACCCGCCCCCTCCGGTGGTTGTTCAGTGTTGTCCGAGTCAAGCCTGTGTCAAGTCAAGCTTTCATTTTTCCGTCCTTTCTAGTCTTATCACTGACGGGCGGGCTCCTTCCCTCTGCAGCGACATTGTCTAATAAGACAGAGAGAAATAGAGAGAGAGAGGGAGAGAGAGAGAGAGAGAGAGAGAGAGAGAGAGAGAGAGAGAGGGATGAGGATGAAGAGCAGAGAGGAAGAGAGCAAGAGACATTGAGGGCTAGAGAAAGAGAGAGGAAGAGAAGGAGAGAGGGGGCTGTTCAGCCAGTGTTAATTAAGTTTGGACAGGCTCTCCAGGGAACCATTATGAAAGTCTTATCTGCTAATAAGAAAAAAAAGACACTGTAATTACAGTTCTATATAGAGGGCAGGGTAAAAGAGGAGAGGGAGATAGAGAAGGAAAGGAGAGTGTGCAGACAGGAGTGAAATATTACTCATTTAGACTACCTGCTTTGTTTCTAATTGTTAAGCGGGCCTTCTTTAGCTATGAGTTAGGAGCCGACTTTGTTTTTCAAGCAATAAATAATGTGTAAAAGAGATGTTTGGGTGGGTCATGAACAGTACAGGAAATAACACAGAGGAACCGTACCCAAATGCAGACAAGGACACAGAGTATGGTACTAAACAAATATTTAATAAACAAAAACAAAGGGATCCAATTACAGGGGAGAAAGTACACCACGAAGGATGACGAGACGGTCGAGGGTAACAGGAACGGGTGACAGACGAACAGTTGGGGATGTGGACAAGGGAACGGGATCTCAGGAAACTACAAAGGAAAAGAACAAGGAAACAATAATTAATAAACAAACCAACACAGAGAAAAAATACGATCCTACGAGAAACCGGAGCCAACCGACGAGACGTTACCACGTAAATGAGGACAACGGTATGGCGCCGAATGTGTCCCACATCCGGCTCTTTATGGTGCAACCACTGATTAGGGAATCAGCCACAGCTGGGCGGAAACACGCCTACCAGACCAACAAACAGAGGGGAAAGACAGACAGAGGGAGACAAACCAACTCAAAAGGAAGAGGGAAGAGGCCTGACAGGACAGGGATCCTGACAGGTGGGTCAGAAAAACACTAAAATCAGTTTCTCCCCAGAAAAAAACTTACCTTGTCACATGTAAGTGCATTTTTCTGTACTGCATCTTAAAGGGTAGGTTCACCTTAATTACAAAAAGATAATTAGGCCTTTACTCACTTTCCTCTTGTTGTATTTAGCCACACAGATAGTTTTTGTTTCAGGTTTTGCGATGTCTTTCTTTGACATTTCTGCCCCCACCTCAATACAAGAGAGGTAAATTAAATCTAGTTTGTAGTGTTCACAGTGCCTTTGAGACTTCAAAATAAACTGAAAACACAAATGCATGTTGGTCAAGCTGAAGCTCTTTCTTTAAAAAAAACTGACTGAAAGCAGATGTACGAGCAAGCCGCAAACTATTTCCACCCTGCCACAGACACATTTAAATCAGAGTAGATATATTTTAATTGCATAGTATTTTTAAAATGTACAATTTCAGGAAGATATTTAGTAGTTTTATCAACTATACATTTTAGTAAATGGGAAAATTATTTTGAAAATAATGAAATTACTGTTTAATATTTGCTGTCTGCCTTTCACGATGGCTTGGTGACAGGGTGGACATTTTGGGCAAAAGTTAGCTTTTAATGTACACATGGTGGACCCTAAGTTAGCAAAGTAATGCATTTTTGAAGCTGACTGTGTACTATATTAACAAATATATCTTGATTGATATTTCAAGATGGCAGGGTGGATCACAATATGTTGAAAATGAGAAAATATAGGAGTAAAAATGTTTTGTAGTAGTCTCAATCTCCATTAAAAAAGGTTACCTAAAGGGGGCAGTTACACCAGAATGACAGGGTGAATAGCAATTTGAAGGACAGGTGCAAAACGTTGAATATAACAAGATGTGATGTGTCATATTTTGTGAGCAGTAGTTTCCAGGCAGTAAAACTCATTGATCCTATGAACTCCATTATCCTCTGTATCTACTCAGCTCCACGTCTTCACTCCTCACTCTGGGCATGCGGGGCCTGTCCTGGCAACAGTGTGATGGTCAGAGTGCCCTACTCCTCTGGTGCCCCGAGGGAGGAAGACACAAACACAGGCGAGTGCACAGCTCCACCGCTCAATCCAACACTCCACTGCTGGTTTTTGAGTTTTAAGACTATGCTGCTACAATGACCCCAAGCACTAAGCCCCACAGCTCCCCATGGCTCACCAGTACACTTGATATAGTAGCAAAGAGAGATACTTAATGTTTTCCATGGGGGCAAGGACCAGGCAGCGTGTGTGGAACATATGCCCTGGTGGATTCACAATGGTTTGGAAAAATGACAGAAATAAAAATGACAGAAACATTATTACACAACAGTATTTCATTTGAATTTATTTCACATGCTACACATTTGGACACCAAACATTCAGCCCATATGTGATTATTGAACATGATCAGCATCATGGGCATCAATTGGTAGCTATAACTGCCTTCACTCTTCTGGTTTCAGGCTTTTACCTGACTTTGGATCCTGGCTGCAGGCATTTGCTCCCATTCAGCCACAACAGCACCAGTGAGGTTCAACACTGATGATGGGCGATAAGGCCTGACTCTTGGTTTGGGGTCCAATACATCCTTCAGGTATTGAAAATGTTTGTATATATATATATATATATATATATATATATATATATATATACACACAAATGTATGCATTGTGTATATATGACCATAACTTCCTGTCTATTTTTGCCACCTGGATTGTTTATTGTATATTTGTCCCAAATTATTTATGGTACCCAGCCTCAGGTCTATATATTTGTATATTTATCTACTTATGCATACTGTCTCCACTGTATATGTCTACCTGTCTGAGAGAGTGAACACCTACCGAAGTCAAATTCCATGTATGTGCCATTAAAGCTGATTCTGATTCTGAGTATAGCACGCTGTTTTCAAAAGGACAAAAATGGAGTTCCTTCACCCCTTATGGACTGGGATGCCATGGGCCTGCCCCAAGCATGGTGCAGGTTTAAACTTCACATGGATTCAGTGTTTTCTGGTCAGTTTGGGAGAAAAGTGGAGGATAAGAAATACCTACCCAGATGGAAGAACAGAAATGACCTTTGTGTCTTTTTTGCTCTATGTGATGCATGAATTTCTTTCACAATACTGCATGTGTTTCCTTACCTCTCACTTCCTTAATGGTTAGTTAAAACACGTGTGTTTAGTTTAGTTGTCAACAAGAGAAAGAACATAAGCAGTCAGATGGGTAGGTATTTCTTATCCAGCTGAGTTAAAAGCCAAGATATTTATTACACATGGACAAAAATCGTACCATGATCGCTTTGAAGTTTATCTTCGCACATTACAAATTCAATGAAACAGTACAGTTAATAAGTCTTTTGAACCGTTTGTGACAGATTTGAGAGAGTTTGTGAAAGACTGTATTTGCTAGCAATGAAGAGATGATAAGAGACAGTGTTTTTTGGAATTCATTCACCCAAAGTGAGGGAGAAGTTACTGAGCGTTGGTTCTGAACATTGGATAAAGCCACACTGCAAGGTCTATGAAATAGCACAAGCACAGCTTAAAAAACTATACCTGGCGGCAGAGTAGACATGCAATTGGTCAGCAGAGTTAAAAAAATAAAGCTTGGAAAACACGTGTAGATGGGACAAAAAGGAAAGCATTACAAGATATGTAACAAATGGAACCACCTTGCAAAGGTGTGTCATTCCAGACAAAGAAAAGGAGTGCATACAGTTAATGAAAATCAGTCAGACACAAATCCAGACAAGCATAGTGATGGGAATTACGACTCTTTGATGGGAGCCGGATTTCATGGCTCTGTTCTATCCAGAAAGCTGTTCAAAAGAGCAGTTTGTTGTTTTTCAAATACTTTTTTAGGGGTGAGGATTACTATTTATCCGTGAATATTAACCAGTCATTGTGCAAATGGTCCTGCCTGTCATGAATGTAGGATAACATGTTTGGTGTGTTTTCAGTGTAGCTGTCACAGCCACAGGTGGATGTGGAAGTGCAGCGAAACACTTGCAGAATTGTGAACGCAGCGTTGTGGAACTAGAGCAGGCAGTGAAATTTGGGCACAAGATACAAAAAAACGGCTCACAAGTACGACTCGGTTACTTTTGTTCACACCAAAGAGCCGTTCAAAAAAAAGTTTTGTTCGCAAATGTCACATCACTAGACCAGGATTTGGTAATTGACGCAGTGACACAAGGAAATTACATAAATGATACAGAGCAAACCTTTGTAGAAATGCTAACTGGTCCAAGCAAAAATATAATTAACTTTAAATTCAACACTGGGGGCTCAGCTAATGTAATTCAAACACATATCTACAAAAAAAATCGGGAATACTAATACACTGCAGCCCTCAGCTCACCCACTCTGTGGTTATGATGGTGTAGTCAGAGGCAAGTGTAACATGAAATGCCAGTACAAGGACGCTTAATTAACGGTGAAGATCCACACTGTTGACACACAGTCAACCCCAGCGCGAGGATTAAAAGCATGCCTAGACTTTGGACTCATTAAACTGTCTGAGGCACATCTGAGGGACCACTCATGGATGAGTTTGCAGATGTCACTACAGGAATAGCCCTGTTTCCTGGT
Organism: Echiichthys vipera; assembly: GCF_963691815.1. Taxonomy (NCBI): domain Eukaryota; kingdom Metazoa; phylum Chordata; class Actinopteri; order Perciformes; family Trachinidae; genus Echiichthys; species Echiichthys vipera. Next base: position 27,678,362 of record NC_139832.1, on the reverse strand, counting down.
GAGTGCACAAATTAAGAGATTGAGATTAACAATCTGTTTCAACAGAGATGTGGCCCAGACAGGCTGCAGCACAAATACAAACGCACAGTTACAGCCAGAAAACACAAACAGAGACAAACACCCCATAGGAACATTTGTTTATTTACATAACCAGGTCAATTTAAAAAATACTGACATATCAACGAAACTGCCTCGACAGCTTTCATTTTGGATTTAAAATAATTGAGCAGGATTATTTCCCTGAGTTTTAAATCCTTCTACAAAATATTATGCAGAGTACACAATGGCTAAATTTGGCAATTTCTGTCCAGGCATTTGAGACAGAAAGCAGGAGGTTTTTGCCATTATTCACTAATAAGCGCATACAAATATAGCCAATAATAATATCATAACAATCGTAAAACGGAATACAAATACATTATTTTGAATAATAAGACACATACATAACAACATGTGGAAAGAAAATTAAATAAAGAAAAAGAAATAAAGAAAGAAGCAAAATAACTAAATCCAAAAAGAACAAAGGCAAAGAAGAGGACGAAAAGAAATATATATATATATAAATATATTTCAGTAAGAAATGCTGCTACACTTTACTGTACTTTACTATAACTTAGTTCTGTAAGAAATGCTGCTACATTTTTAACACTGTTTCACGCATCGCTCCTCATCACTTATTTAGTTTGTACTTATTTTATTTCAATTTGCTGCTAAACTGCACGCTGTGTATTGTTGTATATTGTATATACCTACGTTTAACCACAATGTCCACTGCAACATTTAGTTATTGTTTGATTTATTTTATGTTAGCTTTATTTTTATTTTATTTATATTAGCTTATTGTCACTCTGACCCTTCCCACCTTTATATCGAAACTGTTGCACAATAATTTCCCTCGGGATAAATAAAGCTTCTTGAATCTTGAAAAGCAATGACATTTCCATTCATACGTGGGTTGTGGCATTATAGATTTGAGAATTATTGATTATATTTTATTGAACTTCTCTGTCTGTTTATTCTGCAGAGCTGTTTGTCGTTCCATTGATAGTTGCTGTGTAAGGAGGTCAAGCCATTGTCAGATAATGATTTTTCCCTACTTCTGTTCAGTAGTATTGTTTTATTGGTGATAGAGTAGGGGTTTTATGAATTGTGTTGCGTGTATCCAAATTGCCTGACTGAGTATGCACACAGAAGAAGGTAATGGGATGCTACAGCTAAGGAATATAAATGGTTACTTCTTGCCAGTTGTCAGAGCCAGAGGTAGAGCCAGGAGGTAGTCATCAGTTGTGTTGAGTGTATATTGAGTACATATGTCTGATCCAGTAAACTCCATTATGTGCATCTTGTGCTGTGTGTTCTGTGAATGCGTTTGTATTGTATTGGCCTTATTTTGGTTATTTTCCTTGACATGTTGAAGTTGTTATTGTATTTCAGAAGTGGTTATTGGTCCGCATGTCAAGATCATCTTCCCATTTCTCTACAGGAATATGAGGTGTATTGTCAGTGTCAGCGGAGGATATTAGTTTGTACGGTTTTGAGAGTGGTTTGTTTAATTTCACAATTATGTTCTTGTCCAACAGTGGTGGTTGTTCCAGGTGTGGGCTTGATTGAATATTTGGGTTGAATGTACTGTAAGTATTGTTGTTTCGCAGAGCCATAAATGTCATATATTCGGATACACACACAAATTCATACATATGTCCATGCACGCCATATGCCTCTATAGATGCATACACGCACACCTCTACTCTATATGTATATACATATGTATATACACTATATATATTCTGTTTATGTGCACACATACAGTACAAAATGTTGGAAGGTCAGTTAGTAGGATCAATAGAGCTATCTGCATACTCTCTCTGTTCAGAAATTAACATTGTAGTCTTTACCACTGATTATACATGACATACACGGTCCAGCCATACAGTAGGTTTCAACCTAGTCTAGAGACAGTGCTCTCATCTCCCTGCTATGATCTGTTATTCAGATTACTGTATAAGAAAATCAAGAGGAATGGTTGGGATGCAGAGATAGCAATAAACACACACACACACACACACACACACACACACACACACACACACACACACACACACACACACACACACACACACACACACACACACACACACACACACACACACACACACACACACATACAAATACACACACACACACACACACACACACACACACACACACACACACACACACACACACACACACACACACACATGGATACATATAACCAAGCACAGTATCTGTAACCAGAATAAAAAAATCCTGTTACTAACCCTGTTTTTGTCATTTAGACAGTTCCAGTAAATCCCCAATAGATGGGATTATTCCCCCATTCGATATTTTTTCCCTGTGAACCTATAGTTAAGGTATCGCGTGAAGTATGATGTTGTTTTATGGTTTTCTGTGACTTTTGTGTACTTTCTACCTGGTTTATTGTTAGAAATAAGATTGCTAATTAATGCTTATAGCAACCGCGACATGCTAATCGCTAACTCAAAATACTAAATCGTCTATTGTTTATGCTTAGTCCATGCTAATGGCTATGCTAATCACTAAGCTAAAGCTAAGCTTTCATGCAGATTGCAATGAGAAGATGTAGTTTATTTATATATTCAAGGTTCGGTATATTTCATTTTTGATGAAGAGATTGCATTTTTGGGTATAAAACCTAATTCATTTGATGTTTAAGAGTTTAATATTAAAAAGGTGAATTGAAATGAATGAAATGAATAGAGGCTAAAAAGGATGCATACATTATGTGTCGGTTAAAAATGCTATTGATATAATTCATGAATAATTTATTACATTTATGGTTAAAACTAATTGTTTTAATTAATAATAATTAATGTATTTTTTATTTTTGGTGATATATTTCATGTGTGAACTGAGAAGATGATAAGATCTCATAAGAAACAGAATCAGATTAAGTTCCTTAAAACTATGCAACTTCTGTGTAGGTTGTTTTTTTCCCTTTTGCTAGTCTGAACTACTTTCCAAGAAGTAAAGAGACGATTAAGATGGCGAGCCCAGGGCAGCGATAGTGAGAAAGAGAGAGAAAAAGAATTGGAGACACAGTGTGGCCAGCTGCAGAACGTACCTCGACGACTCCAGATCATCTGAATCTTACACTCTGAGAACAGATGAGACACACACTCCTCACGTACCCGTGTGGTAGTAGTAGTAATTACAGAAATTGAGGACAAAAAAGCTGAATTGACATTTATTTTACGGTGCCTTATTTTGGTAACAAGTGTACAGCCAAGCTGTTGATGTGTATTTTTTGTTTTGCATCGATATTACAATATCACCTTTTCAAATACCAACACCCACTCCACTTTGTGAATCTCTTCCTGGTGCAACTCCTACCGGACCTAGGGCCATGTGAGTATCTCTTAATGCATACAAATGCTTGTAGTTGAGGTTTCGGATGAGCTGCATTACTTGTTTACATATACAGTTTAAATAAACATACATACTCGCATGAGTATCAGCCAACCAATAAATTGTGTATATACGTGCAAAGAGTGTTATCAGGCACTTTTCTGCATGATAAGGACACATAGCAGCTATGGGAGCAGACCTTATTTAAAAAGGTGTACAAAGCCTATGCCCATCCTACCAGACAGTATATCTCACAGCAATGAGTCAGAGTTTCACAATTGAACCTCAGGGTAGCATGGTTAGCTGTGTCAGCCATATGAAGACACTGAGCAGAGGCAAGCTTATATAAAATATCACCATAATCCAACACAGGTTAAACAAGTAGCTGTCGCCATTTTACATTAAAAGAAAAAAGCACAACTTAATTTTAAAACCTTCTTTTTAGTCTCAACTTTTACCGTCGTGAACCATGACGGGGAACACATGGAGGATTGGACCCAAATGCAGACAAGAACTCAGGAGTCAGTTTTAACTGATTTAATAAACTTGCTTCCAAAAAAAAGGGTGCACAGAGAACAAAGGGAAAACACGCAGAGGACTGGGGAAAAATGGTCACGGGGAATGAGCACAGGAAGACCAGCAGGCTGGCAGGCAGGTCGACAGGGAGATGGGCAATAGGGGCAAAAAACACAAGGAACAAATAGGTGAGAGTGAGAGGAAAAACATCGACACAAGAATGAAGCCAGACCTGCTACGCGCTACTGCTCCTGCTACTGAGACATCTGGAGTATCTGCAATAATGATCCAGCCCCAAATGACACTCAGGTCTGGATTAATATACAGGGAGGCAGGTGCCAACGAGAAACACCTGGATCAACCTGCTGGGAAAACCAGCTCACAACAGGGAAACACAGAAAGGGGATCACATACAAGACAACACCAACAGAGGGAGACAAAAACACAGAGACTAAAAAGGAGAGGAGGGCTGCCCTGATGTAATCGTGACATTTTCACTAGGTTCTGCACGTGGCACCACGGGTATATGCTGAAGCTCATTCCTGGAATTCGTAATCAACCTTTTCCAATTATATATACATTGTGTATGATTTGGGAATTAAAGGACTTCGTACATATTTTTTCTTATTCATTTAAATGTATATCAGAATCAGAATTGACTTTAGTGTAATTGTACATGTACATGCGGCTAAATTTCCTATGCTACTCTATGGCTCAAACAAAGAAATCACAGATATTCATAAAAAAGCATTGAATAAAACATCCAACAGAGAATGTGAAGGTTAAAAAATGCATCTGTATTGTACATTGTAAAGGTACAGTGTGTGTGGAGCAGCATGGGATATAATTTATGTATTTATATTAATTCGGCCCGTAAAACCCTCCATACTTTCACAGCATTTATATAGCAGCTCAACCTGCTTTATAATCCTGATAAAGCGTGCGAATAGGGGACCTTTAAAGAAAAGGGAGATGTGAGATTACCACAGTGTAAAAAACTTGTTTAACAGCAAAATTAAAACTAGGAAATGACACCAAAATTCTCTATTGGTTGGAAACAAGAAGCCAGTCATTTCTAAACTGTTGCCAGAAAGCTGCTACACCGCTGCGTAAAACACTGCGTGTGCTGTGGCTTTGAAAGGGGCCACACCACTGCTCTGCCTGTGAAAACAGCTGTATAATTAACAAAGTCTTATGAAAAGATTATATCAAGCTGCATTATGGGAAGTTTTTTTTGTTTTGTGCTGAAATATACTGTATCTTTACTGAAGCCACTGTGCTCATTGTGCACTTACTGACCCCATTCGATTCTTTGTATAAAGACATAATTGAACATGCTACACTGGATAACACAACAGCAACATATGTGTTCCTGTTGTGAACATATCATTTTTTATTCTAATAATACTCACCTGCATACAAGCTGTGGCTTTTAGGCTCCTCAGGGCATCTGCTCAGTACATCCTGTGAACAGTTGATAGAGTAGTCACAGATACAGGAGGCCACCAGTAGATGGCATTGTGTGATATACTTGGAGAACCAACAATTCCCCAGCACCACCACCACCACCATCACCATCACCTCCACCACCACTACCACTGAGAAAAGTCCTCCAAAACCCCAAACGCTTGTTTTTACCATCAAACAAAACATGCAGTGGTTTACAGGTGATCATATTATATCAGATGTCCTTATTGCATAAAAGACCAAGCACAGTCCACATGTTACACAACACCAAAGGCATGTGGCTCCAGAAGGTCTATTTCTTGGGAAGCGACGGAGAAACATTGTCATCGTGTGTTATTATCCAATGATTCTGAGTGGGTGTAAAATTCCCTGGAGTCAGATAAGTGGCTCCAGACACTGACGGCTATCACGCACATCAAACTCCAAAATAGCTCAATGGATACAGGAAGAGCTTTTGATAATACGTGCAACTGTCCGTTGACATAATTTAAGACATATTGGTGATTTGAATAAATCTAACGGCACTTTTAAACTGCCACTGTTCCACTGTTGTGGAAATTGTGAAGGAAAGCCATCATTTACTTTACCACAATCAACCACCACCCCCTGACTGCCAACATGTTTGTCTATCCATCTATCCATCTATCTATCTATCTATCTATCTATCTATCTATCTATCTATCTATCTATCTATCTACCTATCTATCTATCTATCTATCTATCTATCTATCTATCTATCTATCTATCTATCTATCTATCTATCTATCTATCTATCTATCTATCTATCTATCTATCTATCTATCTATCTACCTATCTATCTATCTATCTATCTATCTATCTATCTACACATCTGTACATCTATCTATACATCAATCTATACATCTATCTGTCTGTATGTGTCTGTAGCTATCCATACATCTATCCATCAATCTTTCTGTGTATCATTTTTTCTCCTATTTTTGTAACTGTTTGCTCAGCTGGAGGCCGACTTGTGCTCTGACAAGAAGATAGGGTGTGATCATGTTACAGTAATTGCTGTCAAATTATTACCTTCCATCGCTTGCTTGACTGGGCATGTCTTAGCACACATGCTCACACACAAAAGAACATGCAGCTTTAGTCCAAGGATTCTAAATGAAAAGCAGCAACCTTGTACTGTATGACATGTATGGTCATGTACGGTTGTATGGTCAATTAAAGGAAAGATCTGCCTAATTATGCAACCATTTATAAAATTCAAAACAAGCATGCATTTCCATTACCAGCGTCTTCCTTTTCAGGGTCATTGAGTTCATTCCAGCAGGCATTGTGTCAGAGACGCTGGAGAGGTCGCCATATAGCCACAACACACACACACACACACACACACACACACACACACACACACACACACACACACACACACACACACACACACACACACACACACACACACACACACACACACACACACACGCACACACACACACACACGCACACACACACACAGCGATTCACTCACACTTTTATGAATTCACCTGACCTGCGAGTGTTTGGATTGTAGGAAGAAAAGAAAGACTGTGTGAACTCCTCACAAAAAGAAATGGAAACTAGTAAGTCTATCATATCAGGAGAAAAATTGAGTCACCCAAGAATTTAGGAAGTCCTTCTATGAAACTTTTATTTTAGCTTTGAGTTACAATCTGACATTTTGATCACGTCCGTATAACATTAAGTTGATCCAGCAAACTGGCAGCTGATGGGGGAGGTGTATATGGGACCTAAGGGGGTCATTTGTTTTAGGTTTCGTGCCACAACAACAGCAGTTTGCCTGAAGTGAACAGCATAAGAATGACTGGTAATTTGCATAAGCAATGACAGATAGCTTTGTAGCTAATTGCATAGGGATCTACGTCCAAGACAAGAAGTTGACTGGAAGTATAGAAGTTTAGAATGGAAATACTCCAGAAAGTTCCTCAAAATTAGTAAGTAAGGTACTTGAGTAACTTTCTATCACTGATAAAACTACACTAGCGCCACAACATTAATTATTACCAGCAACTGATATTGTTGTCACTGCGTGCGTGCGTGTGTATGTACCACAGAGGTGGTTTTGAGTATTTTCTAGGTGATTATATATCTGTCTGTCTGTGGACAGTTTGTCACCATGACAACCATGTCGCAACCATGAGCCATGACCATACAGTCATGAAACCACAGGTGTGTAGTCGAGATCGAAATGAAGGTCACAGTTAAAGATTGGTGTAGTCCCCACCGCCCTGGCCCAATTTAGCAATTGCATGGCTGGTTTGATCCCTGGTGTAGTCTCTATATTAAATTTAATAGCAATATTGTCATTGATTGTGGCAGGAGGGTGTGGTTAAGGCGTAAGCTAATGGAGGAGAGGGAGGAGTGGCTCAGCCGGTGATCAGAGAGCTGGACACAATCAGGTAATCAGTCAGCTATTGAAGCATGTTTGTAACCTGGTTCTTGTCTCTTTGGAGAAAGCTGGGTCCAGGGACAGGGCCGAAATTGAGACGGGCAGCAGAGGCAAGCGTTACATCCGACCCTTAGAGTGACAGCTAAGCAACTTTAATTCAAGTTTTGCTGCCTTTATCACAATAAAGAGGATATTTGTTGTTTAAAAGCAAACTCTCCTGCCATCATTTGTACCGAGCTGTGAGCAATGAAGCCCACAATAACATAATCATTAATCAAAAGGTGCCAGCGGCATTAAAAACAGAATGTCACAAAGAAAATCTGCTTAGAATTAATAAATTATTGTTGTCAGCCCAGAAATGTGTGTTTAAATACATTCCAGTCCTGATTGTTCCCATAAAGTTCATACATAGTTTAAGTTTACAAACCCTCATGTTCATTGTCGGTGGAGCAGCTGCAGATAAGATTGCAAGTCCCCAATGACAGAAACAGAAACAGAAACAGAATGGTCATTGTGTGATTGAATGACAGTTCCCATTATGGAGTTTGCACTTCATATATTTTCATTTGGGTCCTGGAAAGTGGTAGTAGTTAAATGCACCTGCACAGCATATATCTTTACATTATTATTATTCAAAAAGGAAGTAGAGTATCTCATCAGCAACAGTCCTGTGAACCAACCATGGTACCTAAATAACCACTTTAATTGTTTTCTGACAGGATATTGGATGACTACCCCAGAGACCCTGCTGTTCTGACCTTGACATTAAACTGATCTTACTTGAGGGAAATGATGGTGTAGTTGTAAAGACCCTCCCATGCATGTGCTGTGTTTATGTAAGTTGAACTGACCTTTACCAGAATTTCAACTTCTTTAAGAGCAGAAAAGAACATTCAATGATTGTTTTTGTAGTATTTCAAAAAGCACATCTGAATAATTAAAATCCCATTGAATGTTTCAAGCAAAAAACAAAACTCAAAATCATCCAGACGTGCATTAAATCCATCAGCGCCCCGAACAGTATCCCAATCGTACTCATAATGATGTCCCAGTATGTGGTTAAACAGCTCAATTAGGGCAACTCTTTTCTCAAAGACTGCATTGACCAATCTCTATGTATATTGCCACCTCCTTGGTGCATTATTATGAAGACGAGCCTTGCAGATGTCATCCAACAGCTGCTTGCGCTTAGGGACCTTGAGAAAAATGAGGTTGGCAAAGAAGAGCTTGCATTCTTTAAGCTTTGAGGCTCCTTGAGTCAGTACTAAATTAAGTGGATGTGCATAGCAGTAAATTAATAAGGCCATAGGTGCCCTCTCCTTAACTTTGGCCTGCACCCCATTTAGTCCAGATGCCATAACCGCTGCGCCATCAAAACACTGTGCCACAACTTTATCCAGATTACATTAATTTTCCACCAAGAAAATGAGAGCTCACAGCAATGTCATCAACTCACTTACCACTGGTCACATCTTCAGATCGGAGAAACTGCCCCTTGACCTCCTTGTCCTTCACATAACGCAGGACGAGTGAGAGCTGTGCTACATTTTCCATGTCTGTTGTTTCGTCCACCATAACAGCAACAAAGGAGGCTTTTTTAATCTCCATTTTGATCTCTTCTCCCAATCACTTCAGCAATAGCGTGAATCAGGTCGTTTTGTATTTCGCCTGATGTCCCAGTGAACACTTTGTTAGTGGATAGGTGGTATTGTAAATCGGTGTGGTTTTCAGCAAGAAAAGATACTCCATGTAGTTTCCTCTGTTTGTAGACTCATCGTCTCCCCTAAATGAAAGTTCCTGTTTACCCAAAAACATGACACAATCAATCAGTCTTTGCAGTATTTCCCTGTTTTTCTTCACACTATCATTGTACAGCTCCGTTGCCCTGCGCGCTTGTTCGTTAAGCTGTAGATCCACTCTAGTGTCCCCTAAGGTTTTCAAAAGCACCATTGCTTGTAAGTGCCCAGTCGCACTGTCTCGTTGCTGCCTTGGTCAGACAACTCAAGTTTGCAAAACCAGTGTGGCAACAAACACCAAATCTATCACCTGCAAATAATAGGCATTACCAGCAGTACAGTTTGCAGTGCCTCTCAGAAGCTGTGAGCCATTGGTACCGCTCGTAGTTAGCAACTTGAAAGTGGCGGACAAACCCCTTTCCCAGCTGTGACAGGCTCGCTCACTTCGGGATCGGCCGACTTCCCCTTAGGATGTCTAGCTTTTCTTGAAAAGTTCGTCTTGAGAATGCCGTTGTAACTATATCCTTGACCAAAACGATATCTTCTCCTCCTTCCGCCATTGTGGGTTGAAAAACAGCTTAGTAGTACACAAATTAGCGCTAGCTTCGCATAGCTCTGCCGTGGAAAATGATCCTATCAAAAGACGTGCACATACTACGGCTGCTAGGTGGCTCCAACAGGCGTACAATAGCCAACTCAAAAGCTGATTAGTTAATACTAGAGTTTCATCTCCATTCACTTTAAGCTCCAGGTGCCCACACTTTTCATTCTGAAGGCCTGAGGGCAGATTTTTTAGATAACACATAATGGCTGAATATGATAAAACCTCTAAGATAAAGGCCAGCCCTCCAAATCTCAACCTGAGGCTTGAAGAAGTCCAACCAAGAGGAAAGCTGTGTAATAAAGAGTATAACCATGGGGAATGATTTAATACATATTTGAGGCAAAAATATCTAAATTAAATGTATATTCGGATGATTTTTAGGCCAGCAGAGAAGACCTTGCTGGCCCTGACGGCCCACCACTGCATGTATTCCAGAAACAAGTAATCTCTTCTTCCCATAATGTAGTCAGACACTCATAATAACAATCTGAGCCTGTCAGTGAGGGAAAAAAACACTGCTGGTGGACACGCATTGAGGGTACAGTGTTGCTCACACTCAATACTGGACCAATTTTTAAAGAAAGTTGTTGCCATGAGTCAATTACACAGAAATACATGAGGAAAGAGGGTCCTGGTTGAAAAATACAGAAACTCCCCTGTAAAAAGGCTGACATATGAGGAAACAGAGACTCAAATAGTCCAATCCCAGTACAGAGAAAAGCCTCTGCTGCTTTGATTTAGACCATTCTTTCTGAAGTCTGTATCTTTGTGAAAGTGCAATACTAGATTGCTGTACTACTTATCAGCAGATGTGCCATCTGGTGCTCTGAAATCTCTAAAACTCCCAGGAGCTTTCCTTTTTAAATCACTATGTAACAGTATCAGGGAGAAAAAAGTAAAAAAGTAGTTGTAGTGATTATTGTATCAGAATTATTTGTGGAAACAATGGCATTATATTCCTAATTAGAGTCTGTATTCCCTTCTTTCTCTCCCTTCCTGTGTCCCAGTGTGGTGGGGTGAAGGAGGTTCCATTATGGGTTTCCACAGCACAAGGCTAATAATGCAGAGCGAGGGAAAACAACTCTGACTGCCAGAACACAGCGGAGTCAAAAGAAAAACACTACTGCCAGTAATGAGGGATTTATTACAGAGGAGATTGGCTTTGTAGTGTGTATTTGTGTGTGTGTGTGTGTGTGTACACATCTATATATGTGTGCTCTAATAGTCACCAGAAACAAACCCAAACAAACATTCAGATGGATTAAGAGAGGAAACAAGGCCCCATAATTGCAGGAAGGGGGTAAATGGATTCCTCTGGAGAGCAAAGTGAATCACATCCAAGTGCCACAGCTCCTTGCTGAACCACATGGACTCTGTCAGTCTGTCCCTCCCCTTCCTTCTGTCCCTCTGAGGTTTCTGCTCTTTTCACTTACTCCCTGGTTCTCAGTCTCAGTGGCTAGTGGTAATTCTCTTTCTAGCTCAATCTGCACTTAATTTACTGTCTTTTGTCTTTCATTCCTCTCCATCTAATCTCCATTTTTTTTGTTGGTGAAGTGCATTAACGTCTGTGACGTCTCACACTGATTCTTGGCTGTTTCAAAAGGCAGAACTAAATGTGGTAAGGGAGTGAGGCAGTGAATGACAGTTGTCATACCAATAGTAATTAGTTCTGGTAATACAGTAAACAAAGAAAAAAACATGTAGGTCCTATCTCATCAAGAGGAGACAAATTCAAATTCAAATAAAACCGTATGGGGCGGCCAGTGACTGAGTGGTTACAGCAGTCGCCCCATGTAAACAGGCTAAAGGTCCTCGAGGCAGCGGCCACGGGTTTGACTCCGACCTGCAGCCCTTTGCTGCTATAATAAAGGCTTGAAAATCCTGCCAAAAAATAGCCTTGTAAAAAAAAAATTGTATGATGTACAGCATGCAAATGCAAAAAAGCACCCGTAGCTGTCCATCAGAAGTTTTTTATGAAGCATTCACATGCAGATTAGAATAGATAACTATGGTATGGTTAGGCTTAGAGAAAGATTGTGTTTATTGCAAATAAAGTGGTTGAGCTATGACTCTAGGGGTAGAAATTGAAAGTCATAGGCAACACCCATTTGGCTGTTTCTGTTAGCAAACATTTTAAATAAGCAACCTATGACTTTATCCAACAAGTTACATGACTCTGTGCCAAGCAGTCCTTCATTTCTGTTTTTATCTGTACCTCTGGGATGTTCCAAAGTGGTATGCCAGACAATTTAATCGTCCAAAGACATGCATCCACACCTAGGGGGAAAAAAAAATATTCTGGTCTGTCACACCATCGCTTTTTGTTTGGCAAATCATTTTAACTTCAATCAGGAGAAACCTAATTTGAGAGAACAATTATTTATCGACAAGTGCACAATAAAGATGATAAATATGAAAAGGGTTTGTGGCTAGATCCCATTGTGAAGTCGTATTTTACAGAGGGTAGAGGAGCCGTGAGTATTTTAGGAGTATAGTCTAGACACTGGTGGTGATGGTGATGAATGAAGAGGAGGCTGAGATCTGAGTGGATGAGACGAGGAGCTCGAGCTGGGAGCTAGAGGAACTGGAGGTGAATGAGGTGGAGGTAGGTTGGTTGGTTGGCTGATAGGGCTAAACCTGGTTGACTAAAAGAGTAAATGCAATTAGAGTAAATGGAACTAACTTTTAGTTTTATTTTTATCAGCTGCTTATATACTTATGTCCACACTTAGCGATTTGCCCGCTTTTTTTTAACATTACTCCACAGTTTACTTCTTCCCATGGTTAATGTAGCTTTCCTCACTTTCTCACCTACTTTTCATTACTTTTCTTGCTTTTCTACTGATTCACTTCCTCACACACCAACTCACTTATGTGCCTACTTACCATTTCATAGACTGTATAAATAATAAAGTCTCTGTGACATCACCCTAAGGTTTCTGATGAGCCTTTGAAGCTCAATGTGAGCAGCTCCTGGTGGCTCCCGCCATCACCATCATAGCAACGTCGCAGCTACTCCAAAAAAGGACAAAGAAGCAGAGAGCAGGCAGGCTGAACAAAGTCTGGCTTGAAGCTTCCAAGCTAGCAAAGCCTAATAAGCTAGGCTGACAAGCAAGCAAGATTATTATACTTAGCCAGGGAGGAAAGTCGAGGGCAGCAGCCTTGAGAGAGAGTTACTTAGTAGCTATATCAACTTAAATTAAGGCAGTGCAAACTGCAGCACTGAGTGTTGCAGCAGGCTTGGGGTCAGCAGCAGTGCCGGGTCTAACCTGAGGCTGTAGTTCGACCTCAGTGCTGCGGTTTGTGCTGTCTGAACTTGAGCTGGTACCATACCTTAACCTTAATTTAGATTACACAGCTTGCAGCTTACATTAACTTTCGGTGCCATGTAGGCACCTACACTCAAATCAGCCACACCCTTAATTATACAGAACTGTAAACTTTAAAATAATTTAAACAGGTGACTAATTAAAAAAGGAGGTGGAGCAAAGGAACACAAAGAAGTGAGGTGTCAAGCTGACTGCATTTAAAAAAAGCTGCAAGTAGGTAATTGTTTTTCAAGAAAAGGAGGAAAATGTTAACAGAATAGAACCTAATAATAAAAGCCCCAGAGAAAAATGAAAGGGTGGCAGCAGACATCTAATTAACTTCCACTATGGTTCCATTTCTGTCACAACACAGACTTGTAATGACTTTTAAAATATAGAAAGAAAAAAGAACAGAGATTGCTGTTGAGAGAGAAAGACCTGACAGAAATCTGGTACTTTCATTTTAAAGTTGAATGTTTTGGATTCATTTCCCCTTTTGCTTTTTCAAAAGATCATTAGCGTTGTCATTTTTGTAGCTGTTGACAAGAGGGAACAGAGAGATGCTCTGCAGGGGCCAAGAGCATATGATACTCACACAGAATATGAGCATACCTGCCAACATTAGGTGATGAAAAAGAAGGGATATTTTCTGGGGTATCTGCATATCGCCTACCCTCAAAGTTCTGTCACCATGTAACCCTATGCTACAAATAAATAGAATAAATACAAGGATGGTCTTAAATTTATAGGTAATTGAATTTTGCATTGTAACTGTTTAGTTTCACGCAGTGTTGGAGAGGACGGCAGAGACTGAGTGAGTGCAGTCAGGCAGGCTTGTTGGACAACACACGCTCCAGACTGGATTACCAGGTTCCACAAAATTAAACGTAATATGAAACGTAATGTGTGAAGGAGCTCATACTGTCCTCTGATCTATTCTTGCACCATATATCCTGCACAGGAACACACGAGGCACACCCATTTGATTTGTATCAGTATGAAATCTGGGGAATAGCGGGAGAAATAACCAATTGGGAGCACAGTGGTAGAAAGGGTTAAAAATCAAGATTACCCCCTCCCTCTGCAACTGAGGGGTTGGTTTCTTCTTATATAGATGACCCCAATAGATATGAATTCTATTAGTCACCATATTTTTTATTGACATCAAAATGTGTGCAGATTGTTTATAATGAAACTGCTGAGGGAGAGAAAGTATACATTTACAATTTACTATACCTAAACCCATCCTGTCCTGAGCATGGTGACCGCCAATCACAAGGTAGCCCTGCCCTCAAGCATATCCTGCTTTATGGTCCATTTTTCTGTAAACAAGACAAAATGAATCATATATTAAAGGAGATTTGAAACTAGCGATTGAGACCATAAACTCATTAGGAAAATGTAGATAAGGCAAGGTAAGTTTATATGTATAGCACAATTCAACAACAAGGTAATTCAAAGTGCTTTACATAAAACAATAAAAGCATTGGGAAAAACATATTAAATATTTAAAACACATAAAAGGTAATTTAAAACACATAGATGATGGTTAAAGTTACAGTGGAGTTCAAGCACTTAATAAATTATTGTGTTTACTGAAAAGCAGCAGCAAACAGAAACGTCTTCAGTCTTGATTTATAAGAACTCAGAGTTGCAGCAGACCTGCAGTTTTCTGGGCGTTTGTTCCAGAAATGTGGAGTATAAAAACTGAACACTGCCTCTCCATGTTTAGTTCTGACTCTGGGGACACAGAGCAGACCTGCCCCAGACGATCTGAGAGGTCTGAATGGTTTGTAGATCTGAAATGTATTTTTGTCCTAAACCATTCAGTGCTTTGTAAACCAACAGAAGTATTTTGAAATCAATTATTTGACGGACGGGAAGCCAGTGTAAAGATCTGAGAATAGGAGTGATAAGATCTACTTTCTTGGTCTTAGGACTCGAGCAGAAGCATTCTGAATTATCTGCAGCTGTCTGATAGCCTTTTTAGGGAGACCTGAAAAGACATTGCTATAGTAGTCAAGCCTGCTGAAGATAAATGCATAGACAAGTTTTTCCAAATCTTACTGACACTTTAGTCCTTTAATCCTTGTTATATATTATTTAGGTGATAGCAGGCTGACTTTGTAATTGTTTTAATGTGGCTGTTGAAGTTCAGGTCTTGTTTTTAGCATTATCGTTTGAAGCTAGGTTCTAACTTTGGATCGTTCTTCCTTGGCTCCTAAAACTATTATTTAATTTTTTTCTTTGCTTAATTGGAGAAAATTGTTTACAAATTGTTTAAATTGCTCCATCAAAATGTTGATTTGCTTGATGCATCTACCCAGTGCTTGTATTTGATTATATTGCCTGGTGATATTGTTATGTAGATTTGTGTGTCGTCTGCGTAGCTGTGGTAACACATGTTTTTTTTTTCATGATCTGAGCCAGTGGCAGCATGTAGATATTAAACAGAAGAGGCCCCAGAATGGAGCCTTGGGGAACTCAACTAGTAATTTTTGCTCGCTCAGATGTGTCATACCTATAGACACAAAGTAGTCCCTGCCCTTCAATAAGGATTCATACCATTTTAATACTGTGCCAGATAGTCCCACCCAGTTTTCCAGACGATCTAGTAGTGTGTTTTGATCGACTGTGTTGAATGCACAGAGATCCAATAATACTAAGACTGAGATTTTGCCATTTTCTGTGTTTAAATGGATGTCATTGAAGGCCTTGACAAGAGCCGTCTCAATGCTGTGGTGTGGTTTAAAAATCAATAAATCAAGTAAGAAGTAGCAACATTTTATCATTGACTTCTATACAATCACTATATCAGCTTTACAGCTTTGGCCACTTCACTCATCCGAGACTGCCAAGTCAGGAGGGGTTGGTTTATACTGTAGGACGAGGCTCAGAGGGAGGGTTGGTTGGGTTGGTGACCAAAGCTGCCACCAGATGAGCTGGCAGCAAGATTAAATTGCAATAGCTGGGTATCAATGGCTGGATATTCTTGCATGATTAATCTGCAGTGTCCATTCCAGAAACTGGCAAGTTCAGTTCCAAAGCTGCTTCCCCTGCATTCCCCTTCACTGCATCATATGACCTGGAAACCTCATGCAGTTATGAATTTCACAAGCACATACAAGTCAGCACAAGGTTTTCATGGTGCTGCTTCCAGGCATGTGCAAAAGAAGAGACACATTTTTCTGTGAAAATATTGAGATAAGGTAGGTGGATCAAAGGCTGGAGGAGATGTGGGGTGCAGAAAAAAAAGAAAAGAATGAATTGGAAGGGATAGATGAAACATGGATGGAAATAAATTGGACATGCAAAGGCGACATGTATTCAGCTGCATCTTGCTCAGCCCTTTTCACAAAACCTTTCTCCTGCCTCATTTTCCGTGCTCAGTGCATTTTCTCATCTGGCATGATTTATGTTCTCTGCAGATTTTGCCATCAGACGATCATCAGCTGGTAAAAGGTCAGATTAGACAGGGCACAACAGTGTGCATGTTCACTCACATTTGCAACCAAAAATAGACGTGTGGCAACTGTGAAATGTATTTAAAAGCAAATGTGCAAATAACCTCACATCAGGGGTACACATTTTTGAAGATTTGTCATTCTTTATGCTTTTGTTACTAGAGCAAGCATGGCCTGTGTTTCAGCT
The DNA here is from genome assembly GCF_963691815.1 of Echiichthys vipera. Classification (NCBI taxonomy): domain Eukaryota; kingdom Metazoa; phylum Chordata; class Actinopteri; order Perciformes; family Trachinidae; genus Echiichthys; species Echiichthys vipera. Next base: position 27,661,253 of record NC_139832.1, on the reverse strand, counting down.
AAACCGCGCTGTTGAAGAATATTTTGAGCAGCCCTGCTGGAACTGAATAATCAACGGCATGCAAGTGCTAGTGGCGATTTAAAGAGATATTTTAAAGATTTAAATCGATGTGCCATGATAGTGTGGGCATGACCGGTGTTTGGCTTCCCTCTATGGCTGCATCGCAAAGAGTTGTGGAGTATTGGTGGCAAAGTATCCCTTTAAGAAGAAGAAGAAAGAAGAAGAAAATCTCTGCAGCATATGATGAAAAGCTGACCTTTGCGGTGTGAGAGTTGTGTGGAAGTTTGAAGTGCCAGTGCTACTCTATTATAGAGCATAGCTGTGTCTGACAGAAGTCAACATGACAATTATCTTCTGATTAAGAATAAACCTCCTTGCTGTTTGAACTGTCCGTAGCTAAATAGGGTAGGCCTCTGCCTTTGTATTTGAACACGTTCGTATCGTAGCAAATCCTACGTTAAGTTATACACAGAAATTTGTAGAAATTCCTACGAAAAAGAACAAGCTGACGGCAGTACAAACTGGAAGTCAAAATACGCTAAAGCGGAAGTGCAACAACGCACAAACATAAAAAACCATTGGTCAGGATCACCAATGGGCTCCTTCCTTTTGGATTGCATTTGGTAATCTGCTTGAATGGACTTTACTATGAGAGGAGCTGGTACAGGGGCCAGTAGGTAAGTCTTTCAAAACACTCTTTTAATAAACTCCAGGTTCACTAACTACATTGTTGGTGCTTTGTTTTATGTGTAGGAACTCTTATCATGCTGCTGCAGAGGTTTGGTGTTATTTTGAGCAGTATTAGTGGTTAAAAAAAAACGTTTTAATGCCTTCACTGAGCTAATCAGTGTTAGCCACGTCCGGCTGTTTGCGACTCTCCACAATTTCCCCTTTAATAGTTTATACACGAAAAAAAACTGTCTCGATGGCTGATTTCAAGCAGATTTCAAGCATGTTTGATCATTCTGCTTTTCTAATATCCAACATGTCAAGTCTCTCCCACCGAGCAGCCCTTATCTGGATACCTACGGATCAAAAGTTTAAAAAGGGGAGCCCTCACTGCATGAGAAAGACAATCAATTTTAGTCCCAATCACAGATTGGATTAAGATTAAGATCCAGATTCAGATTAAAGATGAGATATCCAAAGTTTGTCTAGTGGCGGGCTGACATCCTGAATAAATACTGATGTGTTTTTCTGTCCAGAGATATTGAACTGGTTTCATGTCCTGCATCGCAAACTGAGCTCCTCTTCTGTCCATAACTTCCTGTCCTGTCTCTCACTCGATGTTCCCAGTCTGAATGAGGAACTGTTTACAGACAATATGAGCCACTTGATTGTGAAATGGCACTGGAGCAGAATATAAAATAGGATAACAGTATTCTGGCAAAATAATACTGACTACCAACTACTTTCCTCCTTGGACCTATTTTAAGCAGCAGACTATCAATTAACTATAGTTTTTTTTAAGCCATTAAACCATGTTCACCTTTGAGGGTGAAATCAAATAATAAACTGCACTAATGGGGAGTTATTTGTGCCAAAATGTTAGTGACAACCTTCTTTATGAGGAAATATTTTTCCAAACATTCAATTAGGATGATGAATCCCTTAAACAAACACACATCTACATTACACTCACGTAAACATTGCATAATTTGTTTACAGAAATTACACAAAACTATTTGACATCCAAACATCAACGTTGTTTTAATGAAAAATAATTGCTCCTTTCTATGCAAAGCTATTTCTGTTTGAATGCCAGTAACATCAAGCCCATAAAAATGAATCACAGCCTTCGAATCTCTTGAGGGGTTGAAATGAAAGACAAATGTCTTATCTAATTAAATTAAATTAAAGGGACTCTCTGCAAACGAACAGAACTTGTGATTCATCACTTCGAAGAAACTTGTACACACTGCTGCCCTGAAGAAAAGCCCGCTCCCATTTTGTATACAGCTGTAAACAGACTGGTGGCAACAAATGCTTATGGAATGAAGACATGAAGCCTGAAAATATCATACCATGTATTAAAACTAATATTTAGAAAGTAGACCTATCGCTTAATGTTTGTAAACACACAGCAGTCAAAGTTGCTTTTTTTGCCTCTCTAAATACCAAATAAACTAAAGCTCAGGCAGAGAGCAGGTTCTGCAGATATCGACATAAGTGATGATTGAGAGTGATTACTTTTGTATTAGTTTATACATTGTTTTCTAGGGTTAAACTACATATTATACCTTTCAATGCTCTGAAGAGAATTTTATTGAACAAATACACTGGATTTAGAGAAGCTAATCCAGAGTCGGGAAAAAGAAGAGAAATAAAAGAAAGAATCCCTGCGATGAACACGATTATGCTTGTAAATCATATTCAGCAACCCTTTAAGGCAGTCGTTCCCAAACTTTTTATGGCAGGCCCCCCCTTTGACAATGGGAAAAAAAAAATCTGTCCCCCACAAAATTCACCCAGTGTCCTGGACAGTGGCGGATCTAGAAAATTCTACATGGGGCGAAGCGGTGGCAAGAGGTCTTGGCAGGGTGGCATGGGAGGACGGTACGCAGGAATCTTCAAATGTAAATGGGTGACATGAGTGACATGACCTGACTGACATGATATGTGGATGTACTGCAATTTATATGAAAGAGAATAAAAACATACCATGTGGTCAAGGGGGAATTGCAGCAGGCCTCATGCCCTCTTCCTCCCTGTCATCTTCTTTTGCCTGGTGGTCACTCCCTGCCTCTGTCCCTCTTTCTGAATCTGCAGCAGCCTCCTCTTCATCCCTCACATCCTCTTCTTCTTCACTTATTTCTTATTCTCCTTCTGTGGCCTTATCCTGCTCTGACCCTCCTGGTCTCTCCAGTTGACCACCTTCTCCTTCATTCCCTCCTTCTCTTCCTTCTGTGCACTTTTCTTACTAAAAACTTGTCAATATCCCCACGTTTTACTTTCCTTTTCATTGTTCTGCTCTCTCCAGCTACTCTTGCCTGCAATAGTCAAGATGTGAAAAGCTCTGGTTATCCTTATATTACGTTACACTGTAGGGCCATGTAGCTAATAAGTATAACACATATGAAATCAGAAAAGATTTATCACACACAACAGTTATGTTTAGACTAATTAATGCTATTGTGTTTGTTATTTTCCCAGTTCGACAGTAAAGCCTAAAATTACATTTACAATTATTCACTTTTGGTAAATGTATTGTTTGGGGGGTTGGTTGGAGACATGGCTCTATAGTAGGGGGGCACCTGCCCTCCCCCCTAGCCCCCCTGTAGATCTGCCCCTGGTCCTGCATGCTTACTGCAGTCTGAGGATGAAGGTTGATGTCATTTCATTGACTATGTCCTCTTCACCAGGACCCTCATTGCAGTGACATGCTCTGCGATTCATGGAAGCACTGTCATCTTCCTGAGTTCATTGGTTTCAACAAATGCTCACAGATGAGCTTAGAAATGAGTCCATTGCTTGGTCAAGTCTTCTTTCCCAAATCTCTAGCATTCTGTTGAAGCAAGGGATCGATCTTGTCAGCCAGGTGAGAGAGATGTTTGTCTTTGCCCTGCAGCTGCCGGTGGAATTTATTTTGTTTTGCTGTAAATTAAATTAAACTAATGGCACACTAGCTGCGTATGGCTCTAAATGCACTCAAGAGAAGTGTTATTCACAAAGACATTAAGCCATGAATTCACCAGTTAGCTTCAAATAATCATTAGTCGCAGACAACAGAACTTATTAGAAGAAGAATTGAAGAATTACTTTATTTTTATCCCACACAGGGAAATTCAATTTTCACTCTTATTATCATACATGTTACACACACAGGCCCGAAATACACACATGCACAACCAGGACCTATACATGCAATTGAGGAGAGATGTTAGAGCGAGGGGGCTGCCAGTGACCAGCGCCCCGAGGTTCGGTGCCTTGCTCAACAGCACCTCAGCAGTGCCCAGGAGATGAACTGGCACCTCTCCAGCCACCAGTCCACGCTCCATATTTGGTCCACACAGGGACTTGAACCAGCAACCCTTCGGTTCCCAGCCAAGTCACCTATGGACTGAGCTACTGCCGCCCAATTATATTTTATATTATAATTTTCTGGAAGTGAGCCAAATGTCACAATGAGCCATTTCAACCTATTCCTGATAAGTTCAGTCATGCGATCACACTTAGAGAGGAAACCACGGCTGCCAGCTATTTACACTGAATATCTATTTTACTTTCAGTAAAATCCCGCAATAAAAAAACAACTGTTTATATAGTTGTCAAAACTATTTTGGTGCATAAGTAGTCTGGCCAAGTACAGTGCTGTGATAAAACCTGACATCCAACGCAGCGCAGCAACTGGATATACGCCCTTATCTTGTTTATGAGAAACCCAGATATGCTACCTGGACTACTCCAAAAGAAACCTGGATACTGCTGCATGTATACACCTTATCCCTTCCTAAGGCGTACAGTGGAGCCAGTAAGATCACAGTGGAAAATACTTAAAGAGAACTTGGAAATGGCAATGTGGGGATTGTGTTCAGATGAACAGTGTTTGGCCTGTCTCAATGGTGGAAGTTCACGCAGAACAGAGTATCTGAGATTAGCCTTATAATGCATTTTAAGTCATCAAACACCATTCATCTGAACAAAATGCCCACATTTCATTGACACGGACCTGGATTAAAATGGGGAAAGTATCCCTTTAAGAAAGTGTATGGGGCCAAACATAATCAAAGATGTGGCTCTGATCCAGCAACGCTCAAATTTGATAAAATTGTGGATGACATGTCTGGTCGCCGGCTGCTGGCAACTACGAAGGCGGTGCTTCTCAACAGTGGATGCTGAGCCTCTGCAGGGTTCAAAGCCAGTTAAATTACGTTAGCATGTGTACAAATCCTTTTTCACGAGACAAGAAGTTAATACAGATACAAAATGAGAAAACTTTATGATTCAAGTTTCAAGAAGCTTTATTTATCCCGAGGGAAATTATTGTGCAACAGTTTCAATACAAAGGTGGGAAAGGATCAGAGTAACAATAAGCTAACATAATCAAATCAAAATAAAGCTAACATAAAATAAATCAAACAATTAACTAAGTGTGACAGAGTGCAATAGACATTGTGGTTAAGCGTAGGTATATACAATATACAACAATACACACTGTGCAGTTTAGCAGCAGATTGAAATAAAATAAGTACAAACTAAATAAGTGAGAAGAAGCGATTAGTGATAACAGTGTTAAAAATGTAGCAGCATTTCCAACAGAACTAAGTGACAGTATGGCACAGTGAAGTGTAGCAGCATTTCTTACTGATGTAAGTAAGTTACAGTAAAGTACAGTGTAGCAGCATTTTACTGAGATACGTTACAGTAAACCAGTGAAATGTAGCAGCATTTCCTACAGAACTAGGTTACAGTAAAACACAGCAAAGTGTAGCAGCAGTAAGTTACAGTACCACAAAATAAAGTGATGTAGTTGTGATATAAAGTGACAGTGTAAAGTGTAGCAGCATTTCTTACTGAAGTAAGTTACAGTACAACTGAATCAAGTGGTGTAGTGATGATATAAAGTGACAAAGTGACATTTTCTCAGGATACAGTGTCTCCACTGTTCCTTACCTGACCAGGGGGGGGGGGGATGAATTATAAAGTTTGATGGCCACCGGAAGAAAAGTCTTCCTCCGGCGTTCAGTATTACACCGGGGGAGAATGAGTCTGTGGCTGAAGGTGCTTCTGCTGGAGGTCAGCAGATGGTGGAGAGGTTGAGAGTTGTTGTCCAGGATGCTGGGCAGTTAAGACAGCATCCTCCTCTCAGACACCGCCACCAAAGAGTCCAGTTTGACCCCCAGGACGGAGCCAGCCTTCCTGATGATCTTACTGATTCTCTTTGCGTCTGCTGCCTTCAGTCTGCTGCCCCAGAACACAACAGCAAAGAAGATGGCACTGGCTACCACCGACTGATAGAACATCCTCAGCATGGTGTTACATACATTGAATGACCGGAGCCTCCTCAGGAAATACAGACGACTCTGGCCCTTCTTGTAGACAACCTCAGTGTTCTTGGACCAGTCCAGTTTGTTATCCAGGTATACTCCAAGGTATTTGTAATCCTGGACAACATCCACAGTCACGCCGTTGATGGAGATGGGTGTGGGGGCAGATTTACTGCTGCGGAAATCCACCACTAGCTCCTTAGTCTTGGTGGCATTTAGAATCAGGTGATTAGCTGCACACCAGTCGGCGAAGGAGTCCACAACGCCCCTGTATTCCTCCTCCTTTCCCTCACTGACACAGCCAACAATTGCAAAATTGTCAGCAAACTTCTGCAGGTGGCAGGACTCAGAGAGGAGCTGAAAGTCTGAGGTGTACAGGGTGAACAGAAAGGGGGAAAGAACAGTTCCCTGTGGAGCTCCAGTGCTGCTGACCACAGTGTCAGACACTCCGTCCTGCAGTCTGACATACTGTGGTCGACCCGTCAAGTAATCCGTAATCTAGGAAACCAGGGGAGAGTCCACCTGCATCGCCGTCAGCTTACATCCCAGCAGGCCGGATGGTGTTGAACGCACTGGAGAAGTCCATGAACAAGATTCTCACTGTGGTCCCCGCTCTGTCCAGGTGGGCGCAGACACAGTTGAGTAGGAAGATGATAGCGTCCTCCACACCTAGTCTCGGCTATTAGGCAAACTGTAGAGGGTCCAGTGATGAGCTGACCAGGGGCCGAAGAAGTGAAAGGACCAGCCTCTCCAGGGACTTCATCAGGTGCGACGTAAGCGCCACCGGTCTGTAGTCTTCGGAGGTGCTGGGACGCACCTTCTTTGGTACTGGTACCAGGCAGGATGTATTCCACAGCACAGGGACCTTCTCAAGACTCAGGCTGAGGTTGTAGATGTACTGCAGGACTCCACACAGCTGGATCGCACATGCTTTGAGGACCCTCAGGCTGACACTGTCGGGACCTGCTGCCTTGCCTGGGCGGAGTCTGCACAGTTCCTTCCTCACCTGCTCTGCAGTGAAGGTCTGTCTGCTGTGTGTGTTGGTGGGGGTGGAGAGAGGTGATGGCGGGGGGGAGGGGACAGGTAGGGCAAAAGCAGGAAGGAATTGAGGGGGAGGTGGGGGGGGTGTCAGCAGGGCTGGAGGTTTGGAGGTGGATGGTTGTGGAGGAGCAGTGGGGGGGGGGTGGTCCAGAGCCCTTTCGTCAAATCTGTTGAAGAACAGATACAGCTCATTGGCACCTTCAGTACCACCTCCTACTGTCTGGCTACCAGATGGTTTGTAGCCAGTGATGCTCCTCATGCCGCTCCACACGTCCTTTAAATTGTTCTGCTGGAGTTTGTGCTCCAGCTTCGTCCTGTAGGTGTCTTTGCCCTGTTGGATCCTCTCCTTCAGCTCCCTCTGGACCTGCCTCATCTGCTCTCTGTCCCCTTCTCTGAAGGCCCTCTTCTTCGCATTCAGCAGGACCTTGATGTCTCTGGTGACCCACGGCTTGTTATTTGGGAAACTGCGTACAGTCACTGTAGGAACAATGCTGTCCACACAGAAATTGATGTATCCTGTTATGCAGTCCGTGAGATCATCAAGGTCCTCTCCATGTGAATTACAGAGCAAATCCTAGTCTGTGAGTTCAAAGCAGCCCTGTAAAGCTTCATCAGTCTCCTGTGACCATCTCCTCACAGTCCTGGTGGTCACAGGAAGCCGCTGGACTTGGGGCTTATACAGGGGCTGCAGGTGGATGAGGTTGTGGTCTGATCTTCCAAGAGGAGGAAGGGCAGTGGAGCTGTAAGCCTCCTTAACATTAGCATACAGTAGGTCCAGTGTCTTGTTTTCCTGGGGGGACAGTCCACAAACTGCTTGAAAGTGGGCAGTGTTGCAGCCAGAGTGATGTGCTTGAAGTCCCCAGATATTGCAATGAATGCGTCCGGGTGCGGTGTCTGAAGGCCCGCGACGATGGTGTGGATGACGTCACTCGCGCGTTTGCAGTCGGAGGAATGTAAACAACCAGGACGATCACGTGTGAAAACTCCCTCGGCAGGTAGTAAGGCCGAAGACTCACGGCAAGCAGCTCAATGTCCAGGCTGCACACACGCTCCTTTACAGTAACGTTTCCAGGATGACACCACTTGTTGTTAATAAGAAAAGCAAGTACCCCACCTTTCCTCTTGCCACTCTCACGGTGACTCCTGTCCGCCCGAACAATCTGACAGCCGTCCACAGTTACATTAGATCCTAGGATGTCCTCGTGGAGCCACGTCTCCGTGAAACACAGCACACTGCTCACACGATACATCCACTGAGTCCTGACCAGGCCCGCCAGCTCATCCATGTTATTAGCCAGCGACCTCACGTTCCCCATGGTGATGGAAGGGAGAGATGGTTTGTATCTCCTCTTCTTTTCCCGGTGTTTATGTCCAGCCTTACATCCCCTGTACTTTCACCTCAGTTCTGTGGGGATTTCAGGCCTGTCCCGCATTAGCGCTGTTGGTGCTAGCGACAACAGCTGTTCACGGGTGTAAACAATGGAGCCGCCGTCCAGACGGAGACGCGGTTGGCAAAAATAGCCCCAAGAATGAGACAAACAAACAAAAAACATGTAAGAAAGTTAACGAACATAGTTGGCTAAGGTTAGTACGACGACTTAAAGGAAAAAGCACTAATAAAAAGACAGTAAAATAAGATAAAATAGCAAAAAAGTGCAGAAAGGAGAGAGCAACTGTTGCTGGCTGCCGCTTTACACAGCGCCGGAACCGGAAAATCAAAAAACTCTCAGTCAGCTTCGCGCTCAGAAGAGAATATCACGACTCATCATCGTGGTCAGCGAGACCAGTCACTTTAGAAACACATTTCTCAAGTCAGAAACTATAGAAATGATCCCTGAAGGTATAGTCTTGCAGCACTTAGCAGTTAAATGTAGATGAACCACACACTGTGGAGAACATTGCACAGAGGTGGTAGGTATCAGCAGATGCTGTTTTGTCACACCCAGTTTTCTGTACCGGTGCCTGTTGAACTTCCACCACTCCAGTGGGTTTATCTGAGGGCAAATCCATGGCTCACTGAAACAAGCTTCTAGCTCGTTGACATCCATATTTTCGAACTAGTTCTCCCTGAAAAGGGTGTCCAGTGCCTCAACGTTGCGGCCTGGAACATCACTGCCTTCCCCCTCCATATTGTCTGGGCCTTGCACAGTAACCCCATCATGTTTGTCACACAGCTTCTCTTGGATGGTGAGGCGAAGAGCCGGTTACAAAAATCCAAGGTGTTTGTGTCTCAGGTCAAGTGCAGAAACAAGAGGTGCCACACGCGCGCACACACATGCACACAAAAAAAACCTGAGTGCTGTTGTTTACCAATCGAGTTGATTTGAAATGAGGACTACTCGAGGAATCAATTACTCACACCCATCCCTATTCTCGATCCTTTGGAATGGACTTAAAATGGTCCTTCTGAACATCATTCCAGGAAGTGGCAGCTAATTTAAAAGCTTTTTTGCCTAGTTCTGTTCTAGTGTATTAGAGTATTATGAGAGCAGAGGCGGTACTGATTTTGTTTTTTACCCATGTATGTACTCAGATAAGAAGGAACCAGCCCAAGTAGTGATCAAATGTTTCCTTGCCTGGAGGGAAAAACAGGACTTATTCCAGAAAAAGAAACTCATTTAAGCTTCGGTTTGGACACAAGATTTTCAATATGGGATTTGAATGACAAGTTCTCATCCATACTAATTCTATAATACTTTAATGTTGTGGTCATTTTAATTTCAACCCCTCGGGGAGTTGAAATCTTGGAAAGAGTAACATCATTTTAAATTAGGTTAAGTATGACTGAAAAACATCAAAGGCAGACCTCAGGAATTCATGGGTTTGTAATACGTAAGGGGATGAGCAATACATTGTATCATCTGCATAAAAGTGGCATCTACTAGCATTTGATAGGTTATCACAGAGATTAAGAGCCCACCTCCTATGCAGCAAAGGTTCCTTCTACCAAGCATAACAATATCCATTGAGGTCCCTCCAACGTATTACTCTGCATCTAGAACCCCTCAACAGGGAAGAGAAAACATCTTCATATGAGCTTTGAAGTTTAATATGAATATACTTTTAAGTTAATATTATCCTTAAAGTTAACTTGAAAATCTTTAGCTTTCAGGTTGTTTTCTTCTTACAGATTTATTGGCACCATTGAGGTAATTTTATCTTACATTTTCTATATTGCTTTTATATTGTTAATATAATATCTTTTTTATATTTGTAGAATCAAATTAATATTTTCCTTAATGCATTATTTTACAAACCCGCAACTCATCTGCTGTTCATCAGAATGCTATTTTTTATGAACCCTCCAACCCGACTGATCAAATCCAGAGCCCATGGATATAACTGTGATCTGCACAATTATTCTTTGCAGCATCAATTCTGGACAAATGATTGCAAGTTAATTAATAAATGCAAGGAAAATACTTTAACTGCACCAGTAATCTTTTTCCTGATTAACCAAAAATGTCCTTTTTTGTGTGTGTTTTCCTTTTTAGCTAACAAGTTTTAGGAAGCACAGCAGGTCTTATCACAATCACAGCTGGGAAATTACAATGGACTGTCTTGCTGGAATTAATTGGTTTCACATCACGCAAGCTCACACAAGCATAACAGACCTTTCTCACGGTTGATATTTTGACGCGTCACGGCAGGGAAAGCACATCTGTTAACCATGAACATTAATTGCTCTGTTCCATTTAGGTGTCTCCGTCAGCCATGGCCTTAAGCCAGTTGTAATAGCAATTGTCCCATCTCCCATCTACCCACTTTAATTTGCAGCAGCAGTTAATCCTTTACTGCACAACCATCTCTCAACATGAAAACAGGACACAAGACAAAGTATGTTGAAGAAAGAAGACCACAGGAACTCTTACTTCTAACTCAATAGTCAGCTATAAAGTTTCTCAGTGTAATAATTGTCTCAGAACGTCTGTGTGTAATGTCTGTTGCTACAAGTAGAAAATAAAGTGTTTGCAGCAGCTATGATATCTCCGTCCCTTAGCTTACACAGAGAGGTGGTCCGGACAGTGCTAAGCTAGTTACCAGCTAAATGAGCTAAAGCTGAGCTAAGGTAACCTGAGGTCTCCCAAGCAATTAAAAAAATAATTAATTACATCCTCCACTGTAATACTAAATGGCAACAAGTAATATTATATGATTTTATTTGGGACATACTTATTGCAACTTTATTATTATTATCTGATTTGACTACTCCTGTAGTCCTTTTACTATTGTTTTAAAGAACCTTTGTCTCACACTGATAATAATAAGTTAAGCATACTTTTAATAGTTTAATTAGTGTACGTATGTATGTGTTCTGTGTGTATGTTCATTGTGACATATGCGGTAGTGTCTTTGAACCCAAGACAAGGTATATCTCATTTGATCTGGAGAGGTAACACAAAGCATTTTCAAAACTTTCATTTATAATTGCCAATGCAGCCAATACATCCCAACTGAGATGGAGATACGGACGCGGACTAATATTAACCTCTGTGTTTGGCGAAATATGGTAATTTGCGATGGAATTTTTACTTGACAAATTACCGACATGGCAAGTTTGCACAGAATTAAGATCCCAGATGAATAGGGCTTTAGAGATGCGTTGGCTCATAATTGCTGGCAAATTCTCAAACTATACTAATGTGTAGGTTGGCAAGTGCTTATGGCATATATGGAAATACAACAGTACAGCATGGTATGCCTTTTGCAACATCTGGAGCATGACACAAATAAGAAACATAACAGTCTGATATTGATGTAGGAAGGGCATTCTGGGCCTTAGGAGGGCTTGACACCACATAGTTGCTAATACACATCTCCATACATGTAGAACAATGATGAGGTTCCTTCCTGTCATGGTAAACAAACTACATCTTCAGTTACTTGCTAAACTGCAGTGCTGTTTTTAACTTCACTGTGAAATATAAAGGAGATCATTTTACTTAAGCATACAGGTCGGAGCAAGAGCCTCATATTCTGCATCTTGGAAACAAGCAGACTTTGCCGAATAAAGCATTTCAAGGACATGAGCACTAATTTACATTCAGCTGCTTTTTCTCTGTGAGGATTTAGCATTAGGTAATTGCACTTGACTATAAATTGAATGTTAGACCAATTAGTGAACCAAAAAAGCAACCGTTAGTCTTTTTAAGTATTGCTGCTCTCTTGCCATTTTTCTCTATCTGTTCTTTAGAGTAGAAGCAAAAAATAATTTGTTTGTTACGTAAAGCTGCTTGCGAGAGGAATAACTCTCTGGATCCAATCAAAGAGAAAAAAATGCTTTCCAAGGCCTTTTGGAAAAAAGGCAGAACATCTACAAAAAAATAGTCAGTTACAGCGTGAATCATGGCACATAAATATAACCCACTCCAGTGAAGCTTGAGTCTGTCTTTGTGGTACATTTCATAGCCCTTTGGGAGACATTAGAACTTCTCGAGCAGTCAGGTCGCAGATATGTGAATCGTGACGCATAAGATATAACCTGTGAACATTTATATAACCTGCAAAGAGATGGAGACGGGGGCAGGAGGAAACGCATGGAAGGATAGAGAAGGAAGGGGGTGTGAGATTGTAAGAAGAGAAACTAGATGAATGTAGAAAGATATCAATGTCAATGGTAACTTAATAGTCAGATTAATGATTAGAAGTTAAATAAAGAAACAAATAAAGAATCTGCGAGCGGGAGCTGCTTGAACTGAGGAAGCCGCTAAAGACAAGAAAAGATTTATCCAAAACCTGGAGAGCCAGAGTATTTCTTTGAACGGGAGGAGCAACTGGATGGACCCGGACCTGTTTGAGAGAGCCTGATTGGGTCGTTATCAGGTCAAATCACAACTACTCAGATCAGGAATATGACAGAATATGACCCTATCCCAACCAATGACTTGTGCATGGATGGACTAAGTCCAAGAGAGTGGGGTTGTTATAGCGTCATATAATGACCAATCAGAGAGTGTCTCTATTATATATTAGTCTAATGTATGTATTTATTTATTCGTGTGATGTGGTGAAAAACTTTTTAGATTGCAACATACAGTCTATGATTGCGACATGCAATCAAACTTTATTAACATAAACAAACATGACATCACACAAGCAACATTTAAACATGAAACAACAGCCTTCTTGGTGACAGGTTAAAATAATACAAGAAAAACAAAACAAAATTGGGTGTGATCTGACCTACGACCAAGCATGTGACGCAATGCTCCAACGCGCACCCGCAGTGCTGCACGTTCCAATCCGTTCAACAGGACTCAGCAACTCAGCGCAAATTAACCATCAGAGCTGTAAAGTAAGTAACCTTTTCATGACTGCGGAGTTTCATTGAAGTAAAATAATACTGTCGAAAGTGGTATCCGAATGAAGAAGAGCATCTTGTCAACTAGGCCACACACACATAAAAAAAAAACTAGGCCGCAAATTTATCGCACAGTCGTCTGGATATGTCTTCAAGGAAGACAAATGTTACTTTTTTTCCTTTAATTTTTATTTCTTTTTTTTGCACACGAAAAACCCCAACCCTCACTCAGGAAGTCTCTCTCAGCAAGCCAAATGACCGGTTGACGCCAGGTCGATGTTTTAGCCGTCATTTCCAGGATGTCCTCACCAAAACGTCAGCTCGGCTTTTTAATGACGATGACTGACCACATTCCAGTCAAATTGTATCACAGATGCCATCAAACGTTGGGACAAATCAGCTGATGACAACAGCATAAATACTTTTGTAGCGGACTATTTAAAACACGCGTCAGAAAGTTCTGGTGGAGGGGGGTACAAGAAAACAAACACGGCAAACAAGGTGGAGTCTATTTTTCAACCCTCTCCTCTCCCCATACTGCTTTCATAATGTTTAAGTGTTTTTTAAATACGTTTTTAAGTTATTATTTCTAATTGAATTTGTCATTATTTTGTTTATTTGTTTCATTGGCGTTGGGTTATTCAAGGTTTTTTTGTTCCTTTGTTTAAAAATAAATAGTTCAGTTTAAATTCAATTAAAGTTTTGTGTGCCATTTGTTTATCTACTGAAATTAATAAAATGCTACATTTTATATAAAACAATGTCTAATTGTGATCGCGTAGCTTATTGCATATTGCCTTAAAAATGGATAATGATAGTCTTTGATTTGATTCGGCACTTTTCTCTCACTCTGGATGTTTGTTGCGAACACTTTTCAGCAACGTTTAGGAATGGGCCAGATCATAGCTGAATAGGGGGACATTTAGACATCATTTCCAGGACGTGGTCATCAGGACGTCCTCTCGACGACATAAATTTGACTGGTATGTGGTCAGTCATCGCCATTAAAAAGCAGACGAGGTGATGTTTTGGTGAGGACGTCTGGAAATGACGGCTAAAACATCCTATTCCGGAAGTCACTGAATGACTACGGTCGACATCAACCGGACGTCATTTTGCTTGCTGGGAGAGACTTCCTGAGTCAGGGTTGGGGTCTTCGTGTGCAGGACAAAAAAAAAGGAAATAAAAATTAAAGGAAAAAAGTAACATTTATCTTCCTTGAAGACATATTCTGAAGACTTTGCGATAAATTAAAATTTGATTTATAATCATGTGTATCAACACTATAAATGGATACATTAGGTGTGACTGACATATATCTGGATACTAGAATCAGAGAATGAAATTAATATTTTTAATTGCAAACAGAGCTCTGGTTTAGCAATGCTGTAGGTGTGATGTTTCCAGCCTAATGGGGAATCAACAAACGTAAAATATAGACATTTGAATTTTTAAGAATTCAGAGCACTATCCGAAATCAACTCTGAACATGCCAGAAGATAATATTAATGCATACTTTTGCAGCGTCACATCAGGTGACAAGTCCAGTTGGGCCCAGCCAGCTGTTTCAGCTCCAGTTGTAGGTTACAGCATAGCTCCCCAGTGAGATAATAAAGGTAACCAGCTGGCGGACAGAGTCAAAAAGAAATGGTCTTTTGGCTGACCCACTGAAGTGGGGATATGAAAAGTATTTTTAGTCATTTGCAGCTGCTGCAAAAATGACTTTAGATAGCTGGCATAAGAGTTGGAAAGAGCTCAGAACATACTAACTGCTAAAGTTAACTTAAAAAAAAAGACAACTTAAAAAGTAATTTTGTTTAGCCTAGCAACACTACTTTCAAAATGATCGAAACAAGAGGTACTGAACTATAAATGAAAAATCTTGCTTAACTGAGTGATATATTTATATCAGGCGGGTAAAGAAACTCAGGAGAAAAGATCAGTTTAGAGTAGCATTGTTGGGCAGCTGTGGCTCCTCAGTTTTTCTCAGGTGCTTTGGTACATTTCTCAGATCAGAAGTAGATTTCTCAAAAGCACTTCCACATCATCGAGTCACTTCTCTCTTTCTCATTCTTGTGATTTAATTTTTTTTAAATTCATGATTCATGTTAATGATCATGTACAATTGTCCGTGTGTTTCCTACGTTATTAATCGCTTATGATATGTTGATCAAAACGTATTACAGTATTGTTGTATACTGGTTCTTTGTTGAATAGACTTACCTCCCAAAAGATCCATGCATTAGTTCATTGCAAAGGCCATTACATACAAAATGAATGAAGCAGTTGTTATAATCTGTTAAGCATATCTTATATATACACTTCTTCTGGACTTTTTTGGTCAATGTGTCCTGAGTTGATGAAGTGTTCTCAGGTGAATCTTTACTTTAACAAAACATTATGAACCTGACAAAATCCTAAATATAATACAATATCTATTTAATATGGCATTTACAGTTCAAATTCAGGTTTTTAAACATTGGGCTTGAGTTGTGTTTGGACAGAAACTATGCGGGTTCCTACAGGGTCAGGCCTGATTTTAGGGCCTGATAGCTCTTGCATGCTTTTTTATTGAGTTTCTTCTGGAAGTGAAACAAGGCCATATAGATCAGTTTGAGTCAACACTTGATCATCTCAATAAAGTGAACAATATAGGCTTCATATCGGTGGTGTTTATTGCATGGCTTTTCATCCCAAATTAAACATCTTAATTAATACTTCAATACTACTTTTGTGCTTTGACTGTGAAAGACACTGTAACTGCAGCTCTGAGGACAACAAATTCACATTTTCTATTGCAATGCACAAAAATTGAAAAAAAAGTGAACGAAAGTCGGACAAAAGAAGGCGATGGACAGGAAGTCGACCGCTAAAAGTTGCAGGACCAGAAGTGTTGTGTGCAACCCCCAGTGGACAAATTTGACTTACAGGAGCAGTTACTTTTATTGAAAAATTGCAGTTCATGTCTTCTTGAATTTTTACACTTTTCAAAGTCATCCTGTGGGCTGGATTGGTCCCTTTTGCGGGACAGTTTTGGCCCACGGGCCGTATGTTTCACCCCCTGGCTTAGAGTCATGAGAGTGAGGTTATTAGAGTGAATGATAACAAAAATATATCCTGCATGTTGAACTTACTGCGTGGTACAGGCCTCTGGAGCATGTCTCTGTTCTCATGTAACAACTGGAGCTGAAATGGTGCTGTACAGCAGTGCCATATTGGACCTTTAAATCATATCACTGCTTTGCATTGTGTTGGAGACAAGCCCCCACCACAGCTACTTCCTGGTTGATCCAATCAGAAAGTTCCAAAAATTGCAGTTCTCTGATTGTCCACTAGGAGTAGTTCGCACAATAGAGCAGTTTCTCATTGACCCCCATGTTAAACAGCCAATTTCACAGCATAATTAAACCCGTTTAAGGCCTGGTTCAAAAAAACATTCTAGTCTGTATTTTTAGGTCATATCTCCATGACAACACTTAGGAGGGTGATTTTTTTTGTACCAAGCTAGTTTTTATTTCATTGGAGGTTAAAGTTTATGAATAATAAGGGGTGCGGCCTCTTGGGTGACAGTTAGCCTCTGGCCCTCACTTCTCCTCGGAGGCTAGTTGTCAAGATTAGCATCATTAGCATGCTAACTCCTTCATCCCGACCTGGACTGCGGTCATTCGTGTGGTCCTGTTACCATAAGTGACAAGATGGTTTGCTCTTCAATCAACTATACAAACAGATGATTTAGGAAAACACCATGTTAACGTTAGCTTTTTTATGCTAATTAAATAGCCACACTTGCACCATGACTTGCAATACAGCCTACTTTAGATGGCACATACACTAGATGCTAATCTGGAGCAGCGGGAGGATTTGGGCCGTGAGGGTCTTTGTTTTACAGTCTATGAACATGGGACTGTGTTGGATATCAGTTGCCTGCACTTCACTCCTGGAGCCGGTGTGATCTCTCTTTTTTTTTTCTTTCCAAAACTTTATTTTACAACATAGCCGGTGTAATCTCTGTTAGAGAGACACGGGACTCCTACTCCTGTTTATCTAGTAAAGTGTTCTGTTAGCCTAGCTCCCGGGAGGTGGAGTTAATGTGGCTAATTCTGTAAACGTCCCCTAGACGGACGTATCTCCCTCAGCCCAATGTCACATCAATGCCCTTTTTTGGAAAGAGGAAATGAGGCGGAGTCAAAGTCCGACAAGATGGCAGCTCCCAGAGTCGAATATGATTGGATCAAGTTAAGAGAACGGGTCCCGACGGAGAGGCTACGTCCATTTTTTATACAGTCTATTGTTGGAGATAACCATTAACGCAGGGCATGCCCTCAGAACACTTCATTTTAACATAATAACTCCCAAAAAAGAGAAAGGTTCTATACAGATGAGCATTACTTAGATAAATCATTTATGACAGCATAGATTTTCTAAATTGAATACTACATCCCATGGTACACTTCCATGCAGAACACAAACACAAACACACACACATCTGAAGGAAAAATATAACTCTTTTTATTATTGTGTTTGAAGGGGGAACTGTGTGATGGCACAGTGGTATTATTATTCAGGTATGGATTCACATCTATTTGCTCACGCTCTAATAGTAATATATCCTGCTTGTCTTCAGTTAAGTTCAATTACTGCACATTAACTAAAACAGTTGTCACAAGTTGTGATAAACAGGAATTTAAACTTTGATAAACTCGTGTAAAGAATTAGTTTTCCTCAACATGTTGTTGCCCCATGAGAAAAAAAAAACACTCTTTCTGTGTTGCTGTGCCTGACACAGGAGCCATTTAGAAAATCAGAGCAGTTACAGGTTATCAATATACAAAAGTGGAACATTAATGAAACGATCAAACATGGCACCAAGCCACATTTTTTTGTGCTTATTTAAAAAAAATAGAGCTATTCCTTCATTTAATTTCTTGAATTGATTACATTTCACTGTTAGCACTGTGTGTGCGTGTTTGTGTGTGTGTGTGTGTGTGTGTGTGTGTGTGTGTGTGTGTGTGTGTGTGTGTGTGTGTGTGTGTGTATGTGTGTGTGTGTTGCAGCATGGGGAAGCTGGAGCAAAACCCCAGTACAATCAGTTTTTTAATTTTCCTAGAATCAAATTACATGGAGGGGCAATACCCAGAGCACTGGACTAGGAAAGTCATCTAGGAGATTATAAATCGACCCTGGAGTGTGTGAATGTGTAAGTGCATGTGTGGGCGTGTGTGTGTGTGTGTGTGTGTGCGTGCGCTTGCGTGTGTGAGTGCTTGTGTGTGTGTGTGTGTGTGTGTGTAATATCCATCCAACAATAAAATCTGCCACACAGGAGCAGTCGGTGATGACGTGTAATAAGTCAGGACAAAAAGTAATATCATAGATGGATGCCGAGCGAGAAATTTACCCTGTAACATGTGCTGTCTGCTTCCTGTAAACCCTCATACTACCCAATTAATAAGGTCATTCATAATTAATATAAACTATCAGAAAACAATGCCCCTGCTCTATAATTTGTATTGATCTGCTACAAGGAGCTTAAGCCTGCTCTATACTCAAAATAGCTTTTCCCACGGCAGTCTGTGGCAAAGTGGGGAACAGGAATGGAGTGCTTTGCGTATTGATATTTGATCCAATCTACTTTTAAATACGTTTACTTTGTGGTTTGCGGTGTGCTTCATCATCTAACATCTGTGTGTAACTCATGTTTTTGGACCAGATGCTCCCTACTAAGGATCATATTGTAGTATACAGTAAGATTAATTTACAAATTTACCGAGTGCATGTTTGTGGAAAGGATGAGGAAAGGGAAGAAGAGGAGGAGAAAGTGATTGGGTTACAGAAGTTCTGAGAGGAGGTTTGGAGACAGGCTGCCAGAAATTTAAATCAGCATGTGCTCTGTGGGGAAATCAGAAGGAAACAGTTGATTGATGGATTAGGACCAAGACATGATCTGTCAACAATCCCAGACTGCTTTCAAATTTGTGACTTAATGCACACAAGTGGGATGACGCCCAAGAAGCAGGATATTCATTATCCCTTAAGGCTCTTTTCAGGAGTCACTGCATGTGTATTGGTGTTTAAACAAATCCTCTGGCAAACACTGAGGGATTGTTTAAACATTTTAGGCTGTAACAGGGGAGTTGTCATGCCATGGATCCTCAGCTCAGAGAAAAAGCTTTTGGAAAAGAAAAAACATTTAAATTGGCCTATTGGTTTCTGAGCTTAAGAAACCTACTGTCTGGGATTAATGGTAGTTATAAAGACAACTTTCTCTTTTCCCCACACAAGACTGCAAAGACATGAAGACATCATGTACACGTTTTCTTGGGAATAAAAATGTGGCACACTAATTGAATTCAGTTATATTTAGCAGTGTTAATGCAAAAGACTCTGAAATCTTACGGAATGTAGTTAAGTCTATTGTATTTCAAAATCTTCTCTTATAGCTGACTAAAGAAAACCTCACACCCCATTTTCCTTTAAATTTCTGTCACTCAAAAATATATTTATATTACTCTCTAGTCACCTCTCTTAAAAAAGTTAGTAATTGTTATTTTAAAAACAGGTAAAAGTATTGCCAGATATATTGGATCAACATCTATGGAAACTTTAGTTTCAAATCTTTTTAATCAAGGGATAACATTTTGGAAGTTTGTCACATATTACACCCATTGTAACACCTTGATGGCTGACCAGCAGTGTTAAATTATCTGTTAACGTTAGGGCCATATTTAATCAGATGTCATGGTATTTTCATCTTGCCTCTTAGAGTAAGATCACTGATCACAGGACTTCAGGATGAGAATGCAGTGACTCTTACAGGGAGGGCCTGCAGTCTAATCCCCAACTGAGGAGGAATAGAAATTGTAGCAAACCAAGCTACTGTACGAAACAGAAAATGTGCTGCATTTTTCCTGAATATATTTTAATTAATTTGGCATGCAGTACGTTGTAAACAAATGCCAAGATAACCGGATAATTTAAACAACGCTTATGAGCAATATTATAAGCAATGCAAAAAAAGTTTGCGCTTTGGCAACTCTAACACTAAGATAGTCTCTACACATTCATCGATGAAACAACGAAAAGGGATTCTGAGCTGGGCTAACACCTGTCTTGTCTCTGACAATGTGAGCACCTGCGGGTGTTTCTTCGCCAACACATTTTCATTATTCACATTTTAATACCTCCATATTGCAACATTCTTAATGAAAAAACACATTAATAATTAATCAAATGAACACCTCACCATCTGAGGGGCAGACATTTTTCTAATGTTCATTTTATAAAAACTAAAGCTGATGTGATGCAGTCTCCAAGCTTGGGATGAATAAAGTATTTCTATTGTATTCTATTCTATGGATTGATTGTTGTTTTATTCATGTAGAGGTGTTTTGAAAGAGGAGTAAAAGAGCTAGGGACTGAGATTAATTAAGACATTGGGAGAAGAAAACACCAATGAAGGTGTGTTTACTAGATAGATGGTTCATCCAATCACATGCCTAGTTTGTTTTTTACATTATATTCTTATGTTGTTCTTTTGTTGTTACGGAAGGAACCTAAAAATTCTAATACCGTCATAAATTACTCTTAAAATATTCTGGGTTGGTGACTCATCATTATATGTTTCTAGTTATTAACTGTTTTACTTTTAGTATTGCTAGTCTGGCTCTCTAGATATGCCAACACTAATAGTGTTTATAATTTTCCAGTGGTTGTTCAGTCTAATGACTAGCTAGGCACTGCTGGGATTTGAACCCAGGATCTCCTGTTTACTAGACAGGCACTTTGACCAACTAAGCCACAGCACCTACATTTACTGCAACATTAGAGTTCCTATAATATAAAAGCTATTTTTAGATTGATGAAGATTCCTTCTACAACCTGGGTTTCAGACTGAGTCATCTGCATAGCTGTTGTAGCAAAAGCCACCTGAGTGAATAACACAAGGGAAGGATTAAAGCCCAGAACAGAACCGCAATGAGTCCGAATGCGTACAAATACTGCCAGGTTGGAATCATGCACCCCTTTCGCTTCTTCAGAGTGACATCCGGGTTGGTGTGGCTGCAGTTGGTGTACCATTCGCCAGCTGTACCATTTGCCAGCAGGTCTTGTTGTGTTGTGATTTAAGTATCTGTGTATTGTTTGTTTGTTTATTTGTGTTACTTTTGGCCCAATAATATACTTAAGTAATTTCTTTTCTTTTCTTCTTTTGTTAAACAGGTGCTATCGGCTGACACGTGCAGCAGCCCCATCCCCTGGTGGTGGAGCCTTCTCACGATTTCTGTTGCTTGGTGTGTTGTCAATCCTTCCCACTTTCTGATTTTCAGCCGCCATGGTAAGCCCCCAGTCCTGTTCTCATAATCGTCCACTGGTTGTGGCTGTTGAAGTATTTTAACATTATATTTAACTAAATAAAAACTATATTTTTTAACATAGAACCCGGTCTCTGCCCTGTGTGTCAACAAACCTGTTTTCATTCATTCATTCATCTTCAACCACTTGTCCCTGTCAGGGTCACGGGGGGCTGGAGCCGATCCCAGCTGACATCGGGCATGAGGCGGGGTACACCCTGGACAGGACACCAGTCTATCACAGGGCACATATAGACAAACAACCATTCACACCTACGGGCAATTTAGAGTCATCAATGAACCTAACACCTGCATGTCTTTGGACTGTGGGAGGAAGCTGGAGAACCTGCAGAAAACCCACACAGACACGGGGAGAACATACAAACTCCTCACAGAAGGGCCCTTGCCGGAATTCGAGCCCTTCTCACTGTGAGGCGACAGTGCTAACCACCCAACCACTGTGTTGCCCTTCTCTATTTGTTTCTATCTTGTATTATTATATTGTAATTTCCATGGGGCTAAATTCCCTCATGTGGCGTTGTTACTGTTTTCCTCCCCTTGATCCTGCCGCATTCAGTCTAAAGAAGGCACAGCATATTAAAGCTTGTTAAACGTATTAAAGCTTGACTTTGCATAGCAGACATATTAAAGCTTGACTTTGAAAATAGTTTTGAGGAAGAACATGGATTGAACACATTTGTTCAACTTCAAGATAAAACTCATTAAGCTTTTTTGAGGCAAAGTGAATGTAACCCTTGACTTTAGTTTGCAAAGAGATTTAAACCCCTTCATCTTCCCAGTTTGCTGTAGTGACTTACAGGTCTACAGTGACATCACTGTTGAGTGTGTTTTCAAATGCATATGAAGCTGTGAAGCTGATAAAGGTCAGAGGTGAAACAAAACGGAATTGGGTAGTTGAAATGCCATTAGTCTAAAGAACAACCATAGCTACTACTTAGCTTCAGTGTCTACATTCTTCTTTATTATTAGAGCTCAAATAGTATCATAGACATTTCTAAATGGATGAAGATTCCTGTTACCACCTGTGTTTTAGACGGAAAAGACGTAAGTAGCTGAGTCATCTGCATTGCTGTGGTAGCAAAAGTCATCTCAGTGATAACAAAACCAAGTGACTTAGTGTTCAAGGAAAGGATCAAAGCCCAGAACAGAACCGCAATGACTCCAGTTGTGGGGCTGCAATGTTCAGACACACATTCTAAACAAAGTCACTTTCTTCCAGTTTGTCAAAACTGTTGATTCTACTCCAACCACCCAAAGTTGTTGCTATAGTTAAAAAAAGAAGAAAGAATCGTTTGACCTAAGTAATATCTTATGTGAGACATGATGTGCAAATATTGTGACAAAGTTTGTGTAAAAAAAAAAAGTTACTCACATCACTCATTTATCACTCACCTTCAACCGCTTATCTGGGATGGGGTTGCAGGGACAGCAGCTGAAGCAGGGGACCCCAAACTTCCCTTTCCAGGGTAATCAATCCATCGGTTTCCTGCTGAGAGCCACAGCCTCAGATTTAGAGGTACTGATCCTCATCCCAGCCGTTTCACACTCGGCTGCAAACCGATCCATTGAGTGCTGAAGGTCACTGACCGATAATGCCATCAGGACCACGTCATCTGCAAAAAGTAGAGATGAGATCCTCAGCCCACCAAACTGCAACCACTCCCTACCACGACTACGCCCGGATATCCTGTCCATGAATATCACAAACAGGATTCATGACAAAGCGCACCTCTGGTGGAGGCCAACCCCCACTGGGAACGAATCCGACCTACTGCCCAGGATCCGGACACAGCTCTCGCCCTGAGAAGTGACCCCCTCACCCCATACTCCCTCAGTACCTCCCACAGTTTCTCCTGGGGGACCCGGTCATATGCCCTCTCCCGATCCAAACACATGTAGACTGGATGGGCATAATCCCAGGCCTCCTCAAGGAAACTTTCAAGAGTGAAGAGCTGGTCCGTTGTTCCACGTCCAGGATGGAATCCGCATTGTTCCTCTTCAATCTGAGGTTCGACTATAGGATGAACCCTTCTTACTTTCCCCACACAAAGATTTCATCGTTTTTTCACTAGCCCAGTGACTTCCGCCAGGGATATTGACGGCAGTGCCTCATCAGCCTCCAGCTCTATTCTAGATATGATTATAATTCATTTTACAGCATTTCAACATATTGCCAGCAATCATGTTCAGTCTCATTGTTTTGTCCAGTATAGTTGTGACTGATAGCGAGTGTGCGAGCAAACAGGAGTTCACTAACATCCCCTGGTTTTTTTAATGAGGGTTTTCAGTATGTTATAAAGAGAAAGGGAAGACACACACACACACACACACACAAACACACACACACACACACACACACACACACACACACACACACACACACACACACACACACACACACACACACACACACACACTACCGCGCGCGTAGTGTTTCCACTAAGCCCGCTGGCTAGCCTACTGTCATTCATTGTACATGGTTCATTTCTTGGGAAAAACATTTGTTATGTTAACATACTTCATTACACCTCATTCCAACTTGTCTTCGCCAGGCAATAACTAGTCGCTCGAGAACACTCTTTTGTTTTCAGACTCGTCAGGTGCTCCCACAGCACCTATTGGAAACGTTTGCAAAGTCGGCTTACAAAGAACATCACGGCTTCAAAAGACTGGCCCTGATCATCCAAGACACAATACGATTTTACTGCATCAGCACTCTGTGATGCTATAAAATAATTTTGAAGAGGGGAGCACTGAGGTAGTCATTCATAATGGATAACAAACTATCCTATTTATGTCTCTTCCACTGTCCCTCTCCCATCTTCTGTCTTTTTTTCCTCTCTCCCTCTTTTTCCATAATGAGTAAAATACTGTCGGGATGAATATTTGTAGTGTTATCCTTGTTTTATTGAGCAGAAACGGTGGAGATGGGCAAGATTTTTGCTGTCTCAGCTCTAAGCAATGTGGTGTATAAATCAGAGCATACAGCAGAGGAGCTCATTAATGTGGATGAAGTGGGACAGATGCACTACACAAGGCCTGGAAGAGTCTCAAGATGGAAACAAAGCAAGAAAACTTGTTATCAGAGGCTGCAACTAGGCATGACATTTGGTGATTCCAGTTTTAGTGTTCTGATTACTTCCTGAAGTGGACATAGAATCAGTACACTGACACACTTGTCTGTATGTGCACACTCCAAGTAAAGGCTAATATACAATTTGTGCTTGCATATAGACCACTTGATTATTGCGTACATAGTAATATAGGCACTTGCAACATAAAAAGTTAAGCTGTGTTTATATCATCATCCATTTTATAAATAAGTTAATCAGTTCCAGGCTAGCTTCAATCGTTTGTTAAGTATGTACAAGATGCCCCTCATAGATGAAAGTCATGGATAGTGTGCAGATACTTAAAACAGAAAGAAAAACATTCAAATGATCGGATGTTTTTCAAAAGCTGTATTGATTTAAATATTTTTTAGGTTAAGAGCTGTGGAATATAAAAGTTGCGGGCCATCATATCAAAACAATGAGCTTTACAGCTCCTACAGAGTTAGGTGATACTACTCTGTGGGCTTGTCATCATGTGTGGCCCATCTTACATTACACTACGTCATTTTATGTTGTTCACATAAAAATAGTGATTATTTCAGCTTTAACTGTTTCACCAGTGAGAGTTGACTATAGCATTAAGAAAAGCTATGGTTGCTACAGTTACCCACAGTGTATTATACCTTGTACCTTGATTTAGATCTGTGGTTAAACTTGTCCATTATATTTGAGTATTTAATATTGTTGTTTGCACTGTACAACTACTAATAATGCAGCCTATACATACATGTTGTGGTTACACTAAGTTTTATAATATTGGGGTTATATAAAGTGAGAGGGAAAGAAAAGTGAAATTAACAAATGGAAAAGAGCTTTAGATAAAAACCTACTTTGGCTATTGGATGTGGAAACTCTCACTAATCATAGTTGTTGAGTGATGCTTGATGATTGAAATCCTATTTTAGCTTTTGTCTTCAAGCTTTTTGGGCATTATCAATTACATTAATAATGTTATGCTGTAATGTAAAATTGCATAGTTTTAAGTAAAAAACCTTCAAATCCCTCTTCATTTAAGCGGTTAGGTGGTGTAGGAGTTCAGAAAATATTACTCAATTCCATTTTAAAACAAAACCAGGCGCCCTGTGTACTGGAACATAGATTGGAAC
The DNA here is from genome assembly GCF_963691815.1 of Echiichthys vipera. NCBI lineage: Eukaryota > Metazoa > Chordata > Actinopteri > Perciformes > Trachinidae > Echiichthys > Echiichthys vipera. The sequence continues at coordinate 27,635,339 of NC_139832.1, read as the reverse complement.
TCTTTCCCCACATATTTTTAAGTCCTATTAGCATATTTCCATTATAGAATTTTGATGTGACAGACCCTGTTTTAAGGAGTGACCACTGGATGCTCACTTAACTTCCAGCATCTCAGAGCCGTAACCTAGCAACACCTCACTTGATTGGATGCTGTTCAGTGAGAATTGTTTAGGGCTTTGAAACTTTGGCAAATTCCCATTTGAGTTTTTGCAAGAGCATGCAGAGAGACTTTCAACGAGAAACAGTTGGATGATAGCTGACATTATCACACATTCAAAAAGACATTAGAGCTACGCAGCCGTTCTGTTAAGTATTCAGGGGTTGAGTGACTGGTTTGATACACACTGGTTTGCTTCACTTACAAAGCCCACTGCCACAGAGACCCTGCTATATATACTGTATAAATATTTAAAAAACATATATGAGCCTACAAACTGTAGAAACAGGAACTCATTTGTAAACCGAGACTATAGAAAATATGCCGCAGGCCTGAAACAAGACAATAAAACACTTCCTCTTCCTAATGCAATTATTCTCGATTAACAAACGAAGCCAAAGTGTTTTAAGGTGCGGGAAGCAAGCTTGTGAATGGAAGGTCATCGGTTCAATCCCCCGAATTGGCAGGTTAATAAGGGTGGGGAGAGGGACTGCTCAGTGGCCATCAGGCTGTGGTTGTACTTAACAGCTTCTAGGTGGGCATAAGGCTTTCTCTCGGTGAAACTCCCTGCAAAAGTAACACCAGATGGGAGGCGTGAACACATGCAGTGTGCTATTGTGTCTTATTCCACTGACAGTTTTATGATTTTACACAAACCCAGAGTGTTTGTTTGTTTTTAGGCATTTAGCTGTGAAGGTTAGGGTAAGGGGCCAGGGAACGCATTATGTCAATGAGGGTCATACTAGTATAGAAGTACATGATTGATTGAGTGTGTGTGTGTGTGTGTGTGTGTGTGTGTGTGTGTGTGTTTGTTTGACTGATTTTGTGAGAAAAGAAACAGTTGCAGCTGTAATTGGTCTTTGGTTTAATTTAATAGGAATATGCAGTGTGGGTCAGGTCTGAGACAATGACCAACAACAGGGTTTTTTTGCCTACAGTGAAGGCAAAGTATTTTCTTGCTTTAATGCATTTGTCAGGTACTTTATGTGGAATATTATACCCTTAATGTTTTTTCCAGTAAATCATTTTCTTTTGGAGGTTATCTAACTTGGACAAATCTGCCGAGCTCATGTTTAATTTGCCCTGGCAGATACAACTGGCCTCTCTCACATTCAGACATATTTCAAGCTGATTGTGTGGACTAATCACAACCATTTATGTCATGTGGGGTGGCTTTGAAGACGACTGCCAGAGGAGCTTCATGCTAGAATGTAGTTACCCAATATAGTTACTGAACATAACTGACATTCTGTGCTCCAGAGGCATTTTGGTCTGCACAGCCCCTTGGAAATCAAAATTGATTAGTCTGACGATGCCAGGCTAGAGGTTACCTGCTGTGTGCTGTGTTCTTTCATACCATTACTCTCCATAACATGCTTTCTCAAGAAAAAAGAAAAAACATAAATGTGCCTCATACTATAACTGTAAAATTGTCACAGTGATTCCTTACATCATAGTGATTCAAGGGCAGGAAAAACTGAATGTGCCAGAACTTTCTGGTTGTGTCAGAACTTTCTTTAATTAAAGAAAGACAAAACTGAGGTAGATACTTTTGTAGCCAAAGAGTAACAATTAAAAGTCAGCTCTTAACTTCAACCAGAAATATTAAAAACCCAATGTGTTGAAGTTATGTACAGAATTTCGTACCAAAAGAAAAAAGTCAAAAGAACAACGCACAAAAAACAAGGTTACGTGACCATGCCCCAGCTACAGCAAATTCTAGGTTGATCCAGTGCGGAAGTGCCAAAAATGCAGTTTGCAGAGTGGCTACTAGGGGCAGGTTTCATAATATAGCAATTTCTCGTTGACCCCCATGTTAAACAGGCCATTTTAACAGCATAATTAAACCTATTTAAGGCCTGGTACAAAAAAAACTATTCTGTATTTTGTCAGTATGTTTAGATCCTATCTCCATGACAACACTGAGGGGGGTGTATCTTCTCGTACCTGGCTAGTTTTTGATCTATTGGAGATTGAAATTTAATTAGGGACAGAAGAATTCAGGCCATATTTGGGCCCTGAGGGTTGGTGTTTTACAGTCTATGGGCATGGTACTGTGTTGAATATCGGTTTAAATCATAGATGATAAATGCTGGCTGTCTGCACTTGAATCTCAGAGCGTTAGCATTCAGACGTCTGGTCTGAATGCTCCACAGAGCCAACACATTGTGACACTCGCGACACCAACACCTTTTAATTTGTTCTATAATATACATTTCATGGTTGAAACATACAAATTAGTTGATCAATTCGGTATATGTCAGCTTGGTATCTCCCTCCCCCCAACGTCACATCAATGCAATTTTGGGTAGAGAGGAAATGAGACAAGATGGCGACTCCCACAGGCGAGTACGATTGGATCAACTTGAAATAATTGACATCGACGTAGAGGCTTCATCCATTTTATATACTATGGTTAAGCATGAACTTGGTAAGGATTAGAAATAAGATTTTGGCTTCATTTAGTGTGGACAGGAATTAAACGCTGCTCCCCTGGCTTTAAGTCCTGTGTTGATTGCGTGTAAGATACAGAATAGAGACTAGAGGTCAAGCCTCATTTTACCACGAAATGCAAGCGGCTCGCAGCTAAAAGTGATAGTGAAATGTCTTTTGACAGTCATATTGACATCATAAAAGCACTTTCACTAGTTTCATTGTGTATATACGTATGTAGAATATGTCACATTATCAATGTAGATATTTATCCTTAATCTTAACCTTATATGTGTAAAACAAATATAAATGACATGTGAAATTAAATTAAATCAAACATTCAATTATTTATTGCCACTATCATATTTTATGCATCATAAACAAAATCCCAGAAAAAAAGCAGGATTGCTGCAACTTTATTCTTTTAAATCAAGGCTGGTGACTTTAATATTTGTGCATCATACTCACTTAATCGTGGTGTCTCTCATATGCTCATATTTTTGGTCTTTTCAGTTAAGTTTACAGTCAGTCATTATTGTCATTGCACTATACTATGTATGTTTTAAAATGCGTTGTGGCAACATTTTTACAAAGTCGCCAAAGGTGTTACATAATTTATTAATTGTTGTTAGTGTGTTTATATATGCAGTAAAACAACAAAATAGGCTAGCTTACTGACAGTATTCTACTGAAATATTGTTTTTTTGGGGAAGCCAGTAAAAGCAGCATTTAAGGTGGAGATTGTTGATATTTGAACTCAATACCCAAACCTGAGAGGGGCATCCTTTGGATTATGCAACTTAGTGGACACTTTGAGAACTGAAGTTTTTAGCACTTCCGTATTGGATCAACCAGGAAATCGCTGTGGTGGGGGCTTGGTTCAACCTGTTATAGACAGCCATGACCCAATATAAAAGTGATTTGATAAAATATTCTCTTACTCTCCTACTGTCTTCTACTCACCTACTCTTGAATATGGCAAGAGGTAAAATTTTTTGATATTTTTCAAATAAATGCAAAATAATAATAATTAAAAAAATCTCCATAGCAAGTGTCAGTGCAGACTGGCTTATCATTCCAGGATAAGAAGGAAAAAACACTCTGGCTTTTTAAATTTTATTATCTTTGTCTTGGTCGATGCAAAGCCCAATAGCGTTGATAGCAGAAAAGGAAGGAGAACGCCTGACATGGACTGTATATCTATCGAGCCAGAATACCCAGGGTAAGAGACGTCGGGTGGATGGGGGGAAACTCACTCTGACTGTGAACTCTATAGTTCTGCTGGGGTCACCTTAAGTTTCACATGGGCAATGATGTAGAAACCTGAAGGGCAGTGATTGGGAGGGACAGCCTCCAATGTCGCATTTTGCATGGCAAATCAATTCATTTCAATTTATGAATGTGTGTGGGAATGTTGGCATGTGCTATGAGTGGTTGGTCGGTTAGAAATAGGCAATATAAAAGCAGTCATTTACCATTTACTTATGTCACAAATTACAAATGTAATCTATAAATTAGAAAGATTATTTTGAACATGGAACAAAGTTGGTTTAAGGAAAACAAAATTCTGTTTAATAAAGACACAGGACAGCCTACTGAAAATACACATTTACCTTATCCTGTCTCCTTTTTTTTTTCTTGTGTAGAAGAGGACACTTCACAGGTTTCTCTTGAGGCCATATAGACCCATGTAAAAATGCTTATACAATTTGACACATTAAATGTAAATATGAGCTGTTCCCTCCCGTGTAAGCTGTAATATAGTCAGAAAATCTTGTTTTTAACCTTAAAATATTGTCCTAAAAATACCATAATGGGATATTGACATGTTCTCAATCCCTGCTGTAAAAATCCCATTTCCTGTCTCCACAATAGATGGACCAATGCCATAAATAATCCTTGCCCAGATTTCATTGTGCTGGGTTAACAGAGGAAGACCAAAATCCATTACCATTTACAAAACAGTCTTGATACTGACCCTCTTTATTGGATGTTGAGTGTGTTGAACAATCATCCATAGACAATCATCCATAGAGAGGACAAACAACACGCATCATAGTGAAGCAATATTGAAATCGAGTCTTTTGTCTTGGGATAGAGAAGGTGCTTATATATATATCCATCTGTAGCCATGGATACCCAAATCTTACTCAAACACACACTTGCTTAATCTGAAGCTTTTGACACCATTTGACAAACAACAGCTGTGCAGCAGGATATGAAGCAGTGTATAAAGACAAGGGCTATTTAAAAAGGATTGTGGGGAAAATAACATTCTACTTAATGGTTTTGGTCGCTCATAAACAATCACTTAATCAAGCCGGTTTAATTTCCTGCCTCATGCTTCTTTTTTCATGCTGTCTCCTTTTTCCCTTTTCGCCTGCTGCCAATTAAAAAGAAATCATTGGCATGAAGCTCATGCATTTAGAACTAAAATAGAAGTTATTACTATTTGATCAAACAAAGCATTAACAATCACAAAAGATTAGTTGTTTATTAGAACTTGGGTCATATTTGTTTGGGTCAATTGCAAATATGAGGTCTGGGAACATGGTGAAATCACTGAAATGTAGCAGAAACACAACCAGTCAGACAATCATGCATTGTGTAACAACAGTTTAGCCAGATTATTTAAACCATTTAATGAAACCGTAAAATCAGAAGTGACTATATCCGCAATGTCAAATGCAAAATCTGCATCTGGGTACTTTCCACCAGTTTTTTTCACCCTAAAAGTTTGGGCCTTTGTTAAAAACCTGTATGATTGATTGTGAGTAAAAGTGAGTACTGCATCTGCCTGAAACTAGTAATGACAGTTGCGGTGTGCTATGCTCAGCAACTGATCTATCGTTACTAGTATTTAGAAGCAGGGAGCTGCCACAGTGCAGGGGGACTTTAATATAGATTTAAGTTCAGTAAACAGATGAACCTGAGATCAGGTATAAATAGTATAGTACAACAATACACATTAAAGCTGTAAGCAGTAATGAACGGGCCCTCGCACCCGGCCTGCATTGGGAAAGCTGGCTGGACTCTGGCATGCCAACTGTGCGTTTCTGCAACTGCTGAAGGCCACGTGGAAGATGGGTGGCTGAAGGCCATCTATTGCAACTTTTAGCAGCACTACAGCATCAACTGAGTGGCGCTAGAGAGCACGTACTAAACACGCCTGGTGTTGCTCTGTATCACACATTGAAAATGTGATGTAAATCGGATGAAGTTTGCCATATTGAGCAGATTTCCTGTTGCCAGAAGGTGGCACTGTGGCTGTTGGTCACTATTTGCATGTAGTTGTCCTCGGGCATGGGAAATTTGGTGCAGTTAAGACAATGTAAGTTGAAGTTGGAGTGACTTCCTGTTTTATGGTGAAAAGCACAAGATGGCCACCATGCCATTACGCAACACGCACAAAACATACCTTATGGTTTCCTGCATGAAATGCAGAAACCACAATTGAAATTTCATGTTAATTGGAAGATTATTATCATTCTTCATCCCTATGTTCCCCAGGTTTGATTTTCCCTGGGTCCGATGTTCCCCAGGTTCCATGTTCCTCAAGTCTTTTTTCCCCAAAAGGATGCTATGTACCCCGGTCGCATAAGCCTCTGCCTTCGCAAATTTGATTCAGCATTTTGCTAGGGCTATAGGTAACAGTTAGGGTTAGGGTAAAGGGCAGGGTTAGGGGGTAGTGTCAGGGTCTACATAGGCCTATTTGCCGGGGAATTCGGTACTGACTGTGGAAAAAATAACAGACCAGGGAAAATAGGACTATTTCTGGGAACAGCAGGGAACATTGGGCCTTTTTGGGGAAAAGTGGGGAACATAGATAGATAGATAGATAGATAGATAGATAGATAGATAGATAGATAGATAGATAGATAGATAGATAATTACTTTATTCATCCCTGAAGGGAAATTATTTTTGTTGCAGCAATAATAGGACCCTTTTGTCTAAAAAAAAAAGGTCCAATGTCCCCCGGTCACATATACCCGGGGAACAGCTGTGTTGCTGTTGTTATTCTTAAAGCTGCGTCCGTTCAGTTTAATGATGCTGCTATAAGCCTAGTCTGCAAGGGGAAATATTACCTTTCCTAATACTCTGAGATTCTCTCCTCTCTATGTCATTCATGTCTCATCAATGCATGTTATTAATTCAACTTCTTCCCCGGAGTTGTTTGTGCTTTGTCATCTCCGAGGTCTCTGCTGATGGTGGTGGTGCCTACTGCCGTAGTCCTGTGGGTCACTGCGGATTTTGGGTAGTGCCTGCTGCCTTGGTCCTGTATATCAGGTCCCTGCTGATGGGGGTGGTGCCTGCTGCCGTGGTCCTGTGTGCTAGTCTCTGCTGGTGCTGGTGGTGCCTGCTGCCCTGGTCCTGTGTGTAGGTCTCTGCTGACAGTGGTAGTGCCTGCTGCCTTGGTCCTGTGTATCAGGTTCCTGCTGATGGGGGTGCTGCCTGCTGCCCTGTTCCTGCGCGCACGTCTCGGCTGATGGTGGTGATGCCTGTTGCTGTGGTCCTGTATGAAGGTCTCTGCCGATGGTGTTAGTGCCTGCTGCTGTGGACCTGATTGTTGGTCTCTGCTGATCGTGGTGGTGCTTGCTGCCCTGGTCCTGTGTGCTGGTCCCTGCTGATGGTGGTGATGCCTGCTGCCCTGGTCCTGTGTGCAGGTCTCTGCTGATCGTGGTGGTGCCTGCTGACGCTTCCTGCTACTTCAATAACTATTAACTGCCATAACATGTGGGTCATGTTCACATTACTATAGATATTGCTATAGTTACTGTTACACGCTGGCTGCTTGCATCTCTGGAAGTGTGTCAGTCTCTCTGTCTTTTGTCTATCTTTGTGTTTCTCTCTTTCTCTCTCCTTTTCTTCCTCCCCAACCGGTCAAGACAGATGGCCGTCCTCCACAGAGCTGGGTCTGTCCGACGTTCCTGCCTGTTATAGGGAAGGTTTTCGTTGCCACCGTACTCTATGGGGGAATTGTTGGGTCTTTACCTACTCTGTAAAGTGTCCTGAGATAACTTTGGTTATGATTTGACACTATAAATAAAATTTAATTGAATTGAATTGAACATAGGTACGCTCCCTGGCCAACAGGGGGCAATATCATTGTGAGTCAATATTGAGATGTAGTTTGGTTCAGAACATGACACTTGTCATTCATGAGAAATTTGGTGCAGATTGGACAATGTACGGTCAAGTTACAATAACTTCCTGTTTTATATTTGTTGTTTTGTTGCCACAGAACAAAAAATAAGAAAACGTGTTCAATGTTGTTTGATCAGACATGGTACTGACCGGTAGCAGGAGTTTGTTAAAGTATAACACCTGTAAATGTTGGAAAATGGCCATAAAATCCAAAATGGCAGGATATTGCTCCAAGAGGCTTTTTTTCTACATCTGGAGGCGTTCTTTATGCTTACCGGTTTTCAGAACTTTACGTCAATACTGGAGTAGGGGCTGTAGTTGAGAGGGTGCCAATAGGGGGCGCTATTACTGTGAGTGTGTTCAGGTCTCGACTCTTGTCATGAATGAAACATTTGGTACAGATTGGACAATGTATGTTTAAGTTACAACAACTTCCTCTTGTATGGCACAAGGACTAACTTTGGCGCAAAGCCTTATCCTCATGGTATAATGAAAAAACACAGTTTTCACTAATATTTGACCAGACATGTGTTTAGATGGTAGTGACCAATTTGGAAGTAGATCGGGTACAATCTGTAGGAGGAGTTTGTTAAAGTATTAAGCCTTTCACTTCTTGTCGCCATTAGCGGGCGCTATGAACTTGAGTCAAAATTAAGATGAGTTTGTGTTCAGGCCAGGACTCATATGAATCATGAGGTATTTAAAATAGATTGGACAATGTCTGGTCAAGTTACAACAATTCCTGTTTTATGATGAAAGGCATGACTTTGGTGCCACGCCATGGCCACATGGTGCAGTGAAAACTAAAAATGTTTGGTATTATAGGGGGAGCTAGCAAGCTAATTTGCCACGCCCAATTCTAAATCCAATGAAATATTTAAATTTTCACCACTCCTGAATTATATGTAAAGTGTGGTGAGTTTTTGAATGATAAAGCCTAACAAAAGGCAATTAACTGGAGAAAAAAATAAGAAGAAATGTAGCAATTTCAATAAGGCCTTCATTGGCCCTAACAATATTTACAAACAGTAAATCCCATTTAAAACGTTATATAAAATATAAATGATATAGTTTTGGAGTTGGTTGGTCCGATACAAAGGTTCAGAGGATTAGTGATGACATGATGGGTTTGTCTTGAACCATGTTTTTAAATATTGTTTTAAAGATACTGAAGCTTGTGCATTCACTGTTGTTGATTATATTAATGTTGATAATGGAGTGATCACAAAGAAAAGAAAATAATTTTCAAACCAGAAAGCCTGGATGGATGGATAGATGAGGACCCTATCCAGAGCCAAACAAGCTGCCTCTCTGTCAGATGAGATTAAGCACACAGCAGTGCCAGAGCAAGACTGAAAGCTGGCATCCGTAGATAAGGCAGAAGGAGACATCAGGAAAGACTAGAGAGAGACATCAACACCGAAAACACCAAAGATATGCGGCAGACGAGCCAGAATATCACAGATATCATGCTTGCTTTGAACTCGTCAACGCAGATGTAAGAGAAACCCTGATGAGAGTGAATATGAGTAAAGCTGTTGGGCCTGAAAACTGAAATCATAAACTGCCTGAAAACAGATCTTTTCGAAAATGCCTTCCATTGCGAAGATACCTGATTTTCAGAAACCTTATTCAGTGTTGACATGTGAGGAAAATTGAGTTTTTGGCTTGTGTGTGCCGTTATCTCCTTTGTGAGACATTACAAATGAGGCGACATTTTCTGCAATGGTGGCCAAAAATAGTGCTGGTTGTTCTAACCTTGCTAACAGGATTTTGTATACTAGGGGTGTCACTATCCTCCAGTACTGACGGTTATGTCACAATAGGAGTGAGAAAATTAATTTATGAGGTAAACTTGAATGCACCATGAAGTCACGTCAGAGTCCACAAGCTTTACCATTTGATGTTTGCTTACCTAACTCATGGGAAAGGCTAAATGTTGCAACTTCTGGAAAGCAGGAAGATTTTCCAGTTCTGTTGTTTTTTCCGTCATCTCTCCGGCAGTGGCCATGGTGTCTGGAAAAAGTGCAGTTGCAGGCTAATGCTAAGCTAACGTTACCCTGTGCATTTAGCAGAATGTTTTCGCTGGTAAGCTATGCTGTTTTGTCTGTGTGTGTAATTGTTTTATTTCTCTTGACACGTGTAGGTAGGGGGGACTGGAAAGAAAAAACAAAAACTGGGAGAATTTTCAATACTGATGATTCCAATCCAAAATTTGCTTTTGACTCTAATTGCTGAAAGCAAAAGCTATTTTTGGATTAGAATTTTCAAATTTAAAATTGAATTTGTGACACCCTAATGTTGCGATTCGACTGGTACACCTGACCCCTCACTCACTGCCTTTTAGTAGTATAAAGACCAACAAAGTACAGGAATATGGAAGGTAACTGATGAGTGGGTTAATTACTGGATGTTCACCCAGGAGACATGTTTGGATCCTAAAGGAAATGTATTTTAAAATTTAGTTGACATAATTGTTTTCATAGTTTGGTTAGGTTTAGGGTACAAAAGTACCTATTTGCAAATAGCATCCTCTCTTACCCTTCCAATATATTGAGGAACAGAAGCATCAGCATGCACTACGGAGCAATCAATGCACCATTGTAGCCTTGTGGTAATAGCTTTTCTAATAGGCTTATGATTGGCCAATATGGCTTTTGGATTAGGGTTATATTGGGGTCCTTGTGTTATGCTCTGGGAAGCACAATTGTGTTTTTATTTGGAAAGAAATTTTCTTGTGTGGAGGGGATTTTTTTTAGAGGACGGAAAAATCCCTGTTTTCAGAAATATCCGTATACTACGCCTATGCTCCTCAACTCAACCTCTGTAGTACACCATAGTATATACTGTATTTTTTGGTCTTGTGAAGCATAACGCCCAAACTCTGTGGGCTGCTTAGGCAGTGGTATAGTTTTATGCAGCTCGTCTATTTTTTCCCTCTACCCGCAGCTACGCAGTCCTCCATTAGGTAAAAACAACATAGAAATAACTAAAAATGATTAAACATCTGTTCAAAAATGATAAAGACACATACCTCATTGTACCAGAGGGCAATGTAAGGTAGCATTGCTTCTAAACCCTTAGAGCCAACTGTCTTAAAACTCAATGGCAAACAGTGAAGCTAGCAGCAGCCACACGCTACGAGAGGTGCCTGGCTACAGGCTACCATTCTCAGCCGTTCTTCGGAAGCAATGCCAGTCTCAGGCAGAAAAAACACACAAAAAAATAAAATACAAAATAAAATCGTACTGACACTTGCAGTGAAGCGGAAGTGTAAACTTTATTTGCCAACTTAACACACTACGAGGGATGTACACATTGACCTAGCCCAAAGTTAAATATGCATAAACTTAGGCCAGCTGATTCAACCGTTGCCAGATGACTGAATGGGCGTTATCAGTTGTCATCACTACCAAATACGTTATATTCGGCTGTATGGCCCGACTCTACCTGCTCTTTGCCTCGGAAGGCCGTTATCATATATTGTAATTGAAAACTGGATCAGCCATCAAGGTACTGTAGCTGTAAATGGCTTAACCACAGTACTGTGTGATGATGTATCACCGTAAGAAATAATACAGAATCAATTGGTTGACATGGTGGTTGAGTGAGACACACAGGACTTTCACAAAGGACTTTCACATGGGAGTTTCGCATTAACGTCAGACGTGAGATGACGGCTTTTCAAGTTAACTTTCCTCCTATGATTCGTTAGTATTGTAATCCAAACCACATATTTTTATTGCCTAAAGGCCTCTACACATGATACTCGGTAAAAACGCTTTGTGCAGGCCATTCCAGATTTGCCTCTCTGCCACTGCACTCAAAGTTCAAATCAGTTGAACTTTGACCTTGTTTTCGCTGACCATTCAAAAGCACAACCAATGAGCTAAAAGCTTTGAGTGTGACAATTGCGTTTCCTAGGCAACCAGAGAGTGACACCAAGCCTGCTAGTAAGATGGAGTAAAATGTATTGTTTGTGTGACGGAGTTTCCCCAAGTTATTTAACGTTACATTAAAGTCATATCACAATCTGGGGAAAAAAGTCATCCTTAGAGGTTAATAAGCAGTCACACCGGATTACCAGGTTTGTGAATAGGCAGTTTACGGTTGTTGCAATATTGACATTGATTTAGCCGTTTGTGTATGTTCGCTATGCCAGGTCTTACAACAGTATAACAGATGATGAGCTCAGCAACGTTACATATAATTGTATTTTATTGTTTTTTTTTTAGTTTTTTTTTTACAGAAGATCAGTGTAAGAAACGGTGGAAGAATTTGAGGGATATATACAGCAAAGAGAAGAGAATACAGAATGAGACGCAGAAGAGTGTGAAATAATGGAAGTATTTAATGTAATCATGTAATTATGAGTGCAGGCAATCTAGTGGAAAACACCCAGGCTTCGGGAGTGAAGTGCAGGCAGCCAGCATTTAAGATATATGATTTAAACTGATATTCAACACAGCACCATGCGCATAGACTGTAAAACACCGACCCTCACGGCCCGAATCCAAGCATAAAAGAACAAAAGTTAACACCATGTATTCCTAAACCATCTGTTTGTCGATGGAAGAGCAAACCATCTTGTCACTTATAGTAACACCACCACACGAATGACCGCAGGCCAGGTTGAGATGAAGGAGTTAGCATGCTAATCCTGACAACTAGCCTCCAAGGAGAAGTGGGGGCCAGAGGCTAACTGTCACCCCTAATCATTCATAAACTTTAACCTCCAATAAAATAAAAGCTAGCTTGGTACAAAAAAATTCACCCCCTCAATGTCTTAAACATACAAACTAGAACGTTTTTTGGTACCAGGCCTTAAATAGGTTTAATTATGCTGTGAAAATGGTCTGTTTAACTTGGGGGTCAATGAGAAACTGATCTATTGTTCAAACTACTCCTAGTGGACACTTGGAGAACTGCAGTTTTTGGCACGTCTTGATTGGATCCACCAGGAAAGTCGCTGTGGCGGGGGCTTGGTCACTGCGCCCAACCTCGCTGTGAGCCCAGCGCTTATCATGTGAAGGCCCCTAAACCTCACCAAATAACATTTGGTTTTGTTGGAATTCGAAATGTGATCCAGACTATTAAAAATGACGCCAAGGGGTCCTAACAGCGACTGCTATCATGTGAATAGATAACAACCTTCTGAAGCTGCTGGGAGGTGCAGCAGGAATCTTCTAACCCATAACTATGAGGCTATCAACCACTGATCACGGCAATTTAATGGAGTGATAACGTTAGAAGTGGGTGCTAAGGAAGAGGTTCATGTTTTATTTTGACAGAATAAATAAACACATTGAAAAAAATTTCTGATGGTAGAAAGATATGTTGCTTCACTTGCATACCAACATTAAGTGCTACATAGAGGAATGTGAAACCAATATATGTAGTGCATGACTTGTTAATTTAATATATTTCTGAGTACGGAAAAATAATTCCTGCAAGTTTCAGTACGATTTTATTTTGTATTTTGTGTGCATTTCCCATCTGAGATTGGTGCTGCAGCCAGAAGCTACCAACAGAGTCTGTGTAGCAGGTAAAAAAAAAAGCACAGTTTACCTCATAACTCATGGACGTAACTACCTAGCAGGCCGATACTGAAATCAAAAATATGACAGGAAATGCTAAATCTTTTTATAAAAGACATTTCAAGGAGCTTAAAAGTTGAAGGATTTTCTTAGTATTATATTAATTTAATAATTAATGTTTCCTTCGCTTACCACCAAAGAGAGCTTGAGTGCCAGTTTAAGAACCAGTGCCCTTTGTAGTTTGGCTGTAAAGGGACTACAACTTGTGTTGAATAAATTAACCATGAGTTGGTAGCTTGGAATGTTATTAAAAAGTGTTACCTTATGTCTACATCCATGAGTGAAAGTGAGTCCCCAGAACCTTTCTGTATTGAATGATAAGATGACAATGTGCTTACCCAGCATTTTGCACAATATGCTGCTCACAGTGTCAGGTGTCAGTCATGATGAAGACAAAGCTCACACACCAATGAACATATGTTTATCTGCATCCATTTACACAGAGGCAAAAAAAAGCCACACATTGCCTTGAGCAGTTAGCGTGGACAAAGCCTGATAATGCTGACTTGAGGAATGAGCAAACCTTAAAAAATGTCTTGGAAGGGGAATCTCTCGGGACAGTGAGATTCATTCAGAGCCTCTGGTCTTTAAACTCCCCTGCTGCTGAGGGTGCATTTTGCTGAGACAGTGATTCATTAACATATATACGAGGCAAGTCTGCTCATCAAAGAATTTAGAAGGTTTAAGTTTTAAACTCTATAAGGCTTTAGAAGGTCTGTGTGTGTGTGTGTGTGTGTGTGTGAGTGTGTATGTGTGTGTGTGTGTGTGTGTGTGTGTGTGTGTGTGTGTGTGTGTGTGTGTGTGTGACGCGCGCGTGTGTGAATGCATGCATGCGTGCGTGTGTGTGTGTGTGTGCTGACGAGCAACTGTCGATGTATTCTTAAGGCCTTGCTGAAAATGTTCACGGAAATTAGATGAGGAGGTCCTGGTTTGTCCTTGATGTTTCATTTCCACAGAAAGTGGTCAATTAGTTCCAAAAGTGTATGAGGTGGATTTAGAAATATGATAATACATGCAGCAAAACGGATGAGTTTGCTTAGGGAGGTCGCCAGGCAATTTAGGGCTGCACAGCTATTGTAACTGCTCAAAGGCCTCAGGCCCTTTACAGAGGTAATAAAGGACAGCCAGTATGTGCTCCGGGACAGGCTGCAAGTATTTTAGCTACACACACACACACACACGCACGCACACACACACACACACACAGACACACACACACACACACACACACACACACACACACACACACACACACACACACACACACACACACACACACACACACACAGACACACACACGTACACATACACACACACACACACACACATACACACACATGGATACTTGTGAGGATTTAAATGGGATCTTCAAGGACTTTAATGTTCCCACAAAACTTTTAAAACATTAGTACTTACTTTGCAACAGACACCTTGGGATCTAAAAACGTCATCAAAAAATTATTTTATCTGAGGCATTTCTCAGGTTCACAGCAGGCTGCTAAATGATTCAGCAAAAATAAAAATAGAAAAGGGAATCGGAGGACATACACTTTTTAAGGGTTATGCTAAAGGCTGGACCTCCTTGATAAGCATTAACAATAGCTTGGAAATTGTTCGAAATTAAACAAGCATTTAACCCATCTGCATCATGCATCTCTAACACTATGGCTCATTCCCATCTCAATAGAAGAAGATTTGTGTGTTGCATAGATAGTGATTATGAAAGAAAAAGTGGCTGAAGAAGGTTATATTCATTGTGTTAGCGGTGAATGAATCGCAGTTAAGCAAACTTAACACAAACTTAGCTGTGTAAGCACCAGTGGAGGCTGGTGACTCAAAAAATTTGCATAGTAATTTAATGTTTGCTTATCTTTCATCTTCGCTCAATTAGAGTTTAGCAGTAAAGCAATGACTTAAACGATTTCTTTAAATAAGCAGTGTGTAGGATTCAACTCATCTAGTGGTGAGTTAGAGATTACAACCAAAACCCCTCCCCTCCCCCTTCACTTTCCAAGCATCTAGTAGAAACTACGGTGGCCTTCAGGTAAGGTCACTTTGCCTTTTTAATTCTCTTTTTTGCTTTTTTGGCAACGAGGATTCCTTCTCCTGTGGCATGGCATAAGTATGATCTTGCATTATGAACACAGTGCAGTGCAGTGCAGGCTTTGAAATGGACAGGAAGGTGAATGTCTCAGAGTCCTGACCTGAATCCTACAGAACATCTGTGGATGGACTTGAAGAGTGCAGTCCATCACAGCGCACTACAGAATTTAACCGAACTCAATCAATTTTGCAAATAAGAATGGGGAAATATTCTCCAATCTAGGTGCACAAAGCTGGTAAAACCATATCCAAACAGACTGATGGCTGTAATTAAAGCGATAGGTGCCTCCACAAAGTATTAAATCTGGGGACTTTTCCATACCTGCAATTCTAGTTTTAAATTTTTTATTAATTTTCAGAAATTTTGAAAAAGCTATTTCACTTGAATGTTGTAAGGCAAAATATGTAAATCAGCTGGAAAAATGTATTATCATTTCAGGCTTTTAAACAAAAAAGTGACAAAAGTGAAAGGGTATCATGACTTTCTATAGGCACTGTGTATGGCACAATTCAAGAAACCCAAGGATGCTTCACAAAATACAGACCTCCCATGTAAGGCCCTGAGAATAAAGTTATCACACAAGTGAAGACTGAAAAAATTAATGAAAAATAAAATAAGACACTGGATCCCAAAGTGAACAGTACAGAGTTATTGGCTGATTTCACTAGGACCTTTACAGAGAGGCAGTGGGTCGGTTGTCACCTTTACAGAGAGGCAGTGGGTCGGTTGTCTTATCCACATCATGAAAGGTGAAATTAAATGATTCACTGCACAGAGCACTAGATGGCTTCCCATGGATGCTCACATCAACGTGGCCATTTACGTGAAATAGAGCAGGCCATAAAGATGGCCTCAGGACATCAGACGTCATGTGGCTTAAACTCAGCCCACCAGGCACCATTAACACTCTTACGGTCATTGGCAGGATTGCCAGGACCAGAGAGCTCATCGTCAGTGACAGATGCTCTACTGCTGCCACCACACCTCCTACCAATGGCTTCTAAAGAGGCCCTCAGCATCAGGTGTCCCATGGCCTGGGCCCAGCTCACCACGCACCCTCAACACTCTTACAGTTGGGCGGAGCAAGCTGATCACAGCTACAGGAACTTGTGAAAAATAATACAATTTTCAACGTTCCCAGGATGAAGGAGAGTCAGGCTTTTAACTATTTTCTGGTTCCAAAAAAAAAAGGGGGGAGTGTAAACCATGCACAATTAGTCACTGTTCAACAAATCAATAGAAAAATAGAGAGAGATGCTTCCACGTGGTTAGAATAAATAAGGTGCTGGAATGCGTCCACCTGGGTGACTTATTCACCTCCATAGATCTGAAAGAAGCATATTTTCTCCACCCTATCATGTCACACAGGAAATCCCTGCACTTTTCACTACAGAAAGCAATATCAGTACAACCACCAACCATTTGGTTATTCCTCGGCTCCTCTGACTTTCTCCAGATGTGTGGAGACAGCCCTGGAGCCGTTGTACAGGGGGGGATAAGAGACTTTATCTGTACGACCTGCTTTTACTAGCTCGCTATGAGAGGAAGCAGCGGCGAAATTAGTATTACCTCTCAAGCCTGGGTTTCACACTAAACTAGAAAAAGTTCTCTCATCTTCCCTGCCAGCTTTATCTGGGAGTGGGATAAACTCAGTCAGCATGAGGGTGCGCCTAGAGCAGTGAGTGGAGACACGTGACAATGCGTTTACATGCACAGCAGTAACCCGAAAATGGTCTTTCCCCGGTTAAGGGAATAATCAGATAGTTGAAGTCCCCCATGTATACATGAGCAGGGAAAGATGGGAAAATGACTGGAGTAACTTGACCTCCGGTACAGTAGGTGGCGCTACAACAACATAAAGCTGGTTGGAATACGGCTTTTTCTTCCGGTTCACCTTTGTCAAAATCACAACAACATGTTAAGCAGAGGGAAATTGGCCGACTTTTTAACAGAATTACGACAGAATTGGGTCTTCTTTGTAGTAATGTTACTTGCCCTTGTAAAGTCCTCTTGTTGCTTCCTGATTTATTCTATTTCCGGGTCAAAAGCCACTGCCACATAGTGTGGAGGGGGAGTTATAACCCATGGAGCATGCAAAGACGAGTTACTCGTACATCACTGGGTCTCAAGCTTCATGTTTACGCATTGAACCTATGCGGCGGCAGACATAGATAATCTGGGAAAAGTGCACTCAGCAAAGCTTCTCAGCATACATATGTCTACCAGAGCGTCTTACACAGCCAAACGGACAGCATTTCAGTGCTGGTGTGTAGAAAGGCACCTGGAGCCCATTGCGTGCTCTCTACTTCATGAGCTTTCTCAGCTACTGGTGGATAGGAATTTGGATTTTAGCCAAGCAGCAAACCTGAGGTCTGAGAAATGAAGCTTACATGGAAGTGCCATTAACTGCAGTTCATCAAGTGGCCTCTTGAGGAAGCTCCAAAACATGGGTGAGACTAAACTGATTTGATAGACTGGAAATTTTTCATGCAAATATCGGACTAATAATATGTCTTGCCGTCTGTTTTTTATTTTATGAAAATAATAATTAATTTACATGTCAGTATAAACATTTCTCAACAGGCATATGT
This sequence comes from Echiichthys vipera, assembly GCF_963691815.1. Taxonomy (NCBI): domain Eukaryota; kingdom Metazoa; phylum Chordata; class Actinopteri; order Perciformes; family Trachinidae; genus Echiichthys; species Echiichthys vipera. The sequence continues at coordinate 27,617,310 of NC_139832.1, read as the reverse complement.
TTGTTACATTGTTGAATGTATCTATTTTCATACATTAAGGGAGCATTAATGAGCCTCACTGACTGCTTAGGCTGCACTCACACTTGGCATTCATACTTGCCCAAGCATGATTCACAGCTAAAGTCTAGTTTGTTTGACTGCTGTGAGTGCAACTGTATCGGGCACAGTTGTAACTAAACAGTTTGCAATTTGTTTTGCTGCAAGGTACATTTATATATGATACATGGTGGACGCAACAACAGAAATCAGCATGAAGACTTCAATGCAGCAGAGCAGGAGTGCCATAGACAAGAGATGGAAATGTTCAGCGCCTGAATGACCACACAGAGAGAAAACGAGGGGCGCCGGATACATCAGACAAATGGGATGTTACAGCAGCTGCTTTTTGCAATGATGCCATCTTCCCAGAGGCACATACATCCATATTCCCCTTCCACTCTTTCTGTGTTCTTGAGGACAATCAGGACTTGTTAAACCTCTGAGGTTTATAGCCTTTACCAGACAGCCGATATACTGTCTAAAAATAACTCTTTATTACCGTACTTGCACTGGCTCCAATCTGTCTTAATACGTTTGGTTTGTATTTTTATTTCTAGATCATATAGTTTAATGCTCTATGTGCACAATTTCCCTGTCAGGTTTCACAATTGCAGGCCAGAACCCAATAGCACAACAAGAAAACAGTTTAAGTGCAAAAACAGAGTTTAAGAAGTAGCAGAGGTCAAACCAGGTGATCGATCAGTGAAGTACACAAGTCCAGAAGGAGAAGGCAAAGGGGATGGTCAAAAATCCAAAAGGGCAAGTCAAAACTTGAACAGGCAGTAGAGAATCAAAAAACCAACAGAACAGCGAACAGACACTAAGACACTAGATCCAATCTGGCGTAGAGCAGAAGAAATGGAATATATACAGAGGGGCGGATTTGTTGATGAGGAGCAGGTGAGTATGGGGTTGGGGCAGGCAAGGTGAAAGGAATGAGCAGTAGATACAAAGCAGAAGGGAGAGTTAGTGTGGCAAAGCAGAAAACAGACAATGAAAACTAAAGCCTGGCTGAAGTTGTGACATTCACTTTGAATAAAACAATGAATAAAATCAATAGCTCCTTCCTTTGCATTTTGGGATTTCTGGTTTCCTGAATGTTGATGTTTGTCTTTGAAGGTATGGCCAGTGGATGTTGCACAGCTGCAAGAATGATTCTGAAATGTGACATTCCATTCATCACTGTCCAGTTGGTGATGATGTAGTCCCATCACATCTCTGCCGAACCAAGATGCTGAACCCGGATGATATACTGTATATATTAGGAGTGACCTAGAATAGTCGAATATTCTACGATTCGGTCCCAGAAGCCTGATTTGACTGCTAATCTCGTGGTCAAGTCACCGCAAAATGCGCAAAACGTTATGAAACAATGGATTATTTCATTCTGGCTCTGGGGGTGCTGAATGTCTGATTTTACATACAGATGCTTGGTTTCACCCAGAAAAACCATGATAAATAGCCTATTTGGGGATAAATATTAGCCTATTAATAAATACTGTTGCTAAAAATGTGAAAATAACTCATGTGCTTTTAATCTACGTATCTCCTTAGTGTGCAGGATTAACCCCCTCCCCCTCGTAGACTAAATTGTTCTATCCAGGATCCGGCACCGTCAGACTGATCTTGGCTGGGCTTTAAATCTATCTGGGCGTCAGAAATACAACAGTCTGCTGCTGTTTAATCATCAGCATCCTTTCATTTGAATATTTGCCCATTTGTTTTTTTTCATAATAGACGCTCAATCCGACACAGTTTGACACAAGTGTAACTACGGTTCTAAATATACGTCAGCTATTATCAAAGAAAGATACAAACAAAACACAATTATGTTATAACAACAAATACTTTTAATAAGATGCTCCTATCAGAAATCTCATCCCTCAGTAACCCTCTGCCTGACACGCGTGACCGCGCAGTGCTGGACCCATGGGCACCCGCTGTTGTCTGCTTTATGTCCATGGCTCGCCACCGCAGATCAGAGGGTTTTTCATGAGCAAAAAAAACAAAACTGATTCGACTATTAGTCGACTATGGGCAAGACCTGAAGAATCAGGTTCGACTATGAAAATTTATATTTATATATACTGTATATATATATATATATATATATATATATATATATATATATATATATTTATATATATATATATATATATATATATTTATATATATATATATATATATATATATATATAAGGGGTTATTCAAAGCAAGGGCCTCTACACTTCATATTCATTTTTAAATCCTATAGCCCTAAGAAAACATTGATTCTCTTCTGACACTTCGCTAATTTTCTTCAATTCTCTAATTTTGATCAGTTTTTTTTTTTTCACAAAATAAACTCTGAGTCTGCTAGATTGATTAATACAGCTCACAGAGTAAACACAGAAACCCTGTTGCCCCCTGCCATCCATTTCAGATGGGAATGGCTAATGTGGCGTTATAACCAAGCAGTCTGATGTGTGTAGAGGTGTGCATTGTTATACTGCATCCGCCTGGTATTGTTTTCAGGTGATTCAATAAAGGTAAACACAGTGTGGCCATGCATAATGCCACTGCACTCTGGCAAGGTGCTTGCTACTGAGTCCTTCCCAAGTCATGCTGCTTCTCCAGCACTGACACGGCCTGTGGACATGAGTCTGGCAATGTGAGACTATGCTACTTCATTCATTGGGCCAAGCAAGCATTAATAAAGTGATACCTAATCAGATTTTTGAAGTGTGATTTGGCAAATGACCTGTCAGGATCCCGCTAAACAAAGCTATTGGAATTTGGCAATTAAAACAAGTCCAGAATAAAAATGGTCAACATTGTTTTTACATTGAATTTCTACCAGGCATGTGGTGAAGTTGATCAATATATAGTACAGCTTTAGTTTCTGTGTACAAAAAACTGACACGCCCAGTTCATTAGCCAAGGCAACAGCAGGAGCAGAGCCTTCTAATTCTACCATCTGCTACCACTACAAGCACATCACCTGTAGGCAATGTTGAGCTGTCAGTGGCAAACAGTTGTCCTTTAATGAATGTGAAGGACTGCCAATTAATAGCCTTGTGAGATTATAACGGCCAACAGAGAGAGGGGCAACAGCTGGTGTAACAGTGTAAACCCTGCTAGCAGCTCCTACAAGCTGTAATGTTCATTACAGTAAACAATATGGAAGGGGCCAAACAACCTACCGAGACATTGTCTAATTTATGATAGCATCGTTAAAAGCATTAGTGTTTATTCTTCTGGGAACATGGATGTGCTCAGCAAATTTCATATTTATCCATCTTTTGATTATGAGATATCTTGTTTGCAAAGAAGGCGTTTGACATGATGATGGTTTTTAGATATTTCACCATGAATATACCCATTAAATTCCATCCCATCTCTGTAAACCTATACTGCAGCCCCCAGGGGTCGATCCACATGTTTTGGCTTCACTTTTGGGGCCGTCCATCTTTATATACCATCTATGCTTAAAACCCCAGATAATTTGTCAGACGTATGTCACTCTTGCAGAAATGTATTAAACCGTTATCACAGAAGCTTGTGTATAGTGTAACAGATTGGTACGCTGATCAGGTCAATGTCCATGGCAGTGCTGCTGAAAGAGTTAAAAGATGTGGCGAAACATACTCCGACTGACGATGGCCGTGTCAGAATATGGATCAACATCAGGCATGAGAGTCACGGAAAATGGAGTCAATCTTTTTTTCCAGGTGCATACACAAGTTGTATTAGTCCTCAGCTGCAAACTCAGATTCCATACAGACTAGCTGAATGTAGGTTACTAGCTCGGAGAGTGTTGTTGTTGTTCCCTGTTTTGGACTGTAACTTTGAACAATAAGTCTCAGAAACTTAATCCTTTCTTGGACCTGGGATGGTCCAGATGAATACATCCATACAATCTATTTGCATCCCCATCGATTTTTTGACTCATTTTAATTCATTCAGGAACACTCTCGTCATAGATTTGACCATTTATTGCAACAAAAGGAAATATAGTTATGCTTGGCAGTGATGGTTCTGCTCTGAATAATGCTCCCTTTATTAGCCGCAGCATGCTATGGTATACAAGAGCAGGCCGAAAGCAAGGCATTGAATACCATATTTTAATCTTCGAGGGTGGAGAAGGCAAAGCTGTCGTCAGCAGCAGTGTGTGATAGCGCTGGTGTGCAGAAATCAGTGCTGTGGGAATCGTATATAAATGAACTGCCTTATGTGAGATGAGCTGTGATTGGTGTGTGACTTATGGTATTCATCCAATCAGCAGCTGTCAGCCGATTACAGCTGGGGCGATGACGACCGTGTCCTGCATGCACTAATGCAAAGCTTAATTTGTGCCCAATCAGTTTTTTCACTCCTCCTAGAAATTTTGAGCGAGAAAATCTCTGGACTGAGCAAGAAAATGTTAGGTTTTCAGCTTTTTCATGTTCTAGAGTTTGCTTAAATGCTGTGAGCAGGGCTTATACTACAAAAAAAGTGCTATTGTAACCACCTACATGTACATACAATATGTACATGTATATATACAGTAATAATGATATAACACAATTATTGCAGTACATTTGAGCACAGGTGTATTAAACCTCTTACTGGCACCAGTGTTTTTCTCTGAAGGGATAAGGGAGAAAAAAACAACTTAAGGAAAGTTTACCTCTTTTTATACAGATTGCTGACCCAACTAATTATTTCTAAGCATGGCCCTCCAGAACCTGCCCCCTTTGGATGATGCTTTTGCAATATTTGTCTGATAAAAAGGCTCAGCCTGGCTATCAAATCAAGAATATTGAAGTAGCAGTTTAGTTTTGTTGATATAATACAATGATACACATTGAGAAGAGCAAAGTTCATTGTTTTATGACAAACAAAGACTCTTAAGGACTATATAATATATCTGCAGCAAATTTTCTGTATATTCTTCAGAGACACCCCTAACATTTTTATTCTTTTGAGGGTTCTGCTCCTGTGTTTTAGAAACTTTTTGCTTTTGCAAAGTGTTTCCCATTCCTCATACAATGATCCCAGCAAGGTTTTGCTATTCCTGAAACAGAGGATTGTGAAATCTTTAACTGAAATGCAGCAAACACTATGATGAACCATTCATATATGTGCTGTTAGTTGCAAAACTCAACATTCATTCTAGCTGAAAATGAAGATTATTAAATTTATGACCAAGTGGAAAGAAATGCAACTTGACATTAAATCTTTAGTTGAGATGTGCAGCAGGAATTGCAAATCTAAATGTGTGTCAGCTATAGCTCTGCTGATGAGGTACGCAGCGTTTTTTTTGGATTTAAAATATGGTGTCATGAACTTTTCCTTATACAGTATATATTCATGTTAGTTCCCTCTGGATGAACTCAGTACAAATATGCAGTGCAAAGAACTACAGAGACACTGACCCAACCCCCAGTTGAACAGCTTTATTATCATTATTATTATTATTTATTTATTTATTTATTTTTTACCTCTGGCCATTTTCAATCATTCATGCTATTATTCTAGGTTGGACAAAGATCAAAAGTCCATCCTATATCCTGAGGCATGTTGGCAACAAATAAAACCAACATGAAAAAGTCAGCACAGTCTTTTGTGCTAATGTCAAAAGGATTTTTTTGTCTTTGTCCAAGCTTTCTTTTGGGGTCAGTCAAGACATGGAAACACTGTGATGAATACAAACATGTTCTCAAGATTTAGTTCTAAATGAAAAGCTAACTGACACTGAGAAAACTTGGGGCAGCCTTTTTTTGTCTCTGCAAAAGAAGTGGAGTAGTGAACGGTTTTCATAAGCCAATTGAAATCAACTGGTTAAGCACAGTCATTACAACATGACACTTGTCACTATCACTGTACTCTTCTGATACACTCATGCAAACACCATTTGCTGCCAAGGCTCTACCTCACCAACTTACTCCTTATGCACTATAATTTTGGTAGCAGATAAGATTTCATGTTCATGTGTGTTTGTTAAAACACATTTTCACTGACAGTTGGCAATCCAATAGCTGAAGGTTGGCTGTGTGAACGTGAATGTGGATGCCAATCTGAAAATGTCTATGGGTGTTTAAGTCCTGCTTAGTAATTAAACCCGAACCAGCATTACTTTCTAGCTTTTGAGTATTAATGAACAAATTTTAGCCCCATGATTTTTTGCATTGAAATCCTATGAAATATATAACCAAATAAAAATCAGAAACACATGATTTGGAAAAAGTGGAATTCCAGTGAGGAATCATGCAGAGTGCATCCTGCCATGCTGGAGTGAGATCAGGGCATACCACAGGCAGACTTCCCAGGGTCTTTGTCGGTCCGTTGTTGGCATACCGCTCAAAATGCAATCATGAAGAAGTGAAGGCATCCTGTAGAGGTTTAACCTCTATTCTATTCTATTCAATTCAATTCAATTCAATTCGATTCAATTCAATTTTATTTATTGTGCCAAATCATAACAAAAGTTATCTCAGGACACTTTACAGAGTAGGTATAGTCCACAATTTATGACTTATTTATGATTTACATAGACCCAACAATTCCTCCATACAGCACAGTGGCTCTAGTAGCCATTGTAGTAATGGCCTCATGTTTACTATAGTCTACAACATAGGTTTGTCTATAAACTCCTTGACCTAACCTCATGAATAAAAGGACAGACTGCAAATCATTATGTAATATCCAATTAGAATTAGAGACATAGGCCCTCATTTATCAAACAACGGCAGAAAAACGTGCGTACGACCATTTCCAGGCAAACTTTGGCATCAATTTGGACGTGAGCGTGAGCTACAATCAAATCTCACGTCAGGTCTGAGATCGTGTACGCAAATTTCAGCCTGTGGATTTGTGGTGCAGCACAGCAAAATCTGGCTGAAAATAATGAACAAACCTCAGCTGTCATCAAGCATAAGCCGTCACATATTGAGAACAGATCAAAACGGATTCTTAAAACCAATAAAAAAAATAAAAATTGTGTTTGGAGCGATTGATTGTACTCGTGTGTGTCTGAAGGCACCATCCATGAATGATTACGCATTCATCAATCGGCAAAACTACCACTCGATAAATGTACAGGTGACTTGTGATGCCAAGCTGTCACTTTTAAACGTGGGGGCCAGGTGGCCGGGGGGGTACACACGTGATTATTTTATATTTCAAAACAGCTCGGCACCCGCCCCCCACGACTCCGACAGGGACAAGCGGTTGAAGATGAATGAATGAAAAGGAAAGCGCACTGCAGAACCAAAGTCATCTCCTCGGTCAGTGGCTACCCTCGACAAATTGCATTAAATCAAACAAGGTATCAGATGATTAACATCTTGGTATGGTTCTTCTAGGTGACAAAGGTCTAACGGAATACCTAATAACCCCGCTACAGAGCAGGAGCGCAGGTTCAGCAGTGCGCACACACACGCACACGGGTCACAGTGGAGCGCTGCTTCGTGGTTGACTGCCTCCGTTATTCTTTTCCATACAGCGTTTTTATGGGCCCCTTTTATTCCACTCTTAAGACTGCCAAAAAGCACATCTTTATTTTTTTTATTTTCGGATGTCAGGATGCCATCTCTGTGTCGGAAAAGTTTCTTTACGTACCAGCGTTTCTCCTCCATATGTTTGACCTCAGTGGGCGAGGCCTCCGAACCAAGAATATTTAAGGGTGTAACATGTTAATGACGATCGAATTCAGCCGCCGCATTTATCAAGGCCCGCTCATTCGTACGCTGAGATTGGTCAGATACGAATGTTTCATAAATCACACGTGGGTCCTGTAGTACGACCAATTCTGCGCTCAGATCTGCGCCCGTTTTCACGCAAGATTGATAAATGAGGCCCATAGATAGCAAATCCAAAGCAGGCACTACCAGCACAATCAATAACATGATGCTTTAAAAACAACCACACAAAATATAATGAAATTAGGTCACAATAATAATATTCTTTAAATCTCCAAAAGAAACATTTAGGCCAGAGTTTCTCAGCCTTATGGGTAGGGACACCACATGGGGCTGCTTGATATGCAGATGAGGTACATGTATATATCATCATTTGTACAGTGAGTTGAAGTTCCCTCAGGCCCTCAAAAAAGAATTGAGAGGTATGGCATGCTATAATTTACATGGCAGATTGACAGCGCTTTATACTGGAGTGAATTTGAGTCCAGAATGTGAACAGAACATTCCTCAAAGAGTCAGTTCACCCAAATTACCAACAAGACTGGTTTGAAAAATTGTAACAGTGATAGTTAGTATGGCATCTATGGATATTATATTATGGATATAACGTTCATTTGTTGTAGTCCCAGTAATATTTGTTTGCTGTTCATATCATACCATATCACATGGTTAAGCTACAATTGAGGACTGAATTGAAGAAAGATTTCAACCATTTACTCCTGTAATTTTCAGCAATGTATTGTGTAAGTGTTATTGTATAATTAATGTTACTTTGTTAAAGGGACTAGACCGAGGTTGTACCAATTATGAACCTTTGAGGTTGAATATGTAAAAATCTTTATTAAAAGTAATATTTTAAAAAAGAAGGATAAAAGAATACACCCACGGGGCATTTTGAGGGGTACAGAATGAAAGTATTGCTTTTCCATAAAAAAATATTTAGTCTGAAAAATTTTAAAACCAGTGTTCCAAGATGGACTTGCTGATCAAATGCGAATGATGCGATCCAATCCATCTGGGGAAGTCAGGTTATTGTTTCTTTGCGCTTCTTTTAAATGCTTCTATTATAAAAGGATTTTTCCTTTCTTCATATGCGTTTTTTTCTGTTTTTTGAGTTGTTTATCATATCTGAGTTTTAACTCAACAAACACACACACACACATATACACACACACACACACACACACACACACACACACACACACACACACACACACACACACACACACACACACACACACACACACACACACACACACACACACACACACACATTTGGGAGAAGAACACAAAATCAAGGCATTGTTTTTTTTTTTTTTTTTCATGTGAATTTTATTTTTATATTATAATCAGGCCCCGGGGATGAAACAACAGTAGATCCGTAGAGCTGAGTGATTGGCAATAGTGTAAGCAAAGACATTAACAGCTACTGACTGATTAATTTTGATATCCCAACAACCATAGCAACAGCCAAAGGCGTAACGTTACATCATCCCTCAATACCACTTCTTAGATTCTACAGAATCAATCTCAATCAATCTTAAACTGCATCTAAAATTAATTTATATAAAGTGGCTAATTGCTTCATTTCAGCATTTCTTTCAGAGCGATGAAAAACATGCTCTTTTCACTTTAGCATGTACTTAAAGAAGGTTAAGAATGAACAGAAAGGGAGATGAGAAAAAAAGTGGAGAATGAGGAAGCAAAAAAAAATATCAAAAGAAGCAAAAGAACAGTTTCATGGGCACTGATTCATCCGACTGACTTTCTGTTATGGTGAATGTCTCCCTGAAACCCCTGGATCAAAAAGTCAAAGCAATGTCCCAGATAAAAGTTGTATTCAGAATTGAGCACCATTGAGGCCTGTCACAGCAGGGAAGCTTACTATGAGGAGATGCATTTTTTTGCAGAAAGACCATACATGTGTGCCAGGCCTGCCAGAGCCAAAGTGTTAACAAGGCAGCATTACTTCTTAAATGCAGCACTCAGACATGTCACTGAGATTTGATCTGGTCTTATACCCAAGCAAGATTTCACATCCTGAATCTTTTTTTGCCAAACTGTATCTTGATCATGTTTGTCTTTTTAACCAAAGGTTTGGCCAGTCAGTCAGTCCACCATTTTGGTCCAGCCTGAATGATCTCAACGACTATTGGATGGATTATCATGATGTTCATAGTCCCCGAAGGAAGAATCCTGCTAACTTGATGATCCCTTGACTTTACTTCCAGCACCACCATGAGGTTGTCATTTGTGCTTTTGTGTGAAATGTCTCAATAACTCTTAACTCTGCTTTAACTTTTTATCTAGCAACATCATTGGGTCATATTATTACTAATTTGTACAATAATTAGTATTTTTTTACTCAATACTTTCAAAGGGGTCATCCCTATGTTGTAGTGTTAGGGTCTACCTATTTGCCGAGGAATCAGGCACTGATTGTGGAAAAAATAACATATCTGGGAGTATAGGGCCCTTTTTGAGAAAAGTGGGGAACATCAGGGTCCGCTGTTCCCCGGTCACGTACAAAGCGGGGAACATAGGACTCCGGGGGAACACAAGTACGCTCCCCCTTCAAAACCATGAGATTTCCATCCATTTTGAGTTTAGTTCCAAATGTAAGCATGCTAACACAAAAAACGAAGACAGTGAACCTAAATGTACAAATCCTAAACATTAGCATGTTACTGCCAATGTGAGCTTGTTAGAATGCAGACTTAAGTATTGTGCTTAAAGCACTACTGTGCCAAGGTACAAGCTCACAGAGCTGAACTAGCTACAGGCTAGCATGCTCACAATGCCAATGCTAACATGCTAATGTTTAGGAAGTAGCTTATACAGTTTTAAGTTCACTGTCTTCCATTTGTGCTAGTATGTTTAGCATGTCTGCAGGGGATGTGCCCCCTTTGAATGTATATGACTTATGCCTTGCAAAATGGAAATTGATCTTATAGTTGTTGAGATATTTCATGCCGGACAAAAGTGGATGGACAGATCAACACAGCGACTAAATATCAGCCACACTCTGGTGTTTAGCCTTTAAACAGAAGTGTGACGATGAGACAAAGATGAAAAACAGATGAAAATACATTAATACAGTGTCGATTAAAGGAGGTAAAGGTGCAGCAGACAGAACACAGAGAAAACGATTGCCTGCACCCTTTCCAAATGTCAGCTCAATTATTCCATCCTGCTGTGGATATGCAGGGCTGATACTGTTTAAAAATTTGATGAGGTTGAACTACATTTGAAACATTATGTTTCCTTCCCATTAGCACTGTGACCTGGGTGATTAATTTTACCCACACCACTTGTGACTCAAAACCTTTTTTTCCTGGTATTTGGTGATCAGAGTGCTTGGACAACCTTAAGTAAAGCCTTTGGCTTAAATGTACACAGCTCAGTGCCATTATACAATACTCGATCTACTGTTACTTTAATTCAGTTCTCTCACTCCTCTGACTCTTTTCACTTTCAGTCTTTTTCCTGCCTGGCTGCCACCAACCCCCCGCCACAGCACTGCCTCCCTCCATCTTGTTAAATTTGATTGACAGAGCCAGATATTTGTGGTGAGTGTCAAAGATGTCCATGCCATGGGGACTGCATGAAAGTAATATCCATATACGTGCTTCCACACTGTTATATATACACCAATTTGTCATGAATGATTCATTTAGCTTCAGGAGGTATGAGTGCATGTAAATTATGCTTCATGCTTTAAAATCATTTTGGATAAGTGCAGCAGACTGACACTTTGTAATAGATGTTCAGTCCCTATAATTTGTTGGCATCAGACGTTTTGGGGTGGTGATTTCCTCCGGTCCAGAGCTGCGCTCCAGTGAGGAGAGAGACAGCTAATGTGGGACTGTGTGCATCTCATCTTTTCAGTGGAACCTACCGGTATGTCGTTGGCATGTCATCATCTTCCACGATTTTACATAATTCTAAAGAATTCAGTCTTGTTAGCAAGCAGCCAACTCCAAATCCTTTCCATCTAATTTCTTCCAGTCTCATTCATGAAACATTTCAGTCAGAGCACTCTACAATTTCTGCAGCTCCTAGAGTTATACATAGGCCTACAGTAAAAAACAAAAAACAAACAAAAAACAGTGTATACGTGCCTTAAAAAGTTTGTCAAATTAGGCTGCATGTAGTATTTTCTAACCTTCTGAGTCTGAATGCTCTGTCCGCATCTTTGAACTTTTCATCAACATGTCCATCATATTTATGTCTCATTGCTTATTGCTGCTTTGCATGGCCGCATGTGTCAAAATTGCCTGGCTGTGTTTTGTTGCTTTGTGTTGCTTGCATGGCTACATGTACTGAATGTGGATATTATTGATGTATTTCTGTACTAATGTTTACTGGTTCCTGTTGCTCTGCTCTAAAAAAAAAAAGCTGGCTAACATGGACACATTTTCAATAATGTTGATTAATGTGCATTGTCCCTATCAATACATTTATGAAAAATAAGCTGCAGACACTTGGATCAATGAGCTGAAAAAACCCCACAAAGAAACCATGAACTTACCTGGATTGTCTTATTTCTCTAGAAGACAGCAGAAAAGCAATGAATATAAAAGTCGTCTACAGGAATTAGATTTGCAATGAATGTAAGTCCAATCAACTCCTGAGGGAAGTGTCTGAGTCTTTACCTGCTAAATGCTTTGCTGTGATTACCAGATAGTTGCTCACTTTGTCAGTCTGCTGTTTGATGGTGCCGGTGAGGATTAGTATAGTTGGTTTATCAGAGCTTTTACTTTTACTGAAATCAGCTGCCTGTTGCAGCTCCAGTTAAAAACTAGGTTGATGAGAGCAGCAAGACTGAACCAGAACAGTAAAACTAAAAACAAAACAATTAGCAAAAAGATGCTTAAGAAGTCTGTAGAGCGTATTAGGAATGCAGAGTTATGTGATAATGATGTGTGATGGATGGGTTTCTCACTACAAGCAACTCCTTTAAAGTTACACATCCTCATATGATCTATTGACGATGAGAAAATATTGAATAGTGCAGCTTTAAGTGGAAAACCCTTCAGAATATGGGTGCCTCAGGCTTTGCACTCTCACTGCTCACATCCCACCTCAAAAATCACACATAACGGGTATCTTTGAAAGGATCTGTGTCAGAGCCTTGTCCACTTACTACTGGGGTCCCTCAAGGTTCTGTCCTGGGTCCCTCCTATTATATCTGTACAACAACTCTCTTAAATCTGTTATACACTCACTGGCCTTTCCTACAACAGCTACACAGATGACACTCAACCTACTCTCTTTTTCCCAGTCCAAAACTCATATAGCACCACGAATGACTGATATCTCTCAATGGATGTCCACACGCCACCTTAAACTCAACCTAGATATGACCACATTGCTTTTCCTTCCTGGGAAGGGCTCCCCCACCCAAGACCTTACAATTACCCATGGCAACTCTGTGGTCATATGCGCTCTCTAGATCCGAAAATCACATGTAGAACAGATGGGCATACTTACTACCGCATTGTTCCTCCTCAATCTGAGATACAGGACGAACCCTCCTTTCCAGCACCTTGGGGTAGACTTTACCAGGGAGTTGTGATGTGTGAGTAGTGTGATACCCCTGTAATTGGTACAAACACACTGGTCCCCCTTTTGGAACAGGGGATCCACCACCCTGGTCTGTGACTCATTTGGTGCCAGACTTCGACACAATGTTGAAGAGACGTGTCAACCAAGACAGACCTTCCCCACCTAAAACTTTCAGCTTTTCTGGATGGATTTCATCGATCCCCGTGGGCTTTGCCACTGTGGAGTTGTTTGACTACCAGGGATATTGATGATCCTCCCCATCAGCCTCCCGTTCTGCCTCTACGACAACTCTACAACAGTGGGCGTGTTAGTTGGATTCAGGAGTTCCTCAAAGTGCTCCTTCCACCACCTGATTACCTCACTGTTTCTTACTGTGAACAGCTTGGATAGTTCCCCGTTTCCCCCTCCTGAGGTGCTTCGCGGTTTTCCAGAAGCACCTTGGTGCCAACCGCTGGAGGTGTGAGTTGAAGATTTCTAGGACAGGGGTCTCTTCCAGATGTTCCCAGTTCACCGCACTACCCGTTTGGACTTACCAGGTCCATCCAGAATCTTCCCCCATCCCTTTATCCAACTCATCACCAGTTGGTGATCCGTTGACAGCTCTGTCTCTCTCATCACTCGTTTATCCAAAACATGCGGCCTCAGATCAGATGATCCAATCACAAAATCGATCATCAACCTTTGGTCTAGGGTGCTGTGGTACCACGTACACTTATGAGCATCCTTATGTTCGTGGTGTTTGTTATAGAAAATCCATGATTAGCACTGAAGTCTAATAATAAACCGACACTCCGGTTTTGATCAGGAAAGTTGTTCCACCCAATCACACCTCTCGGTGTCTCCATCATTGCCCACGTGGGTGTTGAAGTCTCCCAGAAAAACTACCCACCCTACTGGAGCCCAATGCAGGACTCCAAGAAGACCGAATTCTTTTAACTTCTGTAGGCATAAGGTGTTCACCAGGGTAAACACCAACACCGATGCAGTCAGGTACCTCATACCCTGGGCAACTCCAGAGAATAGTAGGTTCCAACCCCTATCAAGTAGCTTGCGACACGCCCTTTGTCTGGGGGCGTCCTCGACTCACCGTGAAGTCTTTGTGAACCATTCTTAGTCTGGCCCCTTGCCTGAGACCACTCTGCCATGGGAGACCCTACCAGGAACACCAGACTCCAGACAGCACAGCCCTCAGGTTCACAGGGACACAAAAACCTCTCCATCATGATAGGGTGATGGTTCCTGGAGAGGGACATTGTTATTATCTTACCATATTATTTTATGGGTTTTTTTCTTTTTTTTTTTTACCAAACCCACAACATTAAGTCTGGCAGCATTACAGAATGAAGACCTAAATGAAGAAATGTCCTTCGACAGTATGGGCAGAATAAAAAAAGCTTTGTAAAATTCTATTACACTTTTTAGCACAGTGTTGAACACTTTTCTCAAGCTCACTTATAGTCCATTGGAGGAAATGACTTCCACACACTAAGATCATTGCTATTTTCATATTTAATACACCCTTTGGCCTGCATTGGAACCTTATAACTCTTATGAAAGTCTTCAAACAAGACAAATGCATATGTTATGAGGGGGGCTACAAGACTGAAAAAGCAGGCATTTTATTCCAAGAGACAGCATCATTTTACATAAATATGTATACAAGTAAGGGAAGAAAGGGAAGTTTGGGGTCCACTGTTAAAGCTGCTGCCCCCGCGACCCGACCCCGGATAAGCGGTAGTAAATGTTGTTTAATGGTGTATTATAACACCATAAGCTAGTGAGCTGAATATACATTTTGAATAAAACTACTACTACTCATGAGTATTGCACACGATGTTCAGGAGGGAAGACTGGACGGTTTCACAATACTGCTATTCTCAAACTGAATAACAGAATTGGATGTTTGAATGCAGGAATGTTACTGGCTGGTGTGCAAACAGGTTTTTTTCATTCTGAAAGGTTACTGGGTTGTTTTTGACTCCACATCCCGGTCAAGGGTACAGTCAGACGTCAGCTATCGGAAAGACAGTTTATAGTGCAGAGTGACTCCAGATGGGATCCATCACACACAGACATCCAGGCTGATGTTGTTTAGTTTAACCATATCCAGCGCTGAGAACTGCTTTCAGTTAGGCAACACTCCTAAAGATTTACACACACACATACACGCACGCACACACACACACGCACACACACATACACACACACACGCACACACACACACACACACGCACGCACACACACATACACACACACACACGCACACACACACACACACACACACACACACACACATACCCGGTCTCACAAGGTGAAAACTGTACCAGCGTCTTTAACAGCTGGTAAAAGGTTTTGCACGTTTTATTCTGACAGAATAAATGAAGATTACAACATGTCATAAAGGAACAAAATTAATTACAAACAACTCCAATGTATTGCCTCAGCTAAGTCAAAAATACATATTTAATAAGAAACCTTAAATCCTACATTTCCATTATCCGTCATACTTTTTCTCTGCACTGTAATCAAACTTGAGATGGGTAGAATGAAGGGTTCAGTGATGAGGAGAGTGACAAATTTACTAAGTAGCTCTGGAGGACCCAAAAGAGCAAAGATACCATGGCGACACCTAGTGCCCAAAACACAATATCATTTTGTAAATGCAAGCCTGTTGATGCTGTATACACAGACGTGTGCATTTAATGTACAAGAAAAAATAAATTAAAAATACATCAGGTTATACTGGATCTCAAGTTCACACACTTTAATGTTTTTTTTTAGAATTCAATACTTTTAGAATCAATGTCAAGTATTTCAGTTGATCAACATTTAAAGTTTTTTTTTTGCTTACCAGGAGCCCGCAGCACAGGATGCATTCTGGCGGCATGTGTCCTTTCCTACCTCTTATCTAGAAAGCGTACCAGTTTTATATTTGTAACTTCAGAGCATGAACAGTACTTGAGTACTGAGTGACATTAAGTGATATTCATTACCCATTTGTTCAGGAAAATAAACTCGCGTAACAGATAACTGCGTAAATACGCACAGGAGAGGACCAAAAACAATTTGTTGCAACTATGTTGGTGTGACAGTTCCCCAAAGAGGCAGCTCTGCGTGAGATTCAGACAGGCAGCATGTGCATAACGTGTGTTTGGGAAGGGCTGGCTCTTATTTGAGTGCGAAGTTCCAGTTTAGACCTTCCCTCGCCCCAAGTCAAGAAGACAACCGCGTGCACCCGCGCTCGGTTATTTGGCGGATCCCCGCTGCTTCAACAACACACACTGCTCCAGGAACAGCAGCAGCAGCAGCAGCAGCTCCTCTTTCAGTACCGCTTCAACGTGGTGCGCCTCTGACGCGCTCTCTCCAGTTCAGGATGAACTCGTCTCCTTCTCTTTCCCTTTACCACTGACTGTGACGCTGCTGTAGTTTGGTGGGAGTTCCAGTGGAAGGGGCTGGAGCTGATCCTCTGTGTGCTGTTCCGCTTTCCCACTGGATGTATTTTGATTGAACTACCACTGTACACTAATTACCCGGCTCCGAAATGGGAATACACTTACATCTGCTGTTTTTGCAGTACTATTTTGTCTCGAGTTTCGTGTGCAACGCAGTCGCTTTCGTGGAGGAGCCTTCCGGAGGCAGGTCAGACGGGTACTGCGGGCGGATCCTCCGGGCGCAGACCCAGGGGACCCGGAGGGATGGACACCATGAGTTCAGGCTCAGAGTGGAGGGGGACCCGGAAACCTATCAGCCGGGCAGCACCTACAGAGGTAGTTTTTTTCAGTCCATCTGCGCAATCAGTGCGTAAACATGCGCCAGATTAAGTGTGTATCAAGTCACTAAAACCCATAGAAACCTCCACTTTATTATAAATTCACAAAACTTGAGCATTGTGTAATCACTAAACATTGCAATAATAGCCATAGTAATCTAACATTTTACTAGAAATTGCAGCCTGGAGGACCTAATTTCCAAACTAGTGCGTCTACCTCCTCTGGCTCCTGCAGGGATAATTGTGGTTTGATAAGGCTACTTAGTGTTATAACGTCTGACCTATATTCACTTCCTCTTTTCTTCCTGCAAGCAATGGGACACACACTTGCATATACAAACACAGAGAGAGAGAGAGAAAAACGCACACGAATTGGGCTCCAATTAAGCTGACCCCTACAAATTCTTTATTCTGCTTGGTGGATTTGAACATATAAACAAGACTTTGGCTCACTTGGATATTTTAGAATTTTAGCGAGTTTAGAAGTGACCACTAAGAAGTTTTTACTTAACAACAACAACCACAACAGTCAAAATACAAGTATTTCACTGTATCCTAATTGTTTTTTAAAGTCAAATCTTTATTCATAAATATTCAGTTCAGTTCTTCATTGTTCCTTGAGGGAAAATTGGCAATAGAGGGTCATAAAACAAACACAACATGGGACATTGATCACAACAATTAAAGTGAACAATCAAATAAAGCAGATTTATTTGTTTGATAAAACCACTGAAATGACCTCAGTGATATGATTGGGGGATTTAACAAGACCTGGCATGTCACAGTTTTCACACAGGCCTCAAAAACAAAAACAAAAATCAAGGGTCACCTTGTCTTAAACTCTCCTCACTGACATCTGATATACAGCATGCAATGTTTTAGCTGTGATGCCAGATTTAGAAATCCAGGGCTAAATTCTAATCAGCATCAGAGACCTGTGAAGGACACCAGCCAAAGACAAAAAACAAGAAGTTATTCCCCGGGGCTTCACAGCTTGTACGTTCACTTTCTATAAACTGTATAAGGTTGAAAGTATTGACATCTTCCTTCTCAGCACTGGGAGCAAAGTTTAAGACAAATGTGCTGGTATGAAAATACAAGGTTAGCAGAGTAAAATTCCACCCACATCTCATTATATGGCTTCTGACTTCTGACATGTTCTCCTCACTAAATTCGCTGCATGAGATCCTGTACTATGGATGCAAAACCAAACCACAGAAATACAAACCGTTCACTACACAAACCACAGCGTGGCGGTACATTTGGTTCCATAGAATCCCCACGGGAAGCGAGATGTGAGCAGTGCATGTTCTGTCATCCAGTCCACAGTGACTCTGTCTTCCGTAAACGTCTCTGCCGTCTGTCAAAGCAGCTCCCGGGGAGCAGAGTGACAGCACAAACTTTACTGAAATAGTTTTAATGTTGGCTCCTTGGGAAGACATCACCAGTGTATTGATTGATACATTTTATTTCCAAAGTAGTATATGATGGTACTTTCCCACAGTGGTGTTTTTGGAGGAGATGGGTCGCCCCAATTCCCAGCATTGCCCGCTTGACTGGCTTGTCACTAGCAGTTATCGATTTCTCCTTAATTACCACTGAGGACTGAGAAACTGAGAAACATCCTCCTACAACCATGATGGTTGCACCTGATTGCACAAATGCTTCAATGTCATTTAATATCTAAATGTATGTACTATGTGTCTCTTTCCAATGTTTTTAATGTTTTAAGTAAAGCACTTTGAATTGCCTTGTTGTTGAAAGGTGCTATGCAAATTAACTTGCCTTGTGTTACCTTTACTGGTGGGTTTCCTACTCCCAGATTTCAAAATTGACCAACATCAACATGGTGTGGAAACTTGATACTCCATATTACAAAAATAGTTCACTGCAATACATTTTCTTAAACATTTTGAGAAATAAGCTATGTAGTTGCTCTTCATTTTAGATTAACATGGTTGGTTTCAAAGATTTTCAGGAGTGTTACTGTGAGTCACACTGGAAGCCTGTAGTTTACATAAAGTGGCCTGGACTTCTACTTTATGCGAATGAGGGCAACTCAACGCCCCATTGCTCCAAACCCGTTGCCACCTTACCACAATGAGTCACATAGCTGCAGACAATGAATGGGAAGTGGGTAAATGAAGGTCCTATGGGGCATCTACCTGCAGTGAAACATGCAAGCTCACAGACAGACTAGGAGCTTAGTAATCAATGTAGATACGGTTAATAAGTTCAATGCACATATACAGCGGCCTTTTTGTGTGATTTAAACAGCCGTCTGTGCAGATAAGGCTTCACTAAACATGATGACTTGACTTGACTAGACTTGAAAAAAAAACCTGCAGAGGGACCGCGGGAGACCGTGTGGAATAATGCATTTAATTTTTATTTCTATTTTATTAACCTTTATTTATACAGGTAAAATCTCATTGACTTAAAATAAAAAAAAATAAAAAATAAAAAATAATAATAATAAAATGGAAGTCTGTTCCGTGAGTGATGAACTTCAAAAACACTGAGAGGCAGGGATACAGCTGGGAGATCAACATATTTTAAGACATGTTTAAATAGGCTGAGTAGCATTTTTGCTTTTGAAATAACTGTGAGTGTTGATTTAATATTTTATCAACCCTCTGGATGGAAGTAATTTAATCTCTGCAAACTACAAAATATACAACCCTGACCTTTAGAATCAGAATCAGAAAACCTCTATGGTCCCCTGCAAAAAGCAGTGAAACGTTTTCATAGACATGTGCATAAAAGAACCATAAGTTAAGAAAAACACAATTTAACGTAACATAAAACAAACAACAGATAGATACGGTCCTCTGGCTTGTTAAACCCCTTCAGCCCTCAGTCTTCCATATCACACTGACCCTCACATGAATGCATGTTTCCCTAGCACCATTCAGCAGGCCAGTGGACAGAATTCTTTGGGGCATTGTACATTTCTGCAAACCACAGAAATGTTTTTGGCACCTTTTAGTTTGTGGTGCTTTCAACTGACAGCAAGTGCTCCAGCCTCAAACTCTGCTAATGGAGGAGGTTGGGGTAGATGTCGGGTCATACATTCCCCGGACTTTCACCCAGAAGAAACTTGGTTCTTGTCCCGTCCCGCAGGAAAGTGAAACTTTATTACATAACACGCATACTTATTTTATCCCAAAACATGATCTTTTCCTTAACCTAACCATTAAGTTGTTGTTGTTTTTTTGGCAGTTTTTCAAGGCTATATAGTACAGACAGGAAATGGGAAGAGAGAGAGGGGGGGGGGGGGCATGCAGCAAAGGGCCGCAGGACGGAGTCAAACCCGTGGCTACTGCCTCAAGGACCTTCAGCCTCTCTACATGGGGCGACTGCTCTAAACACTGTGCCACCCCAACCACGTAGTTTTGATGCCCAAACCTAAGAATCCTTAATAGTTTCTGTTTGAATTTTACAACCACATACTACATATTTAAAACTGTGACTTTGAAGTGCCTAAAACTGTCTGTATTTGGAGTAGGAGTATGGAACAAGAATGTGTTGCAGTGGTCCAGAAACATTGAGAATTAACCTACCTGTGGTTTTCAGAAACATACATAGCCAGTGATTTTTTTCCAGTGGGTTGCATTCAGAGTGACTCTACGTCATGTTGCTTGACCCTGATGTGTCGATGTACAATATGTGCCTCTGAACTGCTCAGTTTCTCTGTGGAGTAATTACACACTCTCCTCCCTAACAGTGGTACTCCTGGCAACCAGCCCTGCTTATTTCAGAGGTTTCACCCTCATCGCGCTGAAGGAAGGCAGAGAGGGCACCACAGATGACGACTACACCGGCCAGTTCCAGGTAAGGATGCGCAGGTGTGGTGAGGAAGGAAAGGATTGCTGAATACTGAATGTGCTTTGAGTTTTAAGGGAAAGTTTGCAGAATATGAACGCATTTGCATGTGTTGAAACTCAGAATATGAACCTTTCACATGGGAGTCGACTTAGGGGACACGATCGAAAAAGATCTATTCTTACCCAGTCGTTCTGGTTCAAGAAATATCTGCGTCCACATGAAAACAGTGAAACCGCCTCAAAGTGCTGTAGTTCAAACGCCAGGCATTTATGTGCCGCTGTAACTCACCACTCGCCACAGAAATACAAACTCTCGCTGCTGAGGTCCGTCTCTCCCCCTCTCTCTTCTACACAGCAGCACTGCGCAGCACTGTTGTTGTTGTTGTTTTTGTTGTTGTTGTTGTTGTTGTGTGGGGTTAGAGGTCGGGTCAGGAGGTGGGGCGATGATGTCATTGTTTAACAAAGTAAGCGGCTTCGGCGTCCAGACAACAACACGATGAATTTTGAGATCTACCCACTCTGTTTCAGATGATACCGTTTTCAGCCTCAGTGCAGATGGTCGGTCAAAACAATACAAAAGTTCTGCAGTTACAGGACATGCGTTTCAGTGTGGATGGGTGCTGCTCACCGTTGTCTTCTGATATAAAGGTTAAAAGAGGTGTTGTTGACAGACACAAGCTCAGCTCCCCAGGATGAAGCTAGAAATCTGAGGAGGAGAAGAAAAGAGAATCTATTGCTTATTCGGTGCAGCTCTTCTTGGGTGAGGCAGACATGGCATCTCTCCCACTAAGTAGCAAATATTTCCTCCAGCGGAACAAGGAGAAGGCAGAGCAGGAGAGCAAGGAAGAGGCATGTGAGGACAGAGATAAAAGAGATAAACAGAGAAATTTAAAAAGAAGGCAGGAGAGAGCAATGAGATGTTTGATTCAGAAGTAACACAGCTTCCACTGAGCCACAAAGAGCTCCTGAGGAGAGAGCCAGACCTCCTCAATTACCTCCCACGCAGTGTAAACAGGAACACACATCTGTAGCTGTTTCCACACGCTGATCTTAACCAGACTCTTACCAAACTGAGCAGGAGGCTGCGTTAATGTAGCCGACAGTGAGAAGATCTTGCTTCTTGTTTTGTTGGAATGCTGCTCTCTCTAAATGCACAGAGAACAGTGAGTGAGGGTATTTTCACACCCGCTGTTCTTTTGCTTTAGTCCGACTCACTTGATGAAGTTGTAAACTTTGCAGCATTTTCCCCTTGGTTTGGTTTCTTTTCACAAAAAAATCCAAGCACAGCAATCCGAGCAAGAAATTGTATACAGGAAAAAGTCTCCTGTGTTCTGGACATGGAATGTATAATAAAGACGGGCGTAGCTTCTGGGTCTGAAAAGGAAAGCCAATGAAGAAGTGCCTTAAACCTGCATTCTTTCTCATTTCTGACACTGGTTGCAAAGAGAGGTCCATTTGTATAGAAGTCATTAGGAATAAAACCATACTTCTCACTTGATTTATTACCTCAGTAAAGATTTTCCTAATGAGTTTATGGTTAAATCGCTTAATCAAAACAGCCTGATGTTCAGTTAGTAAAATATGGTCCCATTTAGAGAAAAATAGACGATAAAGCAGGGGATGCTTTTGGGTGTGGCTACCGTGTGAATGACAGGTTGCCGTGCTTGCAACAGGATAGAGATTTAGTAATGCATATACAGTACATGCCCCTTTGTACAAAAATAGCTATGAACTTGTATTTTGGTGTTGTCTGTGTTAAGTTTTGAGAACTTTGACCCTCTCAAAGTGTCCGTTCTGCATCGACATTCAGACAGCAGAAAGTCTACACATTTTCCGCTGTAGGCTTAAAATGCATCTCTTTCAACCTCATAGGCTAAGAAGATAATTTATTTGAACAAAAAATAAATTAATAATAATAATAATAATTTGAACTGAACAGTTTGTAGCACTCTTTAGTTTGGCTTATTTGAAGCTAATGCACTTACTTAATTCTAGCTCTTCTGGTTTGTACCCTAATTGTTGAATGCAGTTATTGGAAGTCGCTTTGCAGAAAAACGCCAGCGTGTTTTTTGGTTGCCTGAAAATGTCTTGAACGGTTTCGTTGCACCTTGCTAATAAAGCTAACGTTCGCTAGTTAGCGCCCGCTAAAAAACAGCAGTTTCTCTTTTTAGCATTGAGCATCATTGAAACGGCAGTGGAAAGCCGCCTAACGCTGCCTAGCGCTGCCTAGCGCTGCCTAGCGCTCCTCCCTAGCGCTCCTCCCTAGCCCTGTCCTTTTGTCAAAATATGGTCACGCCCGGTTTAAAAAAAACAAGATTTTTGGTACCTTTTTTTTAAGCTATTCTGACCTTTCTGGCATATCGCACAGCACTCGCTCAGCAAATTGGAACACGAACAACTCCGCCTCCCTCAAAAGTCCTTCCCTCCTCCCCCCGCTTGACCTCTGACGCTCCCTCCAACCGCCAGCGTGTGCGGTGAGAAAGTAGGCAGTACTGGTTTGTTTACACTACCGGTGTACCATCTCATCTCCTTTTAGCATTGGATGAAGCTGCATTAGCCTCCACCATCGCTGGAAAGCAGAGCCAATGTGGACTCGCGTCTCGCCTCTTGACGCATCAGTTCTAACGCTCTACTGCTCTGTCGCTCTGCAGAGAGGTGCGCAAGTTGCAAGCAGTGACAGCAGTAGGCAACTGGAAGGGAGCTCTGCAAATTATTTTATTCGGAACCAATAAAATGAATGGTCAGGCTTTTATCACAAATATAAGAGAATTAAACATTAATGAGTTTCAACACCTGTCAAACATGCCATCCGCTTATTAGGAGCATTTTAAGATTAGAAAAAAAGTGCAAAAATGCCAGAAAGGGAAGAATTGCTTTAAGGTGGCTCAATTTATTCACAACCTCAACTCTAACATAAAAGAAAACACTCCAACCTTAACATTTCCGGTAGCTGTCAACGAGTGGTAAAAGACAGAATGGTAGGGGGGAAAGACTGTATGACAGCAGCACTAGTAACACCGGTTGAGATGCAAATGTAAAACATAAAAGGTTTTAATATTCACACCAGCTCAGAATGAGCCGTGTCTTATCTCTGCTGCTGAGTGCAGTGACAGAGGTTAGCACCTGAGGCTCAGGCCAGGAGACAAAATAAAAGCGTCTCCTCCTGTGATTTCTGTACCCAGTCAAGGAGCCAAAGCAGGAAAAGCTAAAACTGAGCTACTGTACAATATTTAATTAAGTTTCCTTTAAGGGAGAAGCTCTGAATGAATTTAAGTTCCCTCTGGAAAACAGTTAACTATGTAGCGTGTGTCTAGAGCTTTTATTGTGAAAGGTAAGAACGGAAGAAGTGAAGCTGTCCGCGCTGCCTTTGTTGAGATGAAAAGTAAAACATATTTTCCGTCCATTCAATGTCACCATGTGCATTTTCAGGAATATTCAAATGCAGTTCAACAGTTTCTAAATATTTTCTTTAATAAAAACATTACAAACAGGATTAAGCAGTCTTGGCAGAGTTTTTGGCCCTTTGAGCTTTCAAGTTTATTTATCGATTCACCGTGAATCCTCCTGTCCCTGGGAGCTTTTTTCTGGCTCTGAAACTAGCCTTTTTGAAAGTGTGTCAACACTTATTGTTTCACTTGTTCATTCATTTATTAACTTTGTTCCTCTTGCTACTCTATCGTTTGCCTCTTGCAGTATGTAGGGCTGTTGCAATAACCTCAATATTGCAATACCACGCTATTACATGCCAACCGTACAGGATGGCAAGCAAACGCCACAACTGCTATGTTCCCATGTTTTTGTTTTTTTCATGAAGCTAGGACATTTTTGTTTTACACTTCAATGTATAGGTCATATTTAAAGGCGGCTAGCAGGGATAAGGAGCGGTTGAGCAAGGCGACAAACTGTCGAAGTCATATACACAACTCTCTTGCTGTTGTAGTTGGGATGCTGCGGGCGGGTCTTCTAGCTCCACTTTTTCATTTCTGCTCACCTTGTGTGACTGAATTTGCTTGCCGTGCTAACTTTTTGGTTGGTTAGTTCCTCATTATGTTCATCAGTCTACATACCATATGTATTAATACCGTACACTGCACTTTTGAGCCACTTTAATCACTGCAAGGGACATTCATTAAGCACGACAGTCCTACTCTTCTATGATGTAAACACTCACACTCTTCAACTTTTCAACCCATTAAAATGTAATGACAAATTCCATGCAAGATTACACACAAATAACAGCCACAGGGTGAAATATAAAAAGATTAGGCATCATTTTCTTTTAAAAATTACACAAAAACTGAAAATAATTGTATACTGCTCTGTATAATTGTGTTCTTAAGTTTTAAAAGTTGCGAGGGATTTTGCATGAGCTTTCCCAGCAGGATAGATAAAGTTGAGAAGTCCAGACTTATTTTTTTTTATTTACTTGGAGCTTGGTGCTTAGACTTCAGCGTGGTCCTTCTTATCAGGTCTCACAAACCAGCATGTATGAAAACAGATAATCACGTTATTTTCTTGCTTACAGTGGAACCTTGGTTGTGTCTGAAGTGAGACAAAGATCATTTTGAGACATACACTCAGTTTGCATCTTAGTTTAAGCTGTTCAAACACTTCTGCTCACTCTTCTCTATTTGATTTCCACTCCCTGCACAATATATACCTCACAGTCTCAACCTCAGAGTCCCAGCAGAGTCTGGGGTGAGGCAGACACCAGGGAGTAGGCAGTGAGCCGAAACTGGAACAGTCTTGAACAAAATTAAAGTTGACAATCTGGCTTTGCAAGCTGTTTAATACATATTGGCAAATCCATCAGACACCTTTTGTTGTGTAATTGGCAGTTGTTATTGACTTCAATCCACATGCGGAAAATGATTAAGGCCTATAGAGATAAGCTGCTGTCAAAACAGCGTTCAAAGAATAGATTCTGATAAGTTAACTGTATGAAACTGGATCATCCATCTGCTTCAGTCTCAACTTTTCTTTATATATCCATGCCTTCTGTATTAAAAGCATCAATGGTAGGGAGTACTGAGGGACCGAAGACTCTGTATGAGGAGGTCAAGTTAACTCTCATACATAGCGTTCTTTAGTATTTTAACCCAAACTACAATCTTTTCCTTAACCTAATCACATTGTTATGTAGACTAAACTCCACGAGCATAAGTTTTTGACCCAAACCACCATCTTCCCCTGAACTTGAATAAATAATGTTCATTTTGTTTGAATTCACAAGGTGACTCCCAGACGCCAAGGGCCCTAACGGGGTCATCCCTATGTTCCACAGGTCCTATGTTCCGTGGTCGCATAAGCCTCGGCCTTCGCTGATTTAATTCGGTATTTTGGTAGCGTTAGAGGTTATGGTCAGGGTCAAGGTTATGGGGTAGTGTTAGGGTCTACATAGGCCTATTTGCCAGGGAATTTGGCACTGATTGTGGAAAAAATAAAAGACCGGGGAACATAGGACCTGTAACAAGCGGGGAGCATCGGACCTTTTTTCAAAATAAGGGTTTCATTTTCCCCGGTCACATACAAAGCGGGGAACATAGAACCCAGGGAACATAGGTACGCTCCCGTCCTAATCGGGACCGTTACCACATGAATAGATGATAACTGGACCTGCTGGTACAGTAGGTGTAGCAGGTAATCTCCAATCCCATTGGCTACCTGTCTGACGGCAGATACGCCTCTGGGGGGAACAGCTAAGTTTTTGTGCTTTCTGGTGAAGCCAGGCCAAAAACTTCCTCCTCCAAGCAGCAGACATTGTTTATGTTGAAGTTTAGAAAAATTAAATAATAACAAAAGAGGTAAAAACCAAAAGCTAAATCTTCTTCAGACAAACGCCTTTGGGTTCTGTGATTGGATGATGGCCGATGCATCCCGCCTCTATTGCTGGTCTGCAACCAAAGCATGCTCAAATGTGATTGGTAAATACTACCGGAATCTGTTTATGGAGATTAGTAGCAGGCACCTTTAAACCCATATCTGAGAGGGTGATGACCACTGATTAGAGCCATTCACTGGAGTGCTAACATCCAAATTAAGTGTTATATCAACGAAAACCATAGATAGATGTTGTTAGAAAAGTTAGTTGGAGAATGATTTCATTTAATGAATAGGGCTTCCTTTGTGTCCCTGTTATATTAATGGGCCGATAAGGAAGATGCAACATGGCAGCGAGACTGGCTATTTAACTAAGTGACCTCAGTCCATCAGCTTCTTTTTTATCATAGATGTTTACATAATAAAACTCACGTAAAGTACGGTTAATAAAACAATTCATATTCTGACAGTTTATTCTTCACAAGTTAATTTTGGGGATAGTTTTGCAATGTCATGATTATTATTGTGCAGCGGAAGAGAAGCCAAATGAACACAGTTGTGGTTCCCCAATTGGCTGTTCTCTCTCCTCGCTCTCTGGTACGTAGTTGTTTCTGGCAGCTATCCTGGAATGTGCCCGCCTGCTGTTACACTAAAACACCACAACTGAGAGTTGTTCCTTAAGCAATATTCTGCTCTTTGTTCCCTTTACTATCAGTAAAGGACTTCTTTCTTAATGTATCAGACCTCTGTGTGTGTGTGTGTGTGTGTGTGTGTGTGTGTGTGTGTGTGTGTGTCTGTGACTTAGTATCCCACTGAGTCTGCAGTCATTGTCTGCTTGGAAATGTGTGTCTTTGTGCTTATATGTGCTCAGAATGGGCATGTGGATATACGTGTGAGTCTGCATGTGTGTTTTTCCCAGCCCTACTTGCGTTAATGTGGGACGTGGGTCATATTTATCTAGGCCAGCAACGTGTTATTGCTCAGGGAGACAAACAGAGCTTGTTTGCAAGGGGAGAGATGAGCAGACATGAGATATTATCTTCTCTTTTTCTACACAGATTATCGAGGGTTCTGAGTTTAGCTAGGGGATAAACAAACACAATCAGTTAAAAGTGCCTCAGCTAAGTCATAGGTTTCAGATTGGAGCAATTACATAAGCCAAGCAGAGCTTAGAGGACATGTAAGATGTGTGTAGAGATGGAATGATGGATACCTAATATATGTGATCCTAAAGTAATTATTGCCTTTCTAAGAACCCAGACATGCATGAGGCAAATGCTCACTGTTTTTATAATAAACAGGAGTTTACAATACAACTATGTGCTTAGTTGCTTCAAGGAACCTCCTAGAAATAAAGTTTACACATCTTAATGTATATTGCTTGTTTCCAAAATAATGTTGTACTCATATAATTGCATAATTGCATCAAGATTATGAGCATGAGGCCACTATTTCTTACTTATCGTGCTATATGATTTGCTGGGGATTTAGTTGTAGCTCTTCAAATGTTTAAGGGAATGAGCTTGCACGAGGAGGTGCCAAATCATGGGGGTTTGCATTTACAGTTATTGGTCATTATGCTAATATGTACCACAGATAATCTAAATCCCTGGTTATCAAACTGTGGTACTTTTACCACTGGTGGTACTCAAGCTCTATCTTGTGATAAGCGAAGGAATCTCCAAAATAAAAAAGGAAACATTAATTACTAAATTATTTTATAATACTAAGAAAATACTTTCCTTACTTCTTTTAAGATCCTTGAAATGTTATTTAAAATAAGTTCAGCATTTCCTGTAATATTTTTATTTCAATATCAGCCTGCTAATGTATGTCTTCCGTGTACCTCCAACTTTATAACTGTATGTCTGTGTTTTTCTGAAATATTCATGTGCTGTGTTTATCATGTGCCACAAATGCCTGTCTACCAGAAGAGCCTGTACTGTGGAAAGGAATTTCCCCAAAGGGACAAATAATAAACTAACCAAATTACTAACCAGGTAGTCATGTTCAAGAGCTAATCTGTGAAGCAAGATAGTAAGCAGATGTAAAATGATTGGTTTGAAAATACTGACATGTCAGTTCTGTGGCTGTGGCTGAAGACAGTCAACAGTAAATAATCTTCTGATTAGGAATAAACCTTCCTGTCTGTAGCTGAATAGTGCAGACCTACGCTGCTGTATTTTAACATTGGTCTTAGTGGTGGGACTCGAGAAATCCTGATATTTTCTGAGGTGGTATGTCATGTACAAAGTTTGAAAACCACTGATCTAAAGCAATGTTTATAACATTTCTTTTTAATAGATATTCCCAAAGCTTTCACTTTCGCTGTTCTAAACACACTGGTGTCTGGTACCATTTTCTATGCTGCACATGATGTGATTTTCAACTTCCAACAGCAGAAGACTGCTTTTATTTTTGCATATAACTGGCTAGTTTTTTAACATGAGCAGTGAAAACCTAGCCTGGCATCACCAGACTAACTGTTATCAGCAGTGCAGGGAAAAATGCCTCTGGACGTAATTAGATGGACCTACATCCAATCACAGCAACAAAGTGGCAGTGCTTCTCAGCTGAAAACAAGGTATGAAACATTCTCAAATTACAGCTAAACAGTACACCAAAATACGTTTCTGAAGGCTTCAGGCAATACAGTAACAGAATATTGAGTCATATTTGATCTGTGCTGTCTAGTTTGACAGTTTGATCTGAGTGTTGTGAGCCTGAAAAACAGAACAGTAGACTGTACAGTAGCATTGTCAGTCATCGCCTTAAATCCTCCCCACTAAGATGAGTTGCAATTCACTCACAAAGGGCCAGGACAGCTAGAAATCTGTCTGTATAGGAGAGGTGCCAGATTTATCTGCCAGAACAAATGAAGCATGACTTTGGCAGATTTGTCTGGTTTCCAGGCTAGTCACAACCACTGTCACTAACCAAACTTCAGAAAGAGAAACAGGTTTGTGCTATGTAAGGGCAAAGTGTAGTAATTACGAACAGTTGCACAATCTGGGGCATGAAAGTATGGGGGTTAGGATTGATTTGCTAAAAATGATACCATGACAAGCCAGTAAAACATAATCTATCATAGATGTGCCAACTACAAACTTTGAAGGAATTTTTTTTTGTAGTTTTGCAATTAGGTCTCTCCATCTCCTAAACACCATCCTGAGCAACAAGTAGAAATCACAAATGCAGTCATGAACATTCTATTTTTTTATTCCTGCACATTAAGGAGATACGTATATTAAAAGCATGTGAGTTATTTTCACATTTTTAGCAACAGTATTTATTAGTAGACTTATATTTATACCCAAATAGGCTATTTATCATGGTTTATTGGGGGAAACCAAGCATCTATATGTAAAATCAGACATTCAGCCCCCCCAGAGCCAGAACAGAATAAGCCATTATTTCATAACTACATTTTGCGCATTTTGCAACGATTCGACTATAGTATGAGATTGGCAGTTCAATTAGGCTCTTCGAAGAGAATCGTTGAATAGTCGACTATTCGGGGTCACCCCTACCACAAATAATTATTGAGTTTATTGAAACGCAATTACATAGCGTAGTATAGCATAGTGCTAAAATTGAACTGCAGCAAACATGGGTTTTCTGATATTACTGGGTAGTTTGAGCAATCACTAATCAAATTCAGTATCATCTATAACAACTCAAACTTTAGCAGCTGAAAATTGATGGAGACATTTGTAACAGAATAATTCAGCATTTTTTGTATTTATCTTTTTTGGAGGGGGATTTCCTTCATTTTTCTCCAATTTCCCATTCCATTTGCACCAATTACTTGTAGCCTCTTATTTTAAAGGTTTAGCCTGAATATTATATAGCTTCACGCTAACCGCCCTAAAGAACCTCTGAGCCAATTAGTAGTCATCACGGTGGGATTTTTGACCTCACACTTCTCCTCACAGTTTGATTGACAGTTGATCCACAGGAAAGTTTCGCACAAACACACCACAGAGAAGAGAATGTATCACCAATGAGAGAGAGTATATAATGATCTTAGGATTTTCCAATATGAATACAACTATGCAACACTGGAACATTTTTTAACAGTGTTGTGCAACAAAATGGAAGCTGTTGTACCTTTATGGTAGCCTCGTTAGCCCATCCTGATCTTGTGAGCTTCATTGTATTTTACCCGCAGATCAGTCTGGTAACATGAGGCAGAGAAAATTTGGAGAAGTTTGCCCAAGCGGCTGTACCAATCAGCGTTGGTTTTGAGGCGGATTTAAGTGTGACGCAACAAGAAGCGAATGTTAAGTGTAAACAACATGGCGGCTTCCACGGATGAGATGTGCGCAGCTATCGAGCAAGTCGCTCACTAACGCTTTTTTCTCTTGGATCCTTCCGTTGGAATATGAACCAGGCACCTGTAACTGGGCCTTTTATCCATAAATTTGCGTTACACAAACCACAAATATCCTTTACCTTTTATTGTTTATGCTGACGTTGTTTACTTTCTGAGCGTTACCCCGACGCTGTTAGTATGTTATACGCTTCTTTGATCTGATTGGTTGATTTGGCACATACAGTATGATGGTGATAGGCAGGTGGTTAATCCAATCAGCAACCGGTATTTTTTCCCCTTCCCCAAAGATCTCCAAATGAGAGTCCCCAGATGGAAATGCTGAGCAAATACAAATCAATCCATCTGGCGGAGTCAGGTTAACTTTATGCTACACAAGAAAAAAATGAACTAAATTAATTTTTATGGTGGAGGATGAGTTGAGGAGTTTTACAGCCTGAGGAAAGAAGCTGCTCTGTAGTCTCGGGACAGTGGTCTGTATGGCGCAGCGTAAACAGGCTGATTCTGGGGTGCGTATGTGTATTTTAATATCCTTTGGGCTTTCAGCTTTTGTGCAGGCATCTCTCCTCACCAATATCACTGATGCTCTGTAGATGGATACCGCTGATGTTCTGGACGGTTTAAAAACACCCGCTGCAGAGCCCTGCTATCCTGGGCTGTGGACAAACCTTGACAATTTGTAATGACAAAGGAAACACTGTGTCACTGCTTGGTAAAAATGTCACCACTTTTTAATCCACACTTTGGATGACTGCTGTAGTCTCAACAGCTCTGTGACTCAGCCTTGGTCTTCATGCTGTTTCCCATTGACAATAGCCTAAATAAAGTGAGTGGGCAAGGCTGGAAAACAGACATACATAGGCACACACACACACACACACACACACACACACACACACACACACACACACACACACACACACACACACACACATACAGTTCAGAATAATGACCCTACACTTTGGTTAATGATGCGACGCCCTCTGTTGCTATGAATAAACCGAACATTTATTTTTAAAATGATGAGGCTTTATGATTATGCACACAAGCTATTTTTAACTAGGGAGCCACCAGATTATATTTGACTATAACAAGGACAACCACTCATTGATTGACAGTTAGCTGTCAGTTAAGCATGGCTTGGCATTTCTTTCATGGGGAAGTGTTGGAAATAATGCTTGTTTTCATTCATTCAGATGTATTTTTTTGCAGTCAGCAAAAGTAAAAATCAAGATATTCTCAAGCCATGAGGGATTATTGATGTTCAGAAACAGGTCAAAGGCGGATACTCAGTGTTTGTAAAAGGGCTAGCCTTTTATCACATTGTATTTGTGTGTCATTTAGTCTATTCACTGAGTAACATCTTTAGTGAAGGTGACAGACTCTGTTTTTGTCAGAGCTTTTCACACCAAAGATAACACCAGAGGTTTCGCACAAGAAAAACAGATAAGAAAAGAACTTGACAGACTTGAAGAAAGAAAGACATAATTTGAACTTTCACTACAAGTAGAATAGAGAGAGTCCATTTACGGATCTAGTCAGCACGGACACAAACAAGATGGCTATGGCAGTATTACAGCTCATGGAAACTTAGAAACAGAGAAAAAAAAATGTAATTGTGCATTATGGCACTAAAAGGTGTATATAACTGTAAACATGTGGATTTTAAAAAGAGCTTGATTTTTATATTAAACTATAGCTTCCGGTTCTAAAAAGTGAAGCCGGTCTGCGACTCAAAAAGAAGTCAGAATTTATAGAAGTCAATGAGAAAATCTCCCTACTTCTCACTTGATTTGTCAGGCGTGTTTCCATTTAGGTAAAACGTGGCGGCTGGGAAAGTTGCAGGGCATGCCTCTCACTCGGCATGTCTCTGTTACAAAAAGGGACCCCAGAGGGATTTATGGGGAGCTGAGGAATCACTCTGAATGGGATTCATGTAATTCTGGTTGACATTCATAAAGTTTTATGAGCACTTCAAGATCCGACCATTATTAAAATGAATGTCGTTCAAAAAAATAAAATGAAAACAAAGAGTTTGTGATCATGACCAGGTGACACTTTAGATTCACGACATCAACTCATGCAGAAGTAACATAAAGGAAAACACTCAATTCAATTCAATTCAATTCAATTTCAATTCGATTAAATTCAATTCAAATCAACTCCACCTTAAAATTTCCGGTAGTTGTCAAAAAGTGAGTGTTAGTGAGAGACAGGCTTTCACCAATGCAGAGGGCATTATATAGTGTATCCCTATTCGGGAATAGCTCAGTATGTGTCTGTGAAAATGGGAGGGAGAGAGAGAGAAAGAGAAAGAGGGAGAGAGGGGGCGACATGCAGCAAAGGGCCGCAGGTCGTAATCCAACCCAGGCCGCTGCAGCACTCCTTTTAACAAGCCTGTGCAAAGATGTGCGTGCACAGATCATTTCCTGAGCCCCAGTAGTAAAAAAGAAAAATAGCAATACACCACTGGATAAAAGTGTCTACTCTCTACTTCGAGTACTACCTATGTGACATCATGCTTATAGTTATATCCAATCAGCAAATAGGCTTTTTTTCAGGGGAGAAAAAAGGCCACTAGAGGTGTCGCACGTTCAAATTAGGGGCATTTCAGCGCTTTGACCCTCTCACAGTGTGGTTTCTATCCTCCAAGTTAATTGTAATATTTTGGTGCACAGCGCCATTGAAACAACACTGTCTTTGCGCTCTGCTCCACACTCTCATCAGTTTTTTAAAGTAGATGTTTGGATTTGACGCCGCCTCCTCGGTTGGGTGACTAAGACACAAAATGCAATATTTGTGATAGCCCCAAGATCTCAGTGGTATTCGGCAGTAATAGTATGGCTTTGATTGATGGAAAGCTCAAGGCAAAATGTTGGCGCATTCAAGGTCTTCATCGAGCAAGAGAAGTTTGTTACTTTCTAAAATAAGCTCATCTTCAAGTGTTGATGTGACATTCCAATCTGTCTGCCTGCCTTTGTTTTTCAGGTCTCAAAGGTTTTAACTGTATTCACGGCATTGTAGGTTTTTTGCATTTAATTACAAACCTGCAATGTGTGACCACATACCAACCAACAAACACACACACACATGCAAATGCACACACTCTAATATCACTCTTATTGTCAGTTTTCTCCAGGGATCCTGGGTGTCTGTTCAAACCTGGCTTTGCATTGTCTATCTCCCGCTCTCTGTCTCTTTGTGTGTGTGAGATTTCTGTGTGTATGTGTGTTTGAACAGGGCTCTGCGTTTGCTTGTGCAGGCACTCTGAAACATCTGTGTTTACCTTCTTAACAGAGAGAAGGAGATTGAGAATGAGAAAGAGAGAGAGAGAGAGAGAGAGAGAGAGAGAGAGAGAGAGAGAGAGAGAGAGAGAGAGAGAGAGAGAGAGAGAGAGAGAGAGAGAGAGAGAGAGAGAGAGAGAGAGAGAGAGAGAGAGAGAGAGAGAGAGAGAGAGAGAGAAACCGTGGACACAAACAGACATGCCAGCCACTGCAGTGAAAACAAATGCTCCTTTACCTGTCTTCCCACACTCCCTCTCTTTGTCTGTCTTTCTTTCCGTTCTATCTCACCTCTTCTCTGATCGAACAATATGGCTCATTAGTTTCTTTGTTTAAATAAAAGTAATGATAGCAATGCCACTATCGTGTATCCTGGACTTAACAAAATCAAAAAAACTCAAAGCTCAACGCAATTTTGACTTTAACACCACTGACTTACAGTCATTCATGGCATGAGCCTGATGACTTTAAATACTTGATCTTGGGTCTGGTTGTGGGACTTGACTGTCCAGACTTGGAAATGTATTGTCTTCACTTAAAACTTGTAAGGCCTGACTATCTACAGATTGGACTTTGCTGTTGTGATTTTAAATCCAATGTTTCAGTATTCTTTTTACTTTTCGGCCCAATCCCATTTCACCTCTTTTTCGCCCTTGTGGTGTAGGGCTAGATAGCCCTCCAAACATTTTTCCCATTTTTGTGAAATGGGATTGGGCCTTGGAATTAGCTGTCCTGATGATGACTTGGGAGTTGGCTGTGTTTAATACATGCTTCTCAGTCTTGGCTTGCGTCTTGACTGAATTGAGTCAGAACAAGATTTGATTGCCCTGGCTTGGAACCTACTTTGGGACTTGCCTAGTGGTGGGCGGGGCGAGGCCAGATGCAAAATGTCTCAATGAGGGAGAAAGAGTAGATGTGCTTCCAGACCCTTCTCTTCTTTTTACTTTCTACTTTGGAAAACCACATTAAACAAAATATTCACCCTAACAGAGTTTTTACATACTTTAAAAGGTGTCTGGAGTGAGTATTATACATGTGCAGTTTCTGTTTCAAATTGTAATGTTGTATCAATAATCCATCTCTGCATTCCACTCATAAAACTCTCTCTGTCTTTTCCTTAAGCCTGTTTTCTTTTTTCTTTATGTTTCTCTCTCCTCTCCATCTCTTTTATGTCTTTCGCCCGGCTCTGTCTTCTCTCCTTATGCCTTTTAGCCAGCTGTTTGTGTCTACTTTGACGTACAGAACTTCAGTCTTGGTGACACAGAGTACACCAAACTGTGTATAAGAAGGCGTAAGGAAGTTAATACACAAATACATAGTGATGTGTATTGTGATCTGTGTACGTCTGTGTAGATGTTTATTTGTGGAATAGAAAGAAGAGTTTGTGAAGAAAGAAAATGAAAAGAAAGACAGAGCTGTCTGTATCTTTTGTCCCCCTCTTTATGTCATACCAGGAGTTTAGGACAGCGTGTTAGGTCATTGTTATTGTTGAGTTGAGGCAGCTGGGCAACACTAGCTACAAGGTCATAGGCCATGTGTGCATGTTTGATCTGTCTGTGTGTGTTTAGTCTTTAAAACGTCTGACATGGTCCAAGTACCGAAAGGACTGGGCTAGACACGTCTTGAATAACAAGGCTGTTATTATCTGAAGCCTCACTCTGGAACATTCACATAACTGCTTGATGCTCCAGCTGGTGAAACTTGATTCAATTAATAAATAGAAGTAACTTATAATAAAAGCAGTTAACAAAGCTTATTCATACTACTGCTACTGGTGTTTTCTTAATATCAAGTAGACAACAGTTATCAATTGAGATTGAGATTTACGAGTTGATTTAATAACTTACTCCCCAAACTGATACATACCGTATAGTACTTAATTCAAAACACTGTACACATTTTCTCTTGGACAACTTCTCAGGCTCCCAAATTGTTTCCTTCTTTAACTCCTGTAGACAAGCACAGTTCAGTCATCTTTGCTCCAACTCTGTGCATCTACGACATATTTACGGGGAAGTATATTAGTTTCCAGTTTAGTATTAGTAAGTAAAACTTATTGTGGCCCTGCACAATAAACTGCAGCTTGCAGTTTTAGTTTAACTGGCCTTAAAAAAGCCATGTTGCTTCTATCATGCTTTCATTTAGCCATTGGTGGAAAAAGTTTTCCCCCAAATGTTCTGTATTCTTTTCATAAAGCTAAAGGATGCATGTATTCAGTCAGTCATTTTACATACAAAAAATGGGTGGGGGTATAAACGAAAAAATGTATCAAAGCAATAATAATTGTACAATGAATACACATGTGGAATCAACAATGACCTTGTAGTGTTCTCCTTAAGTGGGATATGCCATACGCCCTGAGCTCCGTCCACATTGCGTGTTACGCAGGTAGATGGTCCATTTTCAATGCTGGTGGGTGGATAGGGATTCCAACCCCCACATCATGCGCTCTGCCTCTTGTGTTAACCTACCTCCAGACATTGGTAGATAATGATCTGGCACCAGCTTTGATTAAGTCATACACTGCAGCCATTTCATCATGCCATGAGGGCTACGGTGAGAAAACGGTCGAATCCCCTGGTGAAGCATTTTGAAAGGGGGTGAGACTTCAGAAACCAGCTGTGCACAGGTTCCCTGGGCTCTGGGAGACCCCCCTTTCAAACCGTTAAGCCAGATCTCTCTCAAGATGCTGCCCCAGAAAATAACTCTCCTTATAGTCAAGATGTTGGCTAAAAGTGTGAGTGACCTATGCGCACTGTCGGTATCACCATCATGCCTCTCTATCAAAGAGGGGAGAGCACGTTGACCCTGCTGTTGAATCCGTCTTTTATGCCTAGAGTCATAACAAAATATTTTTGGTCGAGAAACATTTCCCTTCAAGGGTTTTTCCCCCTGCCTCAAAACACTGAAGCAGAGGCAGCATCTCTCTGACTCTGCCCTGTGCACGTCTTGTCTCAGTTTGTTTTGTGCACAGTGAATGTGAGGCAGACACAGCAGCTGGTCGTTCATTATAAAGAGCACTCACAAGGTGCAGCTCTTTCAAAACATCACTAGCTGTGATGCCATAAATTAAGCCAATGGTGCAGCAGGAGTGGAGCCTCCGCAGGGCTTCCAAGCACACTCCATGCGACTCTGTCCTCATCTACGGCCATCCTCAGAGGAATGTCAGTGGCTGACATTTGCGCAGCGGCATCCTGGGCTTTTCCTTGCCTCATGCAGTTCTACTTGCGCAATGTGTCCTAATGAGTAAGGGAGGATCCCTTTTTTATCCATACCAGACAGCAGGTAGTGTGCTGCTGTATCTGGCAATTTGTATGGAATGCCAACAAGGTTGTCATATAGTGTGCCCCTATTTCTGTTATTATAGATTAGTGGGTTGTACAGGTATCTGCTATAATAACTTTATGTTCCATCTATCCGTAGCAGCAGCGCTCTGCAAAGGGCATGTGTCCCATTAGGCCCTCCTCCTTTTTACACATAGGGCTGGAATGGCGTCAAAGATTACCCAGCTGATGTCTCCCTACTGTTTGTACACTGTTACACATATTTATTGTGTGGGTATTTCAAGTATTGAAAGCAGGAGACATAGTATAAGACAGCAAATCGCCCTGTGAGGAGGCAGGTTGGGATGGTGGATGGTAAAACAGGTCTTTCACCTGGCAAGCAGGGTTCATTTCCTGGGTGGTGGCCTGTTCATGTCCTGGACGTACTAAACCAAACAACTTCCGACCAATCGCCTATTAGCTGTCGGCTTCATAGGACTCTTGTTCACCGTTTTACGAATTTGTATGCATGACTTTTCGTATGATATCCTCTGAACCTGAGAATATGTTAGCTCCCATGAAAGCAGTAAAATCATCTGTGGGGGTCGCTATAACATTGCAAACAACCATTATTTTAATTACAAATAATGCATAATAATGCAATGCTGCTGGCCCACTGGATGTTGGAACAGCCCATCTGATGAGGAGTTACACAGTCCAAAAGTGTCCCATGTCTTTGGTGAGGTATTGCGTTATGGAATTTGTTATCTCATCGTGCCTCTGTGAGCTCTTTTCACGCAGAGACGCTGTATCAAAAAGACCGAAAGTTATTCTGGCTGTCCACCTTTTATACCTCAAACCCTGGTGCTATGCTATTTATCGTAGAATCTGGAGTTATAATACACAACTATCTGATATATGTGCTACCAGAATGAACCTCTGTCTCAAGCAATCCATAGTGAGCCTTGACGGATCACAATAACAGAAAAGCTCTTGTGGGCTTGGAAGTCACTGCTTAGAGTGAATGAATGTCTTTGCTTTTCAAAATGTTCATACTAAATCCTTCCTTCTTCTGTTTCTAGAACATTGATGAGGAGGACACACAGTTCATGACCAACTGTGCCCCTGCAGTGACGGAGAGCACACCTCGTAGACGCACCAGGATACAGGTCTTCTGGACAGCACCGCCTACTGGGTCTGGCTGCGTTATACTGAAGTGAGTTTGTCTTTTTTTTCTGTGTTTCAATTAAGTAACATCATCTTGAAATAATTAGATATGTTGGTGGAAAACCAATACCAAAAAGAAAAAACGATAAACTAAATGATCATGTAAATGTGTTTTTCTTTAGAAGTGACAACAAAGACAGAGTTTAGTCTCTGTTCACTGTTAAAAGAAAGAGTTATAAAAGGTAAACTGTGATAAAAGATTTACTCAAGCAAGTTTCAAGTCTCTGCAAGTTGTCCTCCATGCTGTGATTAAGTAAATGGAAATCATTGACTGCCTAAAAGAAAGGACATCAATCTAAAAAACATATGGAGTGGAAAGTAGTTTATAGGTAAAATTAAAAAGCACCAGCGCGGTCCATCAAGTTATATAATTCCACAACAGCATGGAGACTGTATCTACAGTTTTTTACTTTCACAAAGCAGATGCAGGAATCGGAACTGCTACACTCCCAATGAATACTGAATAATTACCCTCACATTGGTTATTGTTGTTTTTACAGATAGTTGTTAATCGTTACGGGCAACACATTAAGTAAGCTAATGCCAGGTGTTTCTTCAGAAGCCATGACAGACTGTAGAGGCTTGTGTAGAGGCAACAGCTTTACAATAAAGAGACAGATGATAGTTATGGGGGGCAATTTGTGGTTTGAAGCAGGTGTGACTCTAAACCTGCACTGTTATTTTAAGAGTGGTGGTGTGTGTGTGTGTGAGTGTGTGCGTGTGCGTGTGTGCGTGTGTGTGTGTGTTCCACCTACCTTAGAGAGTACTCACTTAACTGTGCAATTGCTGAAACATTTCCGATCTCTGCATCTGATCAAAGGGATTGTATTGATGAGCATTAAGAGCTTATTAATTATTCTTAACAGCTTTTCTTTCAGTGACTTAGGTGTTTCCACGTGAAACATGATGGTGGGGTGGAACCAGTGGTGTGGTGGTAACTGAAGCAGCATGTATGCTTTGAATATTAAAGATAGGAAGCACATGATTCCGGTGTTAAACAAGAGCTGACCAAGAATTCAGACAGGTTGTTACATCAGCCCCTAGTATCTTGTGCAGAAGTATTGGTATTAGTGTATATGTCTGACAATAATAAATAAGAAATTACACAAGATAAATTAAAACAGGGGGAAATTAAGATAGTGTTTTCACTGCATAGTTGTTCACCAGAGGGTACTGACAAGTTTTGTAAACTTGCAAAATGTCCCTCTTCAGTACAGTTGATGTGGTTAACATGGTAGCAAACAGTTGCCTAGTTACACATCCAGCAGACATGAGTTAACCATCTATTATTAACTCTCCTTTTCGCTCTAATTTGTCCCCACCAACTCCTGAGAAAAATATCTGTCTCTTTAGCTGCTAAATGCTTCACAATTAGTCACCACTAGTGATGGCTAACCTTGGCTTGGGCGCTGTTTGGTGCTGAGCAGGTACCCCATCCTGTAGCACCAAACAGCAAACAAAAGCTTTTTAAGGTGTAGTTCAGGTTTAATTGGTAATTGTTTAATCAGAGTCACACTTTTATTAACCTGCAGAATAGCTTCACACCAGTTGTAATTGACTTTATGTTATGCATTAGATTTATTATATCAGTTATAACGGTACAAAATCATCCCATAGTCTTTTTCGACACTTAAATACATCAAATAAGCCATCGAGACAGTTTTTTTGTGTAACAACTATTGAGGGAGAGATCCGGGAGAGTCGCTAACTGCCAGACATGGCTAACACCTATTAGATCAGGGCAGTTAACAAAACACCAATTGGCTTCTTCCTTTTGAATTGCATTTGGTAATCGACTTGAATGGACTTTAATAGGAGAGGAGCTGGTACCTGGGACGGTTGGTAAGTCTTTAAGTCACTAACTACGTTGTTGGTGCTTTGTTTTATGTGTAGGGACTCTTCTCATGTTACTGCAGTGGTTTGGTGTTATTTTGAACAGTATTAGTGGTTAAAAAAGACATTTTAATGCCTTCACTGTACTGCCTCGAGCTAATCACTGTTAGCCACGTCCAGCTGTTAGCGACTCTCTCGGATTTCTCCGTTGATAGTTGTTACTTGAAAAAAAAGAGTCTCAATGACTTATTTGATGTACGTAAGTGCCGAAAAATACCATTGGATTATTTTGCGTCGGAATTACACCTTAAATGCCTATTATTAGACTTGACTGGCATCTCGGGTGATAAAAACAAAAACACAAACAAACTGCAGTTCCTCAAATGGGCACTAGAACCTTGTTCCCAAAGTGAGTCAATCCCCTTAGACCCTTATGTTAAAATGCAGAAATAAAAACGTTTACAGCCTGATACAAAAAGGATCATCATTTTGGCTAAATTTTCCTGTTCAATGCAACTGTACATGGGATGAATTTTATCACTTTGTTTAAATTATATTTAGGTTTATAGTCATGGATAATCAAGGGCTTGTCGCTTTGCATGATAGGTCGGTGCCACTACCACTTGCCACTTTTTATCCCAGACATCAGACCCTATTTGTAATTTTTTTGTTGGTAATACTATTGCAAAACCAACATCTCAAATACACAACTCAAACCGATGTTCCTGACGTTGGTTTAAAGGCAAGGAGAGACCTACAATTTCAGATGGCCACAAACCTAGTCCCAGTCGGCAACATTTGTGTGATCATATTCACTGAAGCTGACACTATGCTCCGATAGAACAACATAAACCATCTGATTTTAGAGAAAGAAATGCGCCTCTTTATGCATGTAGAGCCAATGCCACATATCCCCCCCTCCCTACTTGCGCGTGGTACAGTATCACAGGCACAATGCCTCAAGCTAGGCATACGCTAAAAGACATTAGCCTTTGTTTTCTCTGAGTGAATTAGCCAGCTTACCTCCATGTAGCATGTAGTCCGTGCCATGTATTGATAAGGGAAGACTCGGACGTGTTCAAAGGGAATCTGATGCATGCGCACTGACAAGCATTCGATTGGAGAGCGTGGCGCGGAGCGTAGGAGTTTGATGGTAGACGGGGAGGGGCGTGAGAGTTGTAAACCTTCAAAATTTGCCTGAGGCTACTTAATCTGCCAGACTTGCCGACTGCAGCAGGAAGGAACTTTTTATGCCTCAACCCTGCCCTGAATCACAAAAGCACAATAATCTGTTATTAATTCTGCCACACCCCTAGCATACAGGGGTGTGGCATTATATTTACAGTAGCTATACCTGCATCCAGGACTGCATATTTCTGTTGAGCATTAGCACCATCCCCTGAGTTAGATTGAACACAGTGGCATCTTGAGCTCATGGACTAAAAGCTTTGATGTTCATGTCATGATGAACACATCTTGTACAAACAAATGTGGGGTCATACAGATACGGTCCATTATGGGAATACAGTATGTAGCCACTAGCCACTTCCTGAAAAATCCAGAATACAAATGATAAAGATAGAGACTCTGCCTCTGATTGTCTGCCTCCCTTTCTCCCCAGTCCTGTTTTTTCCCCTGTCTATCTAGTTTCTATCTCCTCATCAGACTCCCCAAAGGGAATAACCCCTCTGACATGTATGTCTTTCTCCTCTGAGCAAGATGCTTTAACTTGCTGTTACCTTCACAGTATACTCACAGCTGTTACTTTTAATTTATCTGCTGCTGCTGTATGACATATGGCACTTAGCCATCCCAGTGTTTGCTAGTCCAATAAATCTAGCCCTGCATATAGGGAACAGCTGCTATGCAAATTCACCTCTTATTACTGTCACTTTTGTCTGTCAGCGGTGAAATAGAGATTTAGAATGACCTCATCTAACATGTACCTCTTTCTGTCTCACTCTGTCTTCTTCCCTAACTGTCCTCTCTCTGCTGTTCTAACTTGCTTTTCCCTTAATCTTTCTTGAGGACATTTTTCTGTTTTCCTATGGTGCTACTGCTACGTACGTCAGAAGAAAATTCATGTAAGTCAGGTAGGAGCTCCTTTGCAGTAGGTCTGTGCTATATAACATCACTTATATACAATACGGTGGACAGTATTAGAAACTCTCTCCTGTGAATTATGAAGGAGGCAGACATGTGACGTTTGTGCTGTGTGATTTTGTTTAAGTGGTGTGCATTAAATTACATTTCAGTTTGTGTGTTTACATGGACATGAGTATCCTGGTTATGAGACTAAGCCCATTTTTGATTATATGATGTTAACACGGAAATCGGGTTCTGCAAAAAAACTATTTAAAACATCATACAAAGAAATTGGTTTCAGTTTAGATCACAGGAAATGTGTGACCAGTAAAAAAATCAAACAACAAAGGGCGTGGTTAAAAAAACAACTCAGTCCTCAGTCCTATTTTTCAGTCAAGTTAAGTTAAGTGGATTACACAGAAAACACAGTTTACACTTAACGTTAGTCTCTAAAAAGACATCTTTACTAATGGTGCAGGAACATCAGCCTGAAAATAG
The DNA here is from genome assembly GCF_963691815.1 of Echiichthys vipera. Classification (NCBI taxonomy): domain Eukaryota; kingdom Metazoa; phylum Chordata; class Actinopteri; order Perciformes; family Trachinidae; genus Echiichthys; species Echiichthys vipera. The sequence continues at coordinate 27,574,106 of NC_139832.1, read as the reverse complement.
AGCCATTAAGGGTCAGTCAGTCAGTCTGTCAGTCAGTCAGTCAGTCAGTCACGTCGCTCAAGAGCTTCAGAGCCTATCCACTATCCACATAAGCCCTCTGGTCATAGGGATGCATGCTGATAGCAGTCAGAGCTCTGGCAGAAGGCAGAGGGCCCCACACCCCGTAGCAGAAGCTCCGGTCTCCAGGCCTACTGGAGAACTAAACTTTTCTTCTGTTAACTCTGGCGCTGACAGGTAGTTGATAACCCTAGCACACGTCAAATTAGATGTGACCTGGAGGCCAACAGTTGAAATGATGGCTCTGAAAGAATGTATTTTTTTTAGGGTTTCCCTGTATTATCAGATGACGGGACATCACATCATAAAAGTGTAATTCCGGCGTAAAATCAGTGCCGAAAAAGACCATGGAATGATTTTACGCTAGAATTACACACAACAATAGATCGGATTATACTTTTTTCCCTCCAATTTCAGACCCAGTGATTTTGGCTAGTATGGGACTGTTACTGATACTGAGCGCTGGATCCCTGCATCCTTAACTGGGATACTCATGTCTACTGTATGTAATTACACTCCATGAGGATTCATGAGTTCTGACTTCTTTTCTAAAAAATATTCGAGAAGTACTTAACTCACCAGACAAATCACTTAGATGTGGTAATATCATAAAATGACTGGTTCCAAAACAAATAATTTGATTATGTGAAGATTTTTCTTCATTTTCTAGACTCAACAATGGTAAATTGTTTAATACTAAAAATAACTGTTGCCGTTGTATTAAAGACAATACTGCAGTACTCTTGCTTGATCACATACTTTGAAGCTCCACATGGGACTATACTTTCCATAACACCCACAGTTAACTGTTCACCCACAGTTAAGTGATGTGAGAGCTGAAAGAAATCAGTTGCTCAAGCACGCTCCTTTCTTTCTTGGCAAGAAGAACATGTCAGTTGGTTTGAAATAACATGTTAGAGAGCTATTTCAGAGTTAGAGAGCTGGAGAACTGTTACTGGAACATTACTGGAACGGACAACTACTTCAAGACACATTGTGCAACCTTTCTTCTTGAGACAGGAAGTGTACTGTAAGGCCTGGCCTCCTCCTCCTCAGTTGGTCAAATTTTCACCCCAAAACTTGTCATTGAAGCCGTCTGCCTCGAAACAACATGTGGCCTAAGGCAGAGGAAATCATCAAATGCAAAGCCTCCAGAGGCACTGAAGAAGTCCATGGTTGTGTTAACTTTTCTGCCACACATTTAACTTCATTGTATTGTTGATGCAGCTTTCCTCCTTTCCTGCTTTTCTTGTGATTTACCTCCATTTCCGCTTAACAGGCAAACAAGAATTGTTACACATATTGGGCCTCATTTATCAATCTTGCGTGAAAACAGGCGCAGATCTGAGCGCAGAATTGGTCGTACAACAGGACCTACGTGTGATTTATGAAACATTCGTATCTGACCAATCTCAGCGTACGAATGAGCGGGCCTTGATAAATGCGGCGGCTGAATTTGATCGCCATTAACATGTTACGCCCTTAAATATTCCTGGTTCGGAGGCCTCGCCCACTGAGGTCAAACATGGAGAGAAGAAACACTGGTTAGAAAAGAAACTTTTCCGATACAAAGATAGGCATCCTGACATCCAAGATGGAGCAAAATAAAGATGTGCTTTTTGGCGGTCTTAAGAGTGGAATAAAAGGGGCCCATTAAAACGCTGTATGGAAAAGAATAACGGAGGCAGTCAACCCGAAGCAGCGCTCCACTGAGGCAAGTGTTCAACAGTGCGGACCAGTATAGCACCTTTAATGCGAGGGGGTGCATTTCACGGCAGGGGTGCTGAATACGGCACAAGACCGGCGCTCTTGCTCTGTAGCGGGGTTTCCGAGCGGGTTTATTAGGTATACCGTTAGAGGATAACCTTTGTCACCTAGAAGAACCATACCAAGATGTTAATCATCTGATACCTTGTTTGATTTAATGCAATTTATCGAGGGTAGCCACTAACCGAGGAGATGAGTTTGGCTCTGCAGCGCGTCTTGCTGCAGCTGCGCGCCAACACATTAATTAATTAATTCATCTTCAACCGTCGCGGGGGGCTGGAGCCCAGCTGTTTAGAAATATAAAAGAAAAAGTGTGTCGTGTGTCCCTGGCCACCACGTTTAAAAGCGATTGCTTGGCATCAAAAATCACCTGTACATTTATCAAGTGGTAGTTTTTGCGATTGATGAATGCGTAATCATTCATGGATGGTGCCTTCAGACGCACATGAGTACAATCAATTGCTCCAACCACAATTTTTATTTTTTTTATTCGTTTTAAGAATCCGTTTTGATCTTTTCTTAATATGTGACTGCTTATGCCTAATGACAGCTGAGGTGTGTTAATTATTTTCAGCCAGATTTTGCTGTGCTGCATTGCAAATACACAGGCTTAAATGTGCGTACACGATCTCAGGCCAGACGTGAGATTTGATCGTAGCTCCCTCTCACGTCCAAGTTGATAAATGCCGACGTTTGTCAGGATATGGTCGTACGCACGTTTTTCTGCCGTACGTTCGTTTGATAAATGAGGGCCATAAATCTCTTTTGCCCAATTTCTGAACTTCTGGCAATATGCTTCAGGGAATACTTTTTCAGTATTTTGAGTAGAGCACCTTTGGCGCAAAAAGCAAGGTTGCTTTAATGCAAGGCTGATATGTGATTCTACCCATAACAGAAAGTGCCACAGTTTCAAAAGAAAACAACTCAAATATTAGATATTTGAAAGTATCTAACAAACTCAGGTTTGACAACCTCTGTAGATGAAATCAGTTTCCAGTAGAAGGTTTGTCTATATCTTGAGACTATATAGAAACAAAAAACCAACTTGATTACGCCTCTGTTTCATGGGAGAACTGTCAAGTCTTTGCAGACTGCTTTAATGGTGAGTCACCAACACAATTTCCCTCTTCAAAGCATCATCCACTTTCAACTGCCGCATGCCATGTGGATTTTCAGCAGACGAGTTTTAATATTTCTTCATTGTTTTGACGTTTCCTCTATTGCAAGCATGACATGCTTGTGCAAGCTCCTAGGGGTGCAACAGTGTGTGTCCATACATGTGAGATTGTGTATGTGAGCTTCATGTTTAACCAATAATGAGAGATATATATTCTCACCGTCAAAAGAACTGACTTATATGTGTCAGCTTCTTGAGAGTCATGTTGCCGTAGCGACATGTTGGATACAGATATCATCCTACAACAGACTGATTGAAAAACTAAAGCCTTGTATTTGTTGGACTTATGAGACATGACAGTAAGCCCATTTTGGCAGTTTTTCAAGCCTTTTTATTACAGAGGGCAGATAAGATATGGGGTGAGAGAGAGAGGGGAAGACACGAAGCCCTCCTGCCTTAAGGACTTTCAGCTTCTTTACATGGGGTGACTGCTCTCAACACTCCGCCACCTACCGCCCCTGAAATATGTTTTTATTTTTATTTTCCCCCAGTCTCGTCTGGGTTGCAGCTGAAAGAATAAGATGAAAATGGTTATACATACCATGTTTATTTATTAATTTAAAGTGAAATTCTGGTGTAAAATCATCCCAGGGTCTTTTTCGGCAAATACACTCATCAAATCAGCCATTGAGGTAATTTTTTTTGATGTAACAACCATTAACAAAGATATCCTGGAGAGTCGCTGGCAGCCGAAAGCGGCTAACCCTGATACGTAAGGACTCTTCTCTTGCTACTGCAGAGGTTTGGTGTTATCTTGAGCAGTATAAGTGGTTAAAAAAGACGTTTTAATGCATTCAACGCAATGCCTGTAACTAATCAGTGTTAGCCGCATTGTTAGCGACTGTTAGCATCTTTCAGTGATATCTCCGTTAATAGTTGTTATAGGAAAAAACAATTCTCGATGGGTGTATTTGCCAAAAACGACCCTGGGATGATTTTACGCCAGAATTTCACTTTAAAGGGGCATTATTGCAAATAAAATTAAATTTGAAAAAGATAGGTCGGGGGGAGGATGCATATTCATGTATGGAGTAGGCGAGACACCCACTTGTTTATATCTGATATGCTCCGCCACTGGCTACATTAAGTGGCCGAATTAAGAAATTGGATTTATGTTAATGCTCTTTTAAGGCATTCGTGTTCGTGTTCACACTAAATAAGGACACCACTTATCTGTGAGTGCCAGAGTTTTCTTTTATATCACTTCCCTGCGTGCGCCCGATACACATTTTGATTTGTTACTGTGTGCACTGTGTGAGCTGCTACTTTTATGATATTATAATCCTTTTTATTGACACATTCAATCAGCATTTTTGTCAGATGTCTTTTCTGCTTTTGGAAGTATATGCTGTTACTTTTAGTCTGAATTATGTGTTTAATGTTTTGTTATTTGTCTAATATTGTAGTTTGCTCTACGCTCTGCAGCCAGTAGACTTGTCCATGTTGTTGGTGATTGGTCATATTCTGTAAACACTTGCTCCTTTCATCTGAAACCTAGCTTGATTTTAATCTCCAGCAAAAAGCATTTCAAGGTCTGGAAACGCTTCCACCCGGAGCAAAAAGAGACACACACAGAGAGAAATGAGAGAATAGTGAGTGTGTGTGAGTAGAAAGAAGGTGTTCCAATCTAAGTTTCGCTGTCCTGTTGATCACGTCTTATCTTGTTATCAGGTTTATACTTAGATTTCTCCTCTCGCTTCATCTCTGCCCTCCGGCTGTCTGCTCATCACATTCTCACCTCACATCGACCTTCTGCTCATTCTTCTCATCAGTATTCAGCTGCTGCTACTGGGAGGTTTTCAGGACCAGGAAGAGCCCACCGGTCGTCTACTCGCTCTGTGACAACACAAGTTTAACTGTGAGACTCTGGGAAGTTGCTTGAGGGCAGGGTCTCTTTGGTTAAAAAATTACAACATGGTGGCAATTTCTACATAATTCAATCAATTTGGAAACACCTTTCGAGGGGATGCTTGTTGGTCTACTCTTTTTGATGAATTATTTTTAGAATATAGTTAAATATAAAATCAGAGTGGCATTTGGTCAAAAAAGAGCGTCAGTCACTGATCGCAAAATAGCCTACACATTTTTATGGCATGTTGTGTTATTGCTCTGTTGTGTGTGTGTGTATTCATTTTAGTTGTTACCCTCGGATAAATCATGATGATCAATGAAAATGTGTGTTTTGACAAAGTTATGGCCTGGTTTGTAATAGTGCTGACATTCTTCTTATTTTTTTAATTTATATTCTTATCTGGCTAAAAATCATGGTTTTCAACCAACCTGACAACACTGCAGTTGGAGCATATTGGCAACAGGAGAAGAACGCAGATGAAGCAGACTGGTGCAGTTAAATTATTTAATAAACAGTTTCACGCAGGCAAGTAAACAAAGACAAACCAACAAATGAAATGGGGAGCATCACAGATTAAAATATACAAGGAACTAATGGAACACAGGTGCGGTGGATAACATACACAAAGTAAAACAAGTCATGACATATGAAGAAAATGACTTTACAAAATAAAACAGTCTAAACGAACACCCAAGACCATGATGGCACTAATATTTAAAAAATACAAAAATGTTGAAATACATAGAGCTATCCTTAGGGCGACTGCCTCACCTCGGGGAAAAGTCACACCAAGACACTGGCAATGCTTTTCTCCAAATTACTTTTTGATTAATCGTATGCCCTCTTTGAGGTTTTCCATCGCTGTCAGGTCAAAATTTCCCCTTGAACAAATGAATAGGTTACTCATCAAGTTTAATGCAATAGATTATCAGACAGTGGTTGTTAGCAGGTCCCGCTGCAATGTGAGTGGTAAAAGGACATGTTTTAGTTGCTCTTTGAAGGGTTAGCACTGTGTGTTTATTGACAACAAACGGCAATCTCCAGGTCTGAGAAAAAGCCACAGATTCTGTCTCCAGAAGAGAGTCTCATGTTAATATGTCCAACTTTACAACAGAAATAAACATGTAACACAGCCTGGAACAAAAATAGGTTTACATCTACATTTAGCAAATTTCGCTCCTTATACATCTGCATGTGGCATGCCTTTTATATCACTTGCCTGTTTACATTATATTAAAACTTAAAGTTCTGCATTTAGGGCATCACCACTTTAAGTGACAGGTGGGTGCTGTCACAGGTGACAAGCATAGACTGGAGGCCTCGTTCAGCCCGCCTCAGCTCCATTAACTTTCTACCACTTTGCCAATGTTTGGATTAGCAGGGAGCAGGTGGCATCAGGCACTGGAAGATGGCAGGAGCTGGAGCCGCCCACCTTGAGCTGTATTTTGGCTCTTCAGAAACCTATATAGAGTCTAAAATTGAAAAGAAGTTCTGTTTCATTAGGTTGCACTGATGATCATTCTGTAAATGTCAAGGCTTTGGCAGCAGTAGCTCAGTCTTTGGGTACTTGACCAAGGAACCACAGTGTCACGGGTTCAGGTCCTGGACGGACCAAATACGAGTGTGCTGCAGAGTTGCCGTTGAGCAAGGCACCAAACCCCCATCTTTATTTTGTGAAAAATGATAAAAAAAAAGAAAAAAAACATTGAGCAAATTTAGAAAACAGTAACAATTGTGTCAGAAGATAAGATTTAAACAATGTTTTCTTAGAGCTATAGGATTCAAAAAATGAAAAGGAAATGGAAATGAGGCCCTTCCACAGTTCAGTAAATGTAGGGTTTCATAGCCATTACTTTGTTGGCAGAGATGTTGTCCACCTCCACTTTAAATTTAAAGAAGAATGTGCTACATAATTACAGTGTCTTGCAATTATTGACTTTTCATTTGACTTTTTATTGTGGCCACTTGGAGGCAGTGGAGTATGCCAACGTCCACAAATGGTGAAATGTAACCTGACTCGTCAGATGGTTTGTTTCACAGAACTATCTGAGAGTGCATAATTGGGAACTGATTGGGATAGGGAGGGCCCTTGCAAAACATACCAGGCAGGTTGATTGAATTAACAATCAGTCTATCAAACTCTTGCAGAAGTAAATCAGGAGAAGAGAGAAAACATATGATGCTATTGCAGCTCATAAGCTAATCTCTTTAAAAGTCACCATTGTTGTTTTGAATGAGCGGTTGCCTCTGTTGTCATCCTCACTCCCCCCTCAACTGCCAGTAGTTCCTTACAGGACACTGATAGGCCGGATGACTTCTAGCCTAGAAAACCCATTATTTCGATCTTGACAAGATGGATTTTTGTGGGACATGTGAGCGTAATTCTCACGTGATCTTGATCTTTAGGTGAAATGCAACCCTAGCTAAGCTGCCAAGCAAGTAGCGTCTCAGTGCTCCTATTTAAATACACATATTTAATTTAAGTAATACGTAGACATTAGCAGCAAAATTGCAAATTTACCTTGTTGCAAAAACAGCAATCTCTGAACCCATCAGCTATCTGTCTGACGGCAATTTAGACTTTAAGGGCAATGGCTGATATTTTGGGCTTTCCAGTGTAGCCAAAGAAAGACTTCCTCTTCCGAGCGTGATATTTTTGTAAACCGGATCTTGAGATTGGGAAGATAGCTGCAGCAAGTGATGGACAATCCACGGTGATGTCAGTGGCAGCAGTCCATTCTTTGTAAATCCACCCCTCATGCCTTTAATCTAATGTTAATATAAAAAATGAAATTTCAGATTTTAAGTAAATCAAAAATATATTATATCTATTTGGTCCTTGCATCCTGGACAGTGTGTTCCTCTTGTGCTTTTATAAATACTTTGTGTAAATATGTCAAATTCTGATTGTCAGAAAAGGCAAAGCTTCACCTAATTACTTGACTTCATAACAGAGCCCAGCATGTCATCTGCAGCTTTTCCTTCTGACATATCCTCAAACACTGTTCTTCCCTTTTGTCATTCCCCCTGTGATTGTGGGATTCATCACTAGGCCATTGGGTAAAACAAATCCAGTGTAGCTTCTCTCTGGAGATGTATTCTCTCTGACCTGTCACACTTATGGAGCTGCTGTGGTTACATGCCTCTGACTCTTGCTGATACTATAAATGCTCTGCAGCAAAATGTAAAGCAGATCCCTGTAAGACGACACTTTACTCCAAATGAATATGGAAAAAATAAACAATGCAACTTTTGCCTAAGGTGAAAGAGAAAATTTGTTTTGGTGACACACTAATCTCGCAGCACACAAATAATATTAATGCTTCAATTTCTATAAGCCTGTGAATGTTCTCATTCGTCCAGGTCATCGTTATCCTCAAAGCAATTTCAGTCAAAAACAACTGGACTGGTTGTTTGTCTAGGAAGACGTTTCACCTCTCATCCAAGAGGCTTCATCAGTTCATGTACGCATCTGACCAGACTGGGACCAGTCCCGTTGTTTTTGACTGAAATTGCTTTGAGGATTCAATTTCTATAGTTTTCCAATGACTTTTGACCTGCCATACTGCTGTTTAATTATTTTTTTCTAACACTCCCCTGGATCCTTCAGTTAAGGTTTTTTATTAAATGCACTGCCATTAGTATCTCTTGTCTCATATATTATCTACAATATTTAGCATCTCAGATATGTCTACTTCTTCTCTTCTGTTTACCCTGGAGGCTCGGATTAAACTCACCACTTAATTTATCTAATGAAAAATAGAAAAACAATTATTATTATTTTCATTGTTATTTTGCATCACCGCTTATGCATCTCAGCACAGAGCCTTGACGACTCCCATGAGAATCCCATTGCTGAAGCACATCCTCCTTCAAACTTTGTTAAAGGAATAATATGTAGTTTTATCCTAAAAATGATGTATAAACTAATACTCCAGTAATCCCTCTCAATCATCACTTGCGACCCACTAGACGTGTGGTGGTGTCTGTATCTGCAGAGAACATGCACTCTGCCTGGATTCTCTGTTTACTTGGTATCTAGAGAGGGACGTTTCTAGGTGTAGGCTTGGTCCACAAGCCAGCCACCCCAGCCAACAACAGCATGCTGGGGAGCAGCCCTCTGATAACTGCCACTTTGTGACAACCCTCCCCCTTGGTGTCAGATACTGAATCCCAGATTCACAAGGCAGACACAAACAGAGAGAATGAAGCTCTGCATTTACTCATTATCTGAAAATGCAGTACCTTCTAGGACTCTGTCGAGGCATGTGTGTTTATTTGTGGTTTAAACATAACCGCCATGAAACAATCATAAAATTGTGTTTTATTTCTCTGATTCACTGCCATGTCCTCACTGAACGGAGCTCGCTCTCTCCAGTCAGACTGTTCTAGCTCGACCATTGCGGCACCTCTCTTTCTTTCTCTCCCGCTCTCAATTTTCAATTTAAAGGTTTTAGTGGCATGAAAATGTAAACGTAAAAACAATTTTGCTAAAGCATCAAAGTACTGTAAATTCAGTTTATAGCCAATGCACGACAAAATCGAGTTAAATAGACTTCTTTCCTTTGTTGGAAGCCAGGACTTGTGTTGCCTTTCATCTATATCCAGCTTGTGGTCACTTGTTTAGGATATGTCTCTGCTTTATGTCACTGAGAGATGCTCTGCCAATTTATAATAATGCTTTAGTGCTATATAAAAATTATATCTATTAATCTTGTTTTGAGCTTTGGTTTCCATTGTCTGGTTTCCACATAAACTTTGTTTGTTAATCTAATAATTTTCTTGACACTGATGGTTGGAAAGCAGTGCTGATCTGAGCTTAACAGTGGTGTGTGTTGTTTAATCAGTAAGTCTCAGGACCATCTGAACACAAGGGACTATTTTGGAGGTTCAGTTCTTGGGTTTTTAATGCCTGAAATCTAAGTGTGTCTTTGGGGCTCAATTTGAGATGTAACCAAAATCTTGTTTTTTCCCCTCTCTCTCTCTCTCTCTCTCTCTTTCTCTCTCTCTCTCTCTGGTTGTTGGGGAGGGCAGGTGGGGCTGTCTGTTTACTGTAGTAGTTTACAGTAAACAATACTACTTAAAATGTTATACCTTTAATAATAACTGCCTAGAATAGATGTTTAAACCTGCACACTTACCACTTTACTTATCACTTTTCGAAATATTGCAATTCAGACTTAGACTTTGGATAGGTTTATAGGCATCTGAAAATGTGATGGCTTTGGTTAGAGTTAATTAAGAATGATAACCCACATGGAAAATAGTTTAATGTGAGTAAGGAACTCAGCACTGCGGAATTTAAAGGTAAATATAGTACAAAAGTATAAACTTTTTCTCAACTGTAGCTCTATTGCTAGATAATATTAGGTAATCTATGAACTCTTTGGTACCAGAGGGAATTTCAGCAACATTGTTAAACCTTGCTTCCTCCTACACATATCCCTGTTACTGTCCGCCTCCTCTGAGGTGCAGTGGACTGCAATTGATGTATAGATCGAACATACGTCTAGTAAAGAAGGGACTATACTTATTATTTGAAAGTTTGTATTTATTTATTTATAATCTTTATCTAAACTCTGGAACATATTGAGGAGAAACCTAATTTGCAATATAGCTGAGATAAAAACACAAAAAACATCCTTGTACAAAACAAAACACAAAACATTTGAAAAAAACATAGGCAAATCTGAAATATCAGATAAGTAACACAGAATAATGAAAACAGAGAAATTATGTTACGAATGATAAGAGTGTGGGAAGTTTCAGGTGGTTATGCAGGTGCACAGTAAGAAAAGCAAGATTTTCCTAATTTGTTGTTAACAGAGGGAACCTGCAGCGTGATCCAGTCCTTTGAACGTGTATGATGAAGACTTGCATTAAAAGATACTAAGGAATTAATATTGGATTGTAAGAGACCAGTGAGAGCTTTAAAATCCAGTGTCTAGCATGCCTGTTAGAAAGCGAGGGCCATTTGAATACAGGTCAGAGTGATGAGAGTTGTGGTTGTCCCCTGTAATACATCTCAGGGCTGAATGATATACAGTGTCAAGTGGGTGTAGAGTTGCAGCTGATACATGCATGTTTAAATGTCTCCATACAAACTGACATTAACGTTGCCTCAATAAGTTAGAGGAAAGGATGATTTGTTTCTGTATTTTTTGTCTCAGTCTTGTCCCCAGATTTGACACATGATGTTTGAAAATAAGTTTGTCATTGATCCAAATTTTAAGATATTTGTACTCAGAGATTCTTTCAATAGTTTTAGCATTATTAGTGGAGATAATTTGATTATTGTAAGTGACATTTTTTGATTTGGTGAAAAGCATACATTTGGATTTACCTGCATTAAGAACTAGTTTGTGCTTAGTGAGAGCAATTTTGTAATTCATTAAAACAGTGCTGAAAAGATTCAATTGCAGAGGTTACAGAGTCGGAAATACAATACAAAATAGTGTCATCCACATAAAGATGAATGTTACAGCCAGTGACAGCAGTTACAATGTCATTAATATACAAGGAGAATAGAGGAGGTCAAAGGATTGATCCTTGAGGTACACCTTTTTTAATATAAGTTAAGTCTGACTTAACGTTTCCAAAGTCATGCATTGCTGTCCGTCTTTGTTAGACAATAGGTGCAACTGTAGGTGTGAATATCTTGTACTGAAAGTCGGCCCACAGCAAAATAATGATTAAACTATTTATTGCTGGATTTATTGATATTCATTTGATAAACAAACTGATCATTAGCCTCATTGAAACTTTTACAAAGTTGACTTAAAAACTACCAAGGACAGCTCAATAACAGTCTATGTATTTCACTTTTGTTTTTCAATTTCATGCTCAAGCAGTCAACTCATGTTGCAGGGTATATTGCACCATTCAGTCTATTTAACATTTATAGGAGGAATATAACCCAACACTCCTACTTATTGTCGCCAGCCTCTTCTCTGTCTCCACAGTCCGTTTTTTTAGCACACTTTCATATCCACCTTTATGACTCTCAGAGTCACTCTTAAGATCGTGCTGCTGTGACTGGTTGTAGAAAAATAGAAGTTATATATTTGTTAAATAATACAATATATATAAAACAATTTTATATATTATATATTGTAATTTTCTGTGGCATTTTCCGAAGCATACTGATTGTGAAGCTTGATTATCCTCAGGCTCTGCAATAGTCACAGCTGGGTTGTCTGCAAACTCTGCTTATACTAAACATAGCAATTCTGAAATGTTATTTGGGCACAGACCACTCACTACTTTGAAAATAATGAATTATATATCACAATTAAGGTTACCTCAAGCCAGGGCTGTCATCACGACTGACTTAATCGAGTCCAAGTCATGTTTATGACCAGCTCCAGAGCAAATTGAGTCCTGTTCAGAGCCATGATAGGCAATAGTCCTATTCCAATACTAATAAAGTGATTAAGGAGTGATCTATAAACAGGAGGAATCTGTCTTCGAACATCAAACTAACCAATGCATAGATATTAGGCAACATTGTGTGCAACTGATCCCGAATCAGCTGGAAGGAAAAACTTGACCAGTTCTCGGTATCCGAGTCCAAAACTATTCCTAGTCTAACAAGACACAAGACCAAGACAAGTGCAAATTATTTATTAATTTAATTATTTATTTTTTAATTTCCTTCTCAAAGTCTAGAGTCGTAAGTTTAGGGTAGTGGTTCTTCAACTGTTGATGGCCACAGAGCCTTTATGACTCTAGCTGTCCCTTGCACCAGTATCTGCTTTATTGGGCAACCGTTTGTTAGCAGGATATTTTTAGACACTTTGTTTTTCTTTTGCATGCATTCCTGTGAATTAACTGTTTATGTATTTTTTTTTTTATCAGAGCATAAACTGTAACAATTTCAAATTAATTTTACATGAGTGATCAAAACATGGCTGAAAAAAGAGTATATACATATACATATGCACATGCAGTACATACATAAATACATACATGTAAAATGGGTTGTACGCTATATATATATATTTACTGTAAATATAATAAAATATATGATTATATAATATTATATATATATACGGTATATATTCCTTGCAGGAGTCCTCCCAAAGGGAACAGTAAAGAGAAGTCGAAGTCTAATATATGACTCATTAGAAAACTATTCTGCTGTTTCTTAAAGTAATCTTATTCAGAGAATTTCTGATAATGATTAAATAAATTCTTTCAGAAGTTCTGAGAAGTGTTTATTCTTGGTTGTGGGACAGCAATTGTCACTGTCTTGCACATAAAAAGGTGAACAGACTGTACACAAGTCTCTCCTCCAACTATAGCCAGGACCTCTGCTCATTTCTGAACTATTTCAAGCTTCTGCAGATCCTTTTTTTTTTTGCTGCACTGGACAATATTGTGCAGTCCAAGAATTGTACAGCTAGCTTTAATGTTATTAATGTCAGGACATAAATATAAAGAAGAATATCTGTGTATGTCTCTGAGTAATTAGAAACAAAGAGGAGCTTTAAAAGCAAAAATGCTGAAAGAGAAAGTTGCAGGTGGTCTTCCAGAACAAATAACCTAGTGTAGAGAGAAAAACAACATTATATCAGAAAAAATGTTATAAATTGCTAAGCTTCTGTTTAATTGTCATTGTCATTGTCATTGTCATGACAATTTATGGACTGAAAAATTCATGTTTTTCTTTTTTATCCAACAGTCTATGACAGCACAGTACTGAAAGGATGTATTTTATCTATAAAAAATGTAGATGCGAACTTACAGAGCTATTGAAAGGGAATGTAAAAGTAATATGAGTGTATGCAACTATATTGCAATAGAATGTAAAACTATTGCTAACCTAATGTTAAAGTGTTGCAAGGCCTTATTGTTCCTCTGACAATTGTTATACCTTCTTTGTCATCTCAGAATTTCCATTGGAGTGGCATCACACAAAGTTTTAGAGTTTTAATCGCGGAAAATGAGAAATGCATTTTCTGTTATTTTTATGTTCGTTTACTGAACTGCTTTTGTCAAAATAACCTTTTCATTAGGACGGTTTAATTTCCAGCAAATATTATCTCATAAGTTAGAAAACATATGTCTGTGTAAAGATTTATATTCCCCCTTCAGACTGTAATTCCAGCTCTCTTTTTCTTCATGTCCATGGGCATGATTGCTCTGTTACATTTCATATGGCAGCAGTGTAATTGTGCCATGAGATCAGTAAGACAGCACTGTTACTGTAAAAAGATGTCTTCTCTGTGTCCTCTGTGAAAGACCAGGAACCCATTACCTTCTCCTCTCATCACAAATTACATGAATCAGATATTGGAAAAAAAATATGCGACTGTTTTATCCATCTAATACACTTTTTGCACCCCTCTTAATAGCAAACTTTCTCTCCATTTTCTCTCATATTTTACCTTCCCTCCCCCACCACTTTCTCTGTCTCTCCAGGGCCAGTATTGTCCAGAAGAGAATCATTTATTTTCAGGAGGAAGGCTCTCTCACTATTCGACTGTGTGAGAAAGGTAATGACAGCTGCCCACCTTCTCCTCTCCCTCGCTTATCTTTGTTATCCTCGGCTGCCCATCATGGTGCCATTATCCCTTGTTCTATGTGTCACCCAGCCCCCCCTCCCCACCACCACCCATTTTGGAGCAGAACAGCTCCCAGTCTTACCGAGTTTAAAAGAGTCAACCAGAGACAGCGAGGAACAACAAATCATGGATCTCCTGGGAGTCTGTGTGGAATTTAAATATTCCTTTTGTATTTCATCACAGAGCAGCACCACAGCTTTTATGTTACCTGTGATTTCACTGCAGAGAAAAGTGCCACCCCAGATTTGGAAATTTGTCTGCTCCCCACTGTTGTGAGACTGCGAGGCAACAGGACTCTTTAGCTCTGATGCACACGTTTATTGTACAATAAAAAACAGAGCCCAGACAAATGGTTTTTCAAACCTGTACTTGCACAAAATTGTTCTTTCATAACATCTTCCTCTCCTCACCGAAATTTAATTTTCCAGGCTATTATGCAAGCCAATCAAGCCACCTTGCTTCATTTTGCTGACATAAGTTAGATGCCTCCGCTCATCCTGCTATAACTTAGACGTCAAGTGAGGATTTTTTCCCAATAATTTGATGACTCATACATATTCAAGTGTTCCCCTTGACCTATCGGTGCAAAACATTGGTCGTAGCCAAGATTTGGATATTTATGAGTTTGCGTCAAGGCTAATGTGTCTTTTAAATACCAATTTATTTGAGGGATGTAATTTTGTGACATTCTCACTGTGACCAAATTGTAATCCTTTATGCAGGTGTGCAATTGTGTCAAAGTTGCACATTGGATCTCTGTTTGTCTGTTAGCTCTTGAACTGTGCTTTCTTTCATTTCTTTGGCTTGTGTATCTTTTATACACTTATATCTTAAACAAACGAGTGTTCACATATCATGTTCACGTCCTGTCTCCCTGTAGAGCGTGTGTTCGGTGAGGCCACAGAAGCTCCCGCTATGGAGTGCTGCGCCTGTGGAACAGCCAAGTACAGACTCACCTTCTACGGCAACTGGTCAGAGAAAGTTCATCCAAAAGACTACCCAAGTGAGTTCAAGCCATTGACCACCACTAGTCAAAAAAGTCTGGACAGGGGTAAGAGTACAAAGGGTTTTGTTAACAAAAAAATGCAGAGAAATTGGCCATAAGTTGACAAGTGTGGATCAGTTCAACACAACAGCACAGGTTATTCCAAGTCAATTTACTGAAATAACAACTCGTAAAGAAATTGTTTGAAATTTGAAATGGATGTACCATGCCGTCGGGGTCCGTTCTCTCAACTTGATCCAATCGTACTCTACAGGAGTCTCGATCTTGTCAGACTTTTACTCCGCCTCATTTACTCTTACCAAAAAAGGGCATTGATGTGACATTGGGGTGAGGGAGAAAAATTAACCCCGTCAGTGTTATCATGGAGATATGATCTAAACTTACAGACTAGAATGGGTTTTTGTACCAGGCCTTAAATATGCACATTCCCTTTTTTGTTGAGGGATAAATACAAAGCTACATTTGGTTACCTTAGCTTAGCATGATGACTGGAAACAGAAAAACAGCTGACTAATAAACATGCATCTCCTTTGTTTAATCTGTACAAAAAACAACGTGTAAAAATAATAAGTTGCTGTTAAACGGGGTGTTATCTTCCAGGACGAGCCAACCACTGGTCGGCTCTGATTGGTGCGTCTCACTCCAGAGGCTACGTGCTATGGGAGTACGGAGGATACGCCAGTGAAGGTGTCCGTCAGGTCGCTGAGTTTGGCTCCCCCATTAAGATGGAAGAAGAGATTCGACAGAAGGTAGGGTATCAGATGGAGCCTCTACGGGTACTCTGTCACTCCATTTTAATGTAAAATCAGACTCTTCATCAGTGCATAGAGGAGATAGATAAAGTATCATCACTATATGTTTCTTATGCCCCCCTATCATTTGTCCATAACAGGGGCTATCACAACATGCCTGTTAATGTCTGTGTCTGTTAAGTAATCAAGAAAAACTGTAAGCTATATGAACCGTTTTCTGAGTCCACTAGATGGTTCAATGGTAATGAATTACCATTCATTGAATTACTATTTTTCTTTAAACCAAGAGCTCCATCTAATGGGCTCAACCAATACAACTAATGGTTCATGAGGCTCCATGAAGCCTCATTTGCCCATTGCTACCTTTAAGTGATCAGTGTTGGAAGGCAACCACTGGATGCACGCATGTGTATGTGTGTGTGTTTGTGTGTGTGTGTGTGTGTGTGTGTGTGTGTGTGGAGAAATTGTACATATCCCTGACCTGGAAAGATGTACTTATGAGAAGACACATATGTTAGATGTGTATGGGGGTACTTGGTAATATGGAAATTGATAGTTTTTAGTCACATGACCGGCGCAGAAACCTGGAGGGCAAACTACACTTGGAACTCCATAGAGCTACCATGCAAGTGTTAATAGCACTCTCAAAAGATGAAAAGCAAAGATATACAGACTGCAAGTCTTAGGTATGTGTGAGCCATATACAGCACCCACTACAGTATTTCAGTCATTAAAAGTGGAAGGAGAAAACTTTCAGTAGCACTTTCTGAAACAGACTAATTTTCTAAAAACAACCAGATATAGCTCAAAAAACGTCCACCATTTCTAAATTCTAAATGATCCCATAATAGACAACACTATAGTATTACTATTTAAAATAATAAAGATAGCATAGATACTACAGAAACACATACACACAAAAAAAAAAGTAAGTGTGCTGAGGCCCACAATAAATGGCTGTCTCTGTCCGTCCTCTGTCTGCCACTCTCTGTCTCTCTGTGGGCTCTGAAAGGTGTGTTCTAGCCATTTGCGAGTGGACAATAGTGTGTTGTTAGTAGGCTGTCAGTGTGGTGTGTGCCTGTCAGTTTCGGTTTGGGCTGTTGTGTGGAGACATTAAAGGCTGACGGACAGCCCTAACTCCTCTCTTGGCTTGCTCTGTCTGTCTCTGAGGCTAACTACCCTGACACAATGGAAACTTCAGCCTGTTACATGGCAGAATGAGATGGCTTGATTGTGTACTGTGTGACTGGAATGTTAGCTATTGAGCTGTAGAATGAAACAGCTCGATTGTACACTGTACACTGGAATGTCAGCTATTGAGTTGTTGGACTTTGTAATGGGAAGTCTTCAATCTCTTTTTTTTTAACCACAAATCAAAAGGGTTTATGTATTGCGCTTTATCCCATTCACATAACAAAATATAGATCCCACAATGTGTCTCTTCTTTCAACACGAGAACTGTGTTTCCACTTAGAATCGTAGCTGGCAATATAATTAAGTGGTGTATTATTTTCCATTTGAGAAGCAGTATGGACCCACAAGTCCAAGTAAAACATTTAAAAACATCAATGTGCGGTTTTATAGGAGGTTACAGTATGTGTGAGCTTCAAAGTGAATAAGTGTAAGTATATAAGTATTGAACTTAATGTACTACAACTTTAAAAGTTGTCATTGTTTAATCTCATGAGAACATTGAAATACTGTAATAAATTCGCTGAGGTGAAATTGTGATATTAATAAACAGAGCCAAGGTGACATTGTGCCTGATCAGAAGGCCTGTGGGATTCAAATTATCTTCAGATCATCAGCGTGATGCTAAGGTGATTAATTCAAATAATTTCTGTGACTTAAGTGAAGAACTTGATATGTATTCATCAGCATCCCAGAATAACTGATAACATTGTACAGTTTTCCTTCTCCTTTATTCTCCCTAAACTTCATTCCAGTGTTAGTTCGTGTCCTCATGGACGTGCCTACACTTTACCTTGTAGATGAAACCGTTTTCTGTTGTTGTTGAAAGAGATATTGAAGTTATCTTTTCAAGGTTTTTAGACAAGCAAACCAAAGCACACACATACACATTCACATCTTTTCAATTCTCTGGGGTGTCTGAGTTCAGACCGGGTGAACAACGAAGTGGTTGCTCTAAAGGTGGGAAGCCGACATGGGTCAGTAATCCCTGTCTTAGCTGAGAATCCCAACCATCCAGAGGAGCAATCAGCTGTGGTGATGCGTGGACAAAGCGTTAAGACCAACCTCCCCAGTCCAGAGCCGACCTGCCGATCCTCTAACTAACACAGGCCTAAGCCCGGGACAAGACAGGCAGACTGGTGGACAGAGGCACAGACAGACAGGCAGGGAAGATGAAGCCTGAGAGCTCTTCCTGTGATGATGCCAGGACATGCCAGAACATCTCTGTCTGAGAGGTGCTTCTTCAAACTTGTCAGGGCTGTAGTACACAGCAGGAAGACATAATTTTTGTTCATAAATTCATGAAGCAGCATTTAATAACCAATTCAATCAGTAAGCAAATATTGAGCTACTGAATAGGTTTTGACACATCAGCCTGCTCCATCTCAGCAGTGTAAACATCAGGAAAACCAGTCAAAACTGAGGTATTTGTTGAATTGTTGCTGCGTGCATTACTTTGCAAAATCATGTCGGGAATCTCTAAAACCCAAATATACTCTCAAGCGGACGTAGACACTGACAGCTGCAGACACCATGGACAAACAGTAGTTCTGTTTGTACCATTGGTGGAGTCTGTATGGAGGACACATTCCACACTTGTCACAGAGAGGCGTTTGTGAAGTGTTGCACATTTGATTGTCTTTATTTTGTTTTTAGAGATACACTGTAGAGATGTCCAAGTCCACAGGGTCACCAAAAAATAGGAGGTTCATGGATATTTGCACAGAACACATGCATACTATATGTAATGATAATAATTACATCACACAGACCTTAGTGGAACCTCGCACATTTTTCAACCTGGGCCCTTTGTTCCCATGTTAATGTCTAACTGACTAATGGGGACAATCATTTTTGAAATTGGTCCAGTATTGAGCGAGAGCAGCCCAGCAAAATGGGCTACAATGGACTGGCATGGGGGAATAATGGCCGCCAATGTCCGTCCACTAAAAGTGCTTGTTTTTACCACAGACAGGCTCAGATTGTTATTATGCTTGTGTGTGAAGCTACTGATGTCAGGTCAACAGAGTAACTTTCTGATATATTAACTCTGCTCTCTCTGCAGCTCTCACTTTGACACAAAAACATGGGGAAATAGGGTCCAGGTTTACTGAATGTGTCACTATATTCGGACAGCCCAATGAGATAGTGAAATATAATTGTGTCTTTACTTCTCTCTCTCTGCTCCTAATAG
Source organism: Echiichthys vipera (assembly GCF_963691815.1). Classification (NCBI taxonomy): domain Eukaryota; kingdom Metazoa; phylum Chordata; class Actinopteri; order Perciformes; family Trachinidae; genus Echiichthys; species Echiichthys vipera. The sequence continues at coordinate 27,554,544 of NC_139832.1, read as the reverse complement.
CATCTGCTAGATCCACTGCACCTGACTGAAAAGCAATCAGAGCGCAGGAGTCAGCGTCAACTACTAATGATCAAACTGTGAAACTACACAGCGCTTATCAAATATGAATCAAGATTTTTTTTCTACTGTAATTCACATTTCAGTGTTTTCAGAAATACATTTATTTTACTGTTTGGCTATATTATGAGTAAGAATGTCCAGCTAGGCGGTTGGTGGGTAGGGTTTGGTTTTGGTTCATTGTGGTCACAAATGTTCTCAATTTGCAACTGAACGCTACAACGAAATATGTTTCTAAAAACTCTTATTGTGAGAAATAGCAATGCAGTAATAGAGTCATAATTCATATTTGATCAACACTGCCTACTTTCCCACTCCTCTAAGTTTCAGTGGTTGTTTTTCAATGGGCTCAGTGGACACAAGCATATGCCATTAGGAGCACACAGAGAGATAGATAGATAGATAGATATATAGATACTAGAACTTAGTTTGGAGCAAACCTGATATGCCGTATTAAAACAGAGAGAAAACCACACAATACAAAAACACTTATGGAGGTAAAGATACATTATTTTTTGACAGATCTTCTACCACATTGTGCTGGAAGGATATAGTGACAGTGTCAGCAAATCTAAAAAAAATATGTTTATTTTTTTATAGAAAGTTACCAACTTCAGCTTTAAGCCTCTTGCTTGTTTGTTTAACTTGGCCATCATGCCGTCCATCAGATTCTCCCTGCATGTGAGCACAAAGGCCCACTGGACAGGGCCTGACATGCCCAAGCTTTAAGGAAAATATGCATGATAATGATGCTCTTTTTGAAGGGCTTCAGGCACATATCAGTTCATACCACAGCACACACGGCACATTTCTGCACACCAGCTGAGAGTCACAGCTCTGACTTCTTTCTTAAAAGAGATCTCTCTAGATGTGCTGGCACCACTGACTTCAGCAACAGGTTTAAACGTGCAAGTGCTTTTGTCAGCTCAGTGAAGCTGTCAGGATTAGGTGCACGATGCAAAATAGAGCTGCATAGTGAGGACTACATAAACCGAATAGCTGAAAAGCGTTCGTTTGAACTCACCTGTACACGAGTAGGTGCACATCAGTGATCATTAGCATTTGATGGCCCCAAGTTTCAACGTCATCCAAGAGCTGAAGAATTAAACATTCTTTATGAAAATCAGCAAACAACCGCAATTGTCATTTTTACATGTTTTATTTCTTTAACAAATAATGATACACAACATGGACTTTAGAGGGGCTTTAGAGGTAGGGTGGCTAGCTGCTTCTCCCTGATTTCAGTCTGTATGCTATAAGCAAGTTAACCAGCTACTGGCACTTGCTCTCCATATTTTGCACAGGGACATAAGAATGGTATCTATCTTCTTAGCTCTCTACAGGTAAGTGGAAAAAACCTATTTCCAGACATGTCAAACTATATTTATCCTATTATTATTTTAAAATATATATGATGATATACGTTGCAATAGCCAGGTTTCAACCAGTCACTCCATATGTGTAACACAATCATACTGTATATAAAGATGGAAGACGTGGCTACTCCCACTGTACAAAAGTGAAGCCAAAATATCCTGGATACAGCCGCCATGTGGTAATTTTGAAACCGGAGTCTGGCAGTAGGGATGACCAAGATCAAGGCTGTCAGTCATGGTGTTTCACCCCGTTTTTATAGCATCAAATAACTGATTCAATCCAAACACTTGATCAGCGTGGTAAGAACAACCTACATCAACATAAAATGTTCTTGGGAAAAATGTACTTGTGATGTACTTCAACTTTGTAGTTTGGCCCATGTCCCATCAGCTAACATAGAGGGGCAGGTCTTATGACCCATACTGCTGCCAGCCACCACGGGACGACCAAGATACTTTTGCTTCACTTTTGGGGAGCTGTCAAGCCGTTCATCTTCATATACAGCCTATGAATACAATATGTAGAACTGGGCATGAATCTATCAAAAACACCACTAAATACCCACATATATTGGTTTCCAGCTGAAAATATAAGTGTTTTTGGGGATTAGTTACTCTTTAAGTCTTACTTGTTGTTGCATCTTTTCTAATGCAAAAAATACAAACCTTGTACTGGTCAACCAATACTCTCAATCCAATATTCTAAATACAAAAAATGGTTTAAAGCAACAACTTTAGTCACTTGTTATTTACAAACAAATCTGTTTGCATGAGTTTCTTGCATGAGGCCCAGGTAGTGACTGTGTTGCAGACTGTTAAATAGGCTTCACTACCAACAACTCTTAACTGATCTGTATGACAAAAACTTCAAGATGTATTGTTTTCATATGGTTTATCAAGCCAAGGGGAGTTGCCTGATCTCATTTTGAAGTGTAGGTTAAGAGGAGGCAGATTTGTGTCCTTTATCCAGAGGAAATGAAAGTATCCTCTTAGTCTCCACTCTCTTACTCAAGAAACAAAATTATGTGGCACATCCAATTATCGATTTCTTTAAAATGTGACATGCAGCCGAGTGTGTAATGATCACACGAGTGGAAGTTTTAAAATTTGAACAGCTGCTGACCAAGGAGTAAATCCACAACCCCTTTAATGCCACAGTGCTCTGACAAAGGACCAAAAAAAATGTGTAGACCTAATTATTAGTCCCTGTGAAATGCCACATGCTCTCAGTCAGGTGTGATCACACAGACAGCGAAATGTCAAGAGCTGATGATGAATGAGCCGCTTGTGTCAACTTTAAAGGATTGAAGTTTGATCACAAGCCCAGTCAAAAGTATTACATCCAATATCTCAAGGTCTACCACAGCTCACTCTCTCCACAGTGCACTCACGCTCACCTCTAAAAGGATTTGTCAGTTGGGTTCCTATTTTTTTCTGCCTGTTTTAAAATGTGGCTAAGCTTTCAGCACTGTAGGGGGCAGTCAGTAGCTCAACTTTTCCTTTCAAAACAGGGAGACAAAGAAGACAAAATAAAGGCAGGTGGACACAGCCACAGATTTCCCTTCCAAATGTTGCCCTGAGCCATTAGGCCTGGCCATATTGCCCTGGGCTAGTACAGGCCTCTCTTGGGGAAAGCCGCAGCTGATATTTCCTCTACAAAGCAACTCTTCTTTCCATTACAAAGTCTCAGTATGACAAAAAGTTTGACTGTTAGAAATGGAAAATGTGTCACTGTGACCTTCTCAGTGCGTGGTGAGATCGGTCATGGCAGGAAGTGCATCTGCTGCTTTCTTCTTTCTGGGCTGAGGCTGCTTCACTCAACCTTAGATGTTAGAAAAGGAATTTTATGCTTCTTTATTTCGTCCTTTCTATTAGGGTTTAATGTTTTTTTGTTTGTTTATTTAGATTTTGTCATTTATTCCCCCCTTTGTGCCAGGGAAACAAAGAACATGTCATTGTAAAATATTAACTGAACTGTTTTAGAGCAAATTGACATTTTTATTTTTTCACGTCATAGACCTATTTAATGGAATTCCACTGCATCCTTGGTCCTAACCTTAACTTCCTGTCAGCTGATGTCATTCACATGAACTACAACAGGAAATAAACTTGGACACATTTAGAATGTTTACGTTTACAACTTTGAAAAGGTCCATAGGTATTCTGGGTGGTGCTGTGTTTAATTAAAAATGCTATTTAGGCAGTCATCAAATACACAGAGTACCTGACATAAAAACTCAAGTAACAACTTTGATTATGATCATTTTCTTGATGACTAAATTGTTGGGGTCAAATTGACCCCAAGGATAAACGATGCTAGTAAATTTTGAGTGGAACAGGACTTTGTAGGTACTATTTTTTTGTTATTTAAAATGGATGAAAGTAATTTTCATTATCAAGGACAGTAGCGTGTTTTACGTACAGGGTCAATTTGACATCAGGAAAAACAAACAATTTCAAACATTTCTAAATATTTTTTATTAAAGGAACATCGATGCGACAAGTATGTGAACAGGACAATGAAAATATAATCATGTCAATTCTAGGTTTTCAAGCTGTCCCCATAAAATTTGACCCAAAAAAAAGTGATGTCAAGCATGTATTTAGAGATGTTAAACATTGAATAGGGTGAAATTGATCTCAAGTATAACAAGAGGGTTAAGTTCCTATCTATCAAATAGTGAGTTAAAACAATGGTCATTAAGCCTGTGAATGTTCTCATTTGTCCAGGTCATCGTTATCCCCAAAGAATTTCAGTCAAAAGCAACTGGACTTGGTTATTTTTTCTAGGAAGACGTTTCACCTCTCATCCAAGAGGCTAAATCAGTTGTTGGACCAGTCCGAGTCAATGTATCTTAACCTCCATCAGTGTTTCTGTATTATGTGGTTTTCTCTCTGTTTTAATGTGGCATATCAGGTTTGCTCTAAACTAAGTTCTAAGCCTCTTGGATGAGAGGTGAAACGTCTTCCTAGACAAATAACCAAGTCCAGTTGCTTTTGACTGAAACTGCTTTGGGGATAACAATGGTGAATGACCACATGACCCACTAATGAAAGCACTTGTTGCCTCTTTGCTGAGTATTTCAATCTGTGTGTCTGTGGAGACATTCCCTCCCTATACGTAAAAAGGCAGATGATTAACTAGTGGTTGAGTGACGCTGCTGACAGCGGTTGGTCTGTCGGTCGAGATCATTACTAACAATTAGACTTTATTATATAATATAATTTTAACTTTATTACAGTTATGCTGCATTCACTTGTTATCGGAAAGCTGGAACTTTCAACTTCTAAGTCAGGCTTGTAGTAAGAAGTGGAATAGGAACATGTGTGTGTATGGATTTAACGGTAACATATAGGGGGCGGACTGGAAGTAGAGAGGTGAATGTGTTTTAACAAAGTTTACAAAAGAGTAAAATAAAAATAAAAAAAGTCAACACACATAGTGACCGTGAACGTGACAAGATGGATGCTCTGAAAGGACAGGCTCGTCTGCAGTTACATCTTACCACCAGAGGCCGCTAGAAACAAGATATCTCAGTTCTTACGGATTATGACTTTAACCTTTAACACAACATTTAGCAAGCACAGAATGAAGGCAACAGAGCAGATAATCATCTGCCACTGCTGTTGGTGAATATCATCGTATTTGCTGATAGTCAAAAAGTAAAAAATATTCTCGTTGAATACCTTTCTCCCTTTCTCTTCTGCTCTTTCCTCCAGCTCCCTTACTTTCCTTCTTACTTGCTTTATTCCAGCCTTTCTTCATTCGATCACTTTCCCTTCTTTCATCCTTCCTTCCTCTTCCATGACTTGAGGACACAAATGTTTTTTTTTCCTTCCAAGAACTGGTAACAGCAGCCATTACTGGCAACTTTCTACTGTTTCTCTTTTCACCCATTAAACTGTCTTTCTTTCTTTGCCTGCATGTTTCTTGTCCTTCCTTCCCTGTGTTTTCTCCAAACACCTCACTGACTAACTGAGTGACATCACTTCACAAATACCCCACATGTCTTTTTTTTGGCTCAGGGTCTTTTGAGTGTATCGGTTTTCCTCTTTTCTTGATGGTCTCATTTTTCTTCCTCTGCTATTCTCTCACTCCTTTCTTTCTCTTTCCTCATATTCTTTTTGTTATTTTTCCCCCACTGTTTTGAAAGCCCTTATCTCAGACAGATTGCCAGGGAAGAGTGGAGGGTGAGACGAAGGAGAGAAGGCAGGGTGGCAAAAGAGGAGCAAGAGAACTATCCTTCACTTTCATCTTCCTACCCAAAACACTTCACAGGAAATTGCTGTAGACATGCCACAGATTGAAAGTTGGACGGATGAACACACACACACAAACACGCACGCACACACGCACACAGACACACACACACACACACACACACCACTGAGTATATTTTTATTGCTTCTCGTAGAAGTCCGGATCGCACAGCTGAATAAGGAAAGGCAAAAAAAAAAAAAAGTATTTACACATTCCTCTCACATGGCTGACGCCTGTCAGATTAAGCGCTGCTTCTCACCAGTGCGATGTGAAAATGCGGAATATTCACGTAAGGATCTCTGTCATGCAATCACGGAACCAACTGGCTGGCGATGATTTTGCTTTCATAGCTTTTTGTTATTATTTATTAATTGATTCATTTGCAGACATATGTTTATAGAGAAGCGATCGCTCAACTACAACTCCATTCTCATGTCCCATGTCATGTAGTGTGTGTAGTGTGTGTATGCCTGTCTGTTGGCTTCTACAGTGTGTGTAGACTGTGTATACTGTGTTGATGTCATGGCCGAAAATGAAACTAAACAGAAGAAAGCAAAAGTTATTTTGGTGCTGCTTAACCAACTGCCAGGGCTCTCAGTTGATATAACTGTCTTTAAGGGGCTGTAATGTGCTTCATCTTAAAGCCAGAGTGAAGATACATCACATGAAACCAGTCAACGTGAGGCATCCATTGGTACTAACTATAGACATACTAAAATATCCTGGATACAGGCAGCGCCACGTTGTTCTTTATCAACCAGACTCTTCACAGTAGTTATCAAGAGGTTCAGTCCCGTCCATACACCTGCCTGACCAGTCACGAGTCAATCATGACGCTTCAACCAATTTTATAGCATCAATTATCTAAATAATACAAAAGAATGAGAGAGATTTAAACTTTAACAGACAGAAACCATCTTTGGGGGAAAAAACATATGAGGCCTACTTTTTAATTTGGCCCATTTCCGATCTGCTAACATGAGGGGCCGGGACCTTTTTACCTATACTGCAGCTAACCACCAGTGGTGATACAGATGCTTTAGCTTTAGCTTCTCACCTCAAGATATCTGAATGAAAATGGGATCTATGGGTTATCAATTTCTTCCTTCATCATGATTTAGACTCTTTGTTGCTGTTGCCATACAAGTGTTAGTAAACTATAGAGAATACAAATGTAACTTTTCCTCCTGCCACACAGTAATCACCTGATATTGGTACTGGGCTCACACATGCTCTGCCATGAAACTCCTGTTGAATGAGTTGTTCCTGGACCCACCAGTCTCCTCACAGTATCAGAAACATGCAGAGGTGGAAGTTGCTGGACAGGTGGTTAAGTCAAGTGATGGTCCGAAGATGTCACTGCTGCCAGGAGCATCAGGAAAGTGTCAGTATCCACAGGAGGAACTGACCTGGGAGCCTATATTACAGCTGACATAACTTCAGAATACAAGAAGCCCTCTACTCTGATGGAAGACATGATCTGGACGTTAACATACAAATTCAAGTTATTACTTTGTTCAGTATGTATGCCACATTTCTATTTCTATCTATTTCTATTGCCTTTAAAGATGGTTCCTTAATTTAGTATAAAGCTACATGTTGAATATGAATGTTCTTTCACAAATACTTTACATAATCACCCAGTTTAAACAAATATTATAAAACACATTTGATTTCATGCAAGTCAAATGCTCAACAAACTTGATCCATTTAACATCCTGACTATAAAATGCAATCCTTTACTACAGGTAATAAATAGTGACTGTAAGCATCACAACACATTTCTCTGTTTCACAGTCAAACTTTATTGCACTGAATCATGACAATAATACATTATACAATATTCTCTACAGTATTTTGAAACGGTATCAAACAGAATTTGCAGCTTTGACAAACATTTCACAGCATAAATATGGCAATAACTGTCTGACAAGTAAAAACTTTAAGTGAAAAGATCTAAGTTACTCTCTCGCCCCTTTCATACAGCCTGTTCTGTTGCTCCTTTATCACGTCCAGCCATCTGTTTGAGAGGGACGGAGGTGGAGTGGGGGGACAGATCTGTTGTGCCTGTGGCAGGGGGGGGTAGTCACAGAGCTGCAACAGCACCGAGACCACCGTCTGTGTGAATAGAGAGCAGAACGACACACAGTAGTGATGTGTAAGTCGTCCCACAGGAGGGTCAAAAAGTGACAAAGCAGCATTTAGAGTAGTCTAAGTTGTTAATAATAACTGACAGAAACATTGCATGCAATAGTTCACCGTCTGTTCTCGTCATTTTTTCTCTTTTCTCTCTGTCCTTCTCTCTCTCGCTCTCAGCGGCAAGGCGCTGCAGTCTGTCTGTGTCCTTCTCTCACTGACTGTTGTGCTACTATAATTTATAACGCTTGCAGTGTGTAGGTGAGGTTTGAATTGTTGATTAACCAGTGGTTGATGATGGTGCAGACTGGCTCACACACACTACATGTCGACGCCTCTTTTCTTCCATGATGCTGGTGTGAAATCACAACTCGGGCGGCTTTCCACCGTCTTTGCTTGCTGTTCTGGGGTTCCATCAACGCTGTTGCAATATCTCTGTGTGAAAAACCCTACGCTGTGAAACACAGACACGCTGTCGTGTCAGGATTAAAAACATCACCTGGGGAACACACAGCTCTGTGAATTTCATAGTCTTCAGGAAGTAACAAAACATCTGGATAAGTGTTGGTTCCAGTGCTGAGTTACAGATTTTCCTGTGATTTAATTGCAGTAAAAAGATAAAAAAGTACAACGAAATGACAACATTCATTCAGAGTTCGGATCAATCCGACTGCCTGTATTACAGCAATATGAATCCAAAATATATTAATAATTAAAGTTTTTCAGTGATTTAAGCTGAAATAACTACATCATGATGTTGATTTGTAAAAAATATACTTTGTCAGGATAACAAGCAAACAACCTTTTAAATGATTGCGTCATGCAAATTTCTACATGACTTAATCAAATTTCATGTGTTTTTGTCATTGTCAACATTTGCACCACTGCCGTAAATTCACATCTATTCATGTTTTTGCGTTGACTTTGTATGTATTTGCCTTGTATAATATGCAAGAAATGGTCTTAACCCATCATTAGCATATCTACATCCTCCAGGCTGAGGCTGGCTCTCTTTGAATTTATGTTGTCTGCTGCAGAGAACAGCCACTCAGATGGTGTTGGGTAGTAGTAGTAGTCCCAGGGTAGAAGGACTTTACTAACCAGGCAAAAATCGTTTTAATTTTTGCCCGTATGCAACTCGCCATATTTAAAAAGTACTGCAAATGGAATCATTGACTGTGCTTACCTTTATGTTTATTTGTCCTAAGCAGTGTATCAACTTAACTGTTGTATTAGTAAATCCTCATTGTAAGGATTTATAATAACTCACAAGAATAAGAATTTTTGTAACCCGGTTGCAACCCATGTCCTCCTCTGGTGATTTTGTTGCAGCTACAATATTGGTATCATTGTTCTGCACGATTTTGCGAGGAGGAAAAATCTGGTCGCCACCTCCTCCACTCATTCTGGGATGTAAGATGCCATATATATCAGTCATAGTGGCATATGGGTTATGCTGATTGACTTCATGTTACAGTCGTCTCCAATGTAATGGCGTGTTATGCCAAGGTAGGCTTCAGTTGCAACACTTGTCCATACAAATCATTCTGCTGTTGGTGACTTGTATGGTACTCTTTACTCCCTGAAATGTCTCCTTGAACTTCCTATCCATCAGTTTAGTAAAAATTTGATCTTTGAAGCGTGTATGATGATGTCTGGTTGTTTCTTTCTGAAGTGAGAGAGACCATTAGAGTATGCATTACATTTTGAGCATTAAAGACTTCATTTACTGCATTCTGGGGCATTTTAATGCACTAATTTCTGCCTTTTTATGCATCAATTTACAAGTATGGAGGAAATATCTTTTTTCGTGTAAAGGAAAACAGGGAGAAGTCAAAAATATAATATATTATAGTTAGCCTCCCAGGCATTCTGGATTGTGTTGTCAAATGTCACAATGGTTGCAATACTGCACTATTAACAGGCCAACCGCAGGGGGTGGCAATCCAACGCCACACCCGCAATGTTCACATTGTTTCCTTTTAATTAATTTACCAGCCACAGTGGCAGGTAAACAAAGGGGCCATTTAACAAACAAATGAAGCACTATGTCTTAAGGCTGCTTGAAAGAAAGAGAGAAAAAGTTGTAATATTTAGAGAATAAAGTTGTAAATCATTAAGAATGAAGTCACAGTATTTCTAGAAAATATTAAGCTGTGCTATTAGACTACCGTGCATTACATTATGGTTCTGATGATATGTATCTCAGTATCTCATTCAGGCCGTATGACTGACTCTCTGGGGGAGAGTTTAGGAAAACAGCAGTCTACTGCTCTTTGTCGGAGGTGGAAAACTGAAACTATGACTGAATATGGGCCACGTCCTCTGCTTTCCACTGCTGAATGTGTTCTCTATGCTATTCACTGTAGCATGAGACAGACAGCTATTTTACTATTTACACAGAATTAAGGTAAATGTAGCGCTGACATTATATTTGCAGCCTCAGTTATGTTGCATTAAACGTAAGCTTACATTTACTGACCTTATTCTTTCCCTGAACTATAGGTTCCATATTGGGTTGTTTTATAATCTTGTCTTTCTAATCTATGTCAATTAATTTGCTTAGTGTCGCCAGATTTATCACCCTTGACTTACTTGTAATGATTTAGATTCCCAATATGTGGTCAGTTTATCCAAATAATGCCTTTTAGGAGTTTTTTTCAGAGCTGCTGGCTGCATGATACCAGACTGTCGGCATACAAAGGCACATGTCGATAGGGTTTTTGTAATTATTCTCACTGCCAGAATGGAACTAAAAGCTCTAACAGGCGGGGCAGCATAAGGTGAATGTAAATAGTACTTTCAGTGGGTTTTTTTATTTATCTACCTAATAAATTCAGTCTATACATTTGTTAATTTACTTCCTGTACCCTAAAATTACTGGCATAATGTCACTGATATGCTACATGCTTCTTATGAGAGCAACAGCTCAAGCAGCTAAGTCATCTTCAGCATACAATGATAAACATCAGTCAGTTCATTTGAATATTTCTCAATCTTTCACACATTTTTATAGTTTTTATTATTTGCTGAAAATTGTTATGTGCCCGGTAAAAGATTTTGTTTTTATAGGTCACTTTTTATTCCCGCTCTGACAGTTCTAACTTTCAAATAGATTAGAGAATAATAGAAAGGGTGGGTGCCGTACTGAGTAATACCATGTCATTCTACTCTCCACCATGAACACACTTAGTGGACAGGATTATTTGTTGCGAGTACGCAACTCTGTGTCACATCACGTTGTCCCTCTGGGGAACATGGGGTGAAAGGCAGTTTGTCAAGCCTTCATAAATAATGAAACGGATGCCAACAGCGTTTTTTTTGATGGAAACATCGAGAATGCTTTTATTTTTATTGTGTCCTTGTTATTTATCATATAATGACTCCTATCTTGATATTTATTGGTTGTAGGTGATGAATTCATGCTGCTGCCTTACACGAAAATGACGCCTCGCACTTCTCCCTGCCTCAAGGCATCTTCTTTTAAATTAGATACATATTGTCTTCCTTGAAAAACAAATACAGTATAATTACCCTTTTAATATATAAATATACTGTATATATACAGGTATATGCTGTATATATATACTGGATGTATATATATATATATATATATATATACATTTCACATTCGTTTGCACATACACTATTCGTGTTTGTATACTTCATTGGGCTCCTCAGTGATTTCACAGTGTTTCTTAAAGTGGTCATACAGCAGGTTGCAATGAAGGGTGCTGCCAGCCGACTATATTTGGACTTAACTTCACTTGTCACAGAAAGTGAGAAGTGGGTTGAAAATGAGAGACAGCTCAGCCTGCCACTGGCTTTGTGTGCGCGTCTGAGTGTGTGCATTTTTCTTCTCTTCTGTGTGTATCTTTGTGATTTGCGGACACGTGGGAGTAACATTAGGAAGCGCTATCTTGAGTTCTCGCTGTGAAAGAGTGAGAGGTAGTTAAGTGAGGGGTAGATGATGACAACGGGACATGCACACACACAAAGATACACACATCACGCTCACAAGGTCGGTCTGGGGGGATTTCTGGAAAGCTTTTGGCGGCTGACAGACGGACAGCATCTCACAACTAACTCTAATTGGCTGAGACTTTAGGAGGGAGACAACTGGACAAATGAAGCAGAGGATGAACACAGTGACAGCCAAGATACATCCTCCCTAGTTTGAAAGATTTTTTATTTATTTATTTGTGCTCTGCACCTCAGCTTTCCAGTATTAATTAATGACTGCATCTCTGATAATTTATTATCTTCTGCCCTGTCACTGTGAAAAAAGTAATATACACTCAATGGAAAGTTAGTCAGTTAAATCATTATAAATGATTAGAAATGACTATTTATATATATTTTAAAGATAGAACAATATAATCACACATACTATTTTTTTTTTAAAAAGTATAGGCTAAAGCCAAAGCTTATTGTGCCTAAACACAAAGCATTACCCTACCCAAATAATACCCAAAATAAGAAAACATAGAAAGAAACCAAACTATTATCAATCATTCTGTCAGTCATTTCTTAGTGTTGTTCACACATTTTCTATCTTTTAAATATACTGTATTGTCCCACATATAAGACGACCCTGATTATGAGATGAATCGTTTTCAGAAAAATACTTTTTGAAGACCAAAGCTTGTTTAACAAAAAACACGTATTTTCTCTCAATCCAATGTCCCCTTTCTGCGTTCATAACCATTATATTAAAATGGCATCAGAATTCCTCCTCAGTTGTCGGCCATCTTGGCCACTTTTTTCAGGGTGATCACTGTGTCTCACAATGCTTCAAGCCCCTGTCACGGTAAACTAGTTGTCCCTGTAAACGGTGTCGCTGTAAACCGTGATGTTTTTGAAGGCCTGTCATGAAAGGCACTTGTTTTAGAGATTTTTGGCGCCATCTGCTGTTGTGACTTTATACTGACATGCAACGCTCGCATTCTGAGTCAGTGACTGTGGCTGTAGAAGCATTTACTTGGCCTTTAAAATCTAGACCACGAAAATGGGACAACCAGGGCTTGACACTACATTTTTTGCTCACCAACCACTGTGGCGAGTGGTTTTCAAAAGTTACTAGCCATTTAGCATTCTAACTAGCCACAAATTTGTATCGATAGTATATTAAGAAAAAATACCCTATATAAAGGGCAGCTTCTTATCCATATAGAAAAAAAATGGGGCAGGGATGTAGAAGATTAATTAGAGAGATAACTCTACTGAAGAAAACCTGGAGAGATGAATACTGTCTGTTTAAATACAGCATTTATTAACCAGATAATTTATCTATAACAACAATAAACACTAAAGTCTAATGCAATTCAAATACATACAATTCATAAAACATAGAGCATTTAAATATGTTTAATTGAAAGCCTTAGTAATTACTCTTTTTACAGGATATCTAAGCAGCAATCACGACCAGGTGCATCTAAAAACATTAGATAATCATGACATTTTCCCCCGTATATTAGATCAGTTACTGAAACTTTGTGTTCTTTTACAGTTTCAAATTTGAAGTTTGTTTAACAAATCACAAACGAAACACCTTTTGCTTTTTTCCCCGCCGTAAGAAAATACAATCTGTGCAGTTGGTGTGTGGCATCATACGTTAGCCACACACCGACTGCCTTCCACTCTTTTCTTTTTCCACCACATATCGATAGTTGCTCATCCCGTCTGGATCTACTTTTTTTTTTTTCCATCCAACGGAAGTGTCGTCTGTCACGAGTGCTCATGAGAGTTGCAGTGTCATTATATCACTTTGCCAACAGTTTATTAATTCAGATGACCCTTGAGAGGACTACAATTAAATTTAACCAGCCAAAGTGGCGAGTAGGAGCAACTGTGTTACCCGCCACGGCTGGAATTCACCCGCATTTGGCGGGTGTTAATGTTAAGCCCTGAAGACAACCCCCCTTTTTCACATGGATTTCCATGGATTTCTTATATTATAGGATAAAGGGGTTACCCCGAATCGTCGATTATTCGACGATTCGCTCTGAGGAGCCTGACTCGACTGCCAATCTCGCAGTCGAATCGTCACAAATGCACAAAATGTGGTTATGAAACAATGGATTATCCCATTATGGCTCTGGGGGTAATGAATGTCTGATTTTACAAATAGATGCTTGGTTTCTCCAAATAACCGCCCCCCCCCCCCCAAATACAACAGTCTGCTGCTGTTTAATCATCAGCATCATTTCATTTAAATATTTGCCCATTTGTTGTTTTTCATTATAGACGTTTAATCCGACACAGTCTGACACAGCACTGTGAAAGTGAAAGTAAATAAAATATATAAAATATAATGTATAATAGATATACCGATATAACAACAAATACTTTTAATAAGATGCTTCTATCAGAAATCACATCTCTCAGTAACCCTCTGCCTGACACACGTGACCGTGCAGCACTGGACTCACGTGCACCTGCCGCTGTCTGCTTCATGTCTATGGTTCGCCAGCTCGGATCAGAGGGTTTTCATGAGCAAAAAATAAACAACTGATTCAACGATTAGTCGACTATAGGCAAGATGTGACGAATCAGATTCGACTATGAAAATCTTTAGTCCGGGACACCCCTTTTTTTTAACATTTTCCTCAATTTACACGTTACTAAAGTCTTTTATTCACTGTTGCAGCTATTCCATTAATGGAACCTTTTAGCTTCTACACGTCTAGTTTTTTTTTTTCTTCAAAAAAAGTACACAAGAAAAAAGATAACAGTTGTACAGTGTGTCTGCTTTAAAGTAAAAATCCAGAGACATTAACAAAAAAACCCAACATGTGTGCATGGTCGGCTGGGGACTGCTTATAGAGGTGACAAACGTCACTGTGACTAGGGTATATCTTAGCCAATTTACCGTTGGCGAAATGGGCTCTATGGAGCACCTTCCACTGTAATAGGCCGTGAAAAAGACCATTGGATAATTTTGCCTCGGAATTACACTTAGAAGTCTACATGGTCCATAAATCGTAGGGCATAATTCCATTAATAATGGATTGGTTGGTTCATTATACCTCTTTGCAGTATAAAGATTGGATTGATGATTTGATTTTAGTAAAAATACACCTTTGAGACAGAATCATTGAGCTTTTTAGCCATGTTAGCTATTTGGCTGCAGGGATGGGGAAGCTGTTTGATTGGTTTGATCACTTGGGTCCAAATTGAAATATTTCAACATATATAAAACTTGATAGAAATATCCATGGTCCCCAGAGATGAATCCTCAAGTGCTCCCATGACTTTGTGGGAGTTTTAGTGAAATGGTTTAACAACTTCTATGGATTGCCATACGATTCATGTTCATATAAATTCTAATATCTTTGGTGATGCTTCAACTTCTCATCTATCACCATCATCAGGTCAAATTTTCAAATTGTCAAATCCAAATACCAATAAAACTAATGACAGTCCACCAGATTCCGTACTTTGTGTTTAACATGCTGATGTAAGGCTTAGCTAAATGCGTAAGTACAGTCTCATCGAGTCACTAGCATGGCTGCAGAGAGGTATCTTGAATGGCACTCAGAGATAGCTGAACTCACCTGACATGAGTCTCTTCTTCATCTTATTTGGTATAAAGCAGCACACATTAGCAAGGATGGTAGATATTAATGTGCATGTTATGGACATCAACACCCAGGGGATTGTGTACTGTTATCAGTTTCCTCTTACTGCCATATGGAGCTTCCAACAGGTCTTTTAGAGCAGATCCCAAGGCTACCTGGGACAGATATTTGCACTTGTTAGACAGAGTAATATGTGATCCAGATAGGATTATACAGAAGGTAGTTGGTAGGGTTTACAACTCAATTACATCTTGGTGTTAGACAGCATGACAACGTCTCTCACAGCACATTGCATGCCTCTGTCTTTCCTTCATCTGATGTTGAAAGGCTAACGCTTCACTTTGCAGTGGGACTTAATTTGAGCTCAATGCTGCTTTCACTATCACTGTTGTATCACCTCTTTACAGAGGAGAAAACTGCTAAATTGTCTTTTCTTCCTTTATTTGCCCACATTTTAATTCCTTAATACCTTACATGACTTCAGCTGTCTGCTGAATTATCTGTTATCATGATGTTCCATTTTTAATATATGTGATCCTGCTAATGTTATAAAAATGATAATTTTTTCTAAAGGCCAAAATAAAAGTCTGTCTGTAAAGACCAAATGGATTAACCAGTGATGTATAACTGATGAATTAGATTCATAGAACTGTGGTTGTAATAACTCTTGCCCAGGCGTAAATGTTTAATAAGGTATTTCAAAATGCATGGTGCTGACAGAAAGCGTTGTCCAGAATGAATCGTTTTTACTGGAGGCTAAAGAGTCCTTGTCAGCAAATCAATGGAGGAGATTGGGGCTATAGGGAGGCAGTGCCATGGGTCCCATCTTGTCCCTGGAAATGCCCTACTTAATTTTATTTTATTTGGTCATTTTACTTCTCTGTCAGGGTTTCGTTTCTTTTTTTGGAGGAAAGGGTGGTAAGGGGATTCTGCCTAAGCCTGAGTAAAAATGGCAAAAGTTGAAGATGAGAGAGTAGGAGACATGATGAAGTGACCATAATCCTGCTTGACAGCAGCATCAACCGCAAGCTGAATTTTCTTGTAATGCCCAAAGGAAACTGGGCATAATTTCCACTTTTCCATCTTTTGAAACCGTATTTTTGTCTCCTCAACTTTTACAGTTTCAGCTTGATTCATATCTACAAGTAGTGTCCTCTTATAGTCCAGTTTCATAATCCAGATGAGAAAAAAGTAAGTTGTTTTTCTCTGGATGTCCGGTGATTTCATCATCATCATCTACTCTTTAATTTGGTTTGGTTTTCCCTCTTTATTTTGCCTTCACAACACCACACATGCAGTGCTTTGTTCACCCCGTTGGTTTAGTGTGAATTAGTTCCCCCCACATGTGAGTACCGGAAGATTATGGTTGAGTGTAGTTAGTTTGTTTCTTTGTTAGGGGAAGTTAGGGCTGGGGAATCTGGGTATCTTCAATCCGCAGGAAATGAAAACACAAAAAATTACAAAAACAACTTTGATTACATGTTGTTTATTTTTATCTTATTTTTAAAAATTGATTGTTTTATTCAAAATATGCCTGTAAAATATGAATTGATTGTAACTTGTTATTGTTGTTATTTCTGATTTTCCATTTCTCCTGGAAAATGGTAAATGAGACAATGGTGGCCCGGTGGTCCAACCAGTCACCAGCTGGTCTGGTTTTTGTTGAGACAAATAAACAACAAAAATCAAAATATTTTATCTATATATGCAACCCTATGAATATATTTTGTTGTTGATTAGATTGTCATTGTCAAACCTGTCAAAAAAAACCTTTAAAATATTAATTCAGACTAAATATATTTTTTATGGAAAAGAAATAGGTTTATTCACACCCCCTCAAAATGCGACGTTGGTGTATTATCATTATTTTTTAAATATAGCTTTTAATAAAGATTCTACATGTTCAACCTTTAACTGACCAACTGGTCCTGACCACCAAACGGCAGGGCCTGACCACCTGGTGACTGGTCACGACCACCTGGTGACTGGCCATGACCACCGGCCATCCAGTCTTTTTTGGAATTTGACAAAATGCCCAATGACATGGAAAAGAAAAAAAGAAATGACAATCAATTCAATTTTTTAAGTACAAAAAAATAAAATGAAAATTAATGACATAAAATCAAACTTGTTCTTTTGTTTTCCGTGTTTGATTTCCAAACGGATATGGATTGAACTGAAGATTCATGGATTCTAGGGTAATCTCCTGACGTAATTGCCAGATAACATTTTTTGTGGGTTTAAAAAAAAACTTTTCAAAAAATTTAAGCTAAGATTTGATAATGGCTTTTTTGGTGGGTGACCTTCTTCACTCTCCTTCTGATCACTTTTTCAGTCATCCTCGGTAACATAATGGTCACAGTTTCACAACCAGAATCATAGAAGAATCATATCTGGTGTTGTTTGTATTCCTGAATTGTTTCCCTGTGAAAACAAATCTTGTAAGTCACGTAGTTTGTGTGTGTCAGAGGCAACTGACATGCCAGCCTTATACCCGATAAAAAAGTTCCTTAAATCGGCAGCGTGGGAGCCTTTTGGATATCTACAAAATGACCAGGGAGAGTAAACGACGGATCTCCAATTTGCAATATGTGCTGTCGAATAGTGACTTCAAAGAGCCCAACACTTTGGGATAAGTCAAGGTTAAAAAAAAACATAACTAGTAAATGTTACATTACTAAATTGGATGAAAACAATTTAAACTCGGCTGAAGCAGTTCATATGTTATTGTTTACTTCCTCAATCTTGCGCGGACATGTAGTAGTTACCTGGATGGAACTCCAGTTTTATGAGTAGGTGTTGAACCCTCTATATTCAACATAAACTAGGCTGATTTAAAAAAAAAAAAATGTAATCATGAAAACTAATTTTGAAATCCCATGTATTGTAACTACTACTGAATCCTTATAAGGATTCAGTAGTAGTTATGTTATTAGAGAATAAGGGAGAATAAGAGTTTATACTTCAATTGGAGCATGATAAACCGAAACGACAAAAATAACCTGAAAAGTAACTGGAATTGGAAAAAATCTAATAAAAATGAACAAACCAAATTAGAGTTGTAATAGTACAAATTGCACCTGATTAAGTGGGATACGTTGTCTGAAGGTTCAAGTAGGGAAAGTGTGGGCACCAGTGAACCTTACTTTGGGTTTGACATAGGCACACATTTAAGGTTATTGCCAACAAGAAAGATCCTGAAACATTTTTCCCCCTTGGCAGATAAATTAAATTGGCCAAACAATGAGAGCTCTCTAATGCTTCAGTGTATTTATCAGAATCAGAATCAGAATCAGAATCGGAATACTTTATTGATCCCCGGGGGGAAATTCTTTCGTTCCAATGCTCCGTGCACAGTAGAAACAAGCCATAAAGATGAATAAAGTAGAAATAAAATAAAGTAAAGATTCAAATAAAATACAATTAAGATAAATCTAAAGTAGCTAATAAATAGCCAATAAAATACAGTACAAATAAATAATAAACAATAATAAACAATCAATATACTGGTAAAGCTCTCAAGAAGCATATTCTGCAGGATGCTCAGGAGATAGTAAAGACTGTCAAAGGGAAAGCTGCTGTGTTAAAAACCTATGAGCCAGGTCCTGAAGTCTATCGTGTTTTTGACATTGGAACAACAATAGTAGTCAAACCTACTGTATGTGGAGTCTCTCGTGGACTAAGCTCACCTGTCACTTTAATTGGTGTTGTGCTTCCAGTGTTGATACGTTTGACAAGCTTTGTGACCTTGTAACTCTTGAACAACTGAGACATTTCTTGCCAGATTCCATTGCTGTGTATATTGTCAACAACAACACCAAAACAGCCTTCTTCCGCTTCATCATCAACTACTGCAATAGAAGTCCTAAATAAACTCCAGTATGTACAGAACTCTAGTGCCTGCCCACTTACCAGTACCCGCTCTCGTGAACACATCTCCCCAGATTCTACTCACCACTTACAAAGCCCTCAACAACCTGGCTCTCCCCATCCTCTCTGACCTCTCCATCAGCATACCACCTCCTGATGTCTCGGCCTGCTGACAACAACTTCTTACAAACCCTTGGGTGATTTTAGTCGCCAACCCCTCTCTGTGGAACTCACTCCCTAACTACATCAAAAATGCTTTGACACTTCCACCAAAACCCACCTTTTCCAACTTGCCTTCCCGCATTTTAAGAACAAAGGTTCTCAACGTACAGTTGCAAGGAATTTATGGATTTCATCATCTACAGTCCATAATATCATATATATTGAAGGCCCCAGACCTTCAATCCCACAGACTACGCTGCATTAAAAACAGACATCATTCTGTAAAGGATATTACCATGTGGGCTCAGGAACACTGAGGAAACCATTGTCAGTTAACAAAGTTACTCACTACAGAGGTGAAACTAGTTTTTATTTTTTGACGGTCCTACCATGTAATTACACTTAATTATTTATTAAAGTCTACTTATCAAGCATTCACTAAGACTTCTTATTCCTAGTCTCAGACTTTGCAACAAATGTCTGTCTGCTAAAAAACTTTGATCACCAGTTGTGCACGCTGGTTCATGATCTGCGCTGTGTAGCTTGCTCGTTGTCTGTCAAGTGAAACACTGCACACATAAAAACAGAATATTGAAACATAAACATATTTTTCTATATATGTTGTTTTTATACATGAGACCTTGCAACAAACGTCTATCTCCTTAAACACTTTGAATACCAGCTGCGAATGCTGGCGCAAGATGGTTAAGCAGTATGCGCACTAGCTAGCTCTTCTGTTGAGTGAAATGCTGCACAGAAGGTTCAGACACAATACAGAGACAGTTCAGAATGAGTTATATGCAATGTATAGTGGGGAAAACATGTTGCTTCTGGTAATGTTAGCAGGTGTGTTGACATGCTGAAAGTGCAAATCTTTTCAGAGACAGTATACTTTTCTCTCCGGTACGGCGTACCCCCTCCAAATCTTTTAGTGGTACCCCGTACCGGCCAGTACTGACTTACTTTCTACCCTGTCTACAAGTGCAAGTTAAAACTCTACCATGCAAACAAAGGCCATATACTGTATACTCAACAACGCCGCCGGCTCCTCTGGACCCAATATCTATCCTCAGGATAGTTTGAAGAGCATCATATTATAGCAAGCCGTTTAATATTTAATATATTTTATAACTAGCTATCCCTTTCATTTGATCTACCTGCCCATTTCCCTTGGTAGATGCTAGAATATGATCACCAAATGAAACTGACATACTACACAGACATGAACACCTGAACTTTATTTGAACTCATGTGACCCCAAACGCTGCCATAATCTACCTCATAATTTACTATACATAAAAAATGTGACATTTTGTTATAGGCTTTACTATTTATTTAGGCTGCAAACCTGATAGTAGGTCAAAAACTGCAATAATCTACAGTATTTGAAGCTTAACCTTAACCTAATTTCATACATGGCGACATGGTTTGGTTAAGATTCATAATTACATGTGCCCAGGGACCTCACAGGACCATGATCCAGCCTTGCACTTATGTTGTTTACTAAGTTATTATCTATATTTTCCAATGCAACTATTGATCTTATTGGCAGGTGTAGAGAAATTATTGCATTCTTTTACTCTCCCTTTGAGAAAACAACACATTGCTCAGGGAACACTATTGCACTTCTCCAGCTGCCACTTTACATGTTAGCATCTGCAGCGTCTGTGTGTGTGTGTGTGTGTGTGTGTGTGTGTGTGTGTGTGTGTGTGTGTGTGTGTGCAGTTTGTGCCTTCATCCTCGCCTAATTGGGAATTTGTATTCATTAAAAGCCCTGAATGAACACTAAGATGCAAGTCCACACCTGTTGTTTTTGTCAATAGCGGCTCTGTCGAAGGCGGGTCAGGATTAACAGCGGCCAACCATCCCCTCTCCTTTCTCATCAATGATCACAATCACATCATGAATCCCCAATTATCTCCCAAGCTGCTGCCCTCAGGCCAGATCTGAGTCTGTCTTCCAGTTTTGAAATAATGAAAAGATTTTTTTTTAAACCCATTACCACACTTCCCCCCATAGATTTCCATCCTAATTATTCTTTTCCATTGTATCTCATTATAGTGGAGAGGAAAGATTACGTTTTGATCAAAAGCGGTGTCTTTGGGCTTTTGCAGACACAAAAACAAAGGTGATAAGATCAGTTCTCCTTTAGTTAGATAGTAACAGAAATACACAGATGACTGACAGTAAATAGGGGACATACAGTCACTTGTTAGTGTCACATGCTCGCTAGGTAACAATATGTTGGAAGCTTGATAATGAGGATGTTGCTTTCATGTGGACCCAAGCTTTAATCCCCAACACACACATTAGAAGCACGACATATGGTATACAGTGCTGTTTCACACCTTCTTTCTATGGTACATTGTTATTCTTATGATCCACACTTCCCACTGAAATTAAATCATCTCCTTTTTTCTATCCTACTGCATTTCTTTATCATTTTTATTCCCTCATTTTTGCTGTTAGTCTTAGTCCTTCCTTCTCTAATGTTTTCCTCATTCTGCAATACGGTATTTTCTAATGGTCATGCCAATGGAGCTATTTTAATTTCTCTATCTGTCCTACCTCCACTCCTCCCTTGCATTTGTTTCTAACTAACCTTCCCAGTTTACATCATCATTATGTCAAACTTTATGACCTCCTCATTCTTTCCTTGGTTCAGAGTTAAACTCCACATGAAATTGCTTCAGTTGCTGTTGTGTGTGTGGGCTGCTCAGCAGATCAACCTTGTTCATTGCCCTTGTGTGCACCCCAACTGGTTTGCATTCTTTTCAGTGGTACATGGTTTAGTGTAAATGTGTTTACTGCATTGGAGGAGCTTGTTGTGTAGGGTTGGGAGATGTCTACCGAATTTGCATATGACGATGTCTACATGGAAACATCGCGATGAACAATGACATCATTGTTGGCGATCCAATCATTTGGCCAATCCAACGTGCTACAGGAGCTATATCTGCCATTACGTATTAATGAAAGGACATCTTTTATCTCTTCAATCGTGGTGTTCTTTCACCAGAAATGAGTGTTTGTTAGACTGTAAAAATAAGCGTGTTGTTCACTGTACTAGTATCTCTCACTCTCTCTCTGTCTTTGCAATACGTTATTACAATTATCTAAACCAACAATAATTGTTCATCGATGATGTCAGCCAACCCTGATGTTTTCTCTAACTCAGAAGTTAACAAGACTAATGGCCAGAATTACTAACACTTATGACAAGTGCATGGCAATCCATTAGATGTTTCTGGACCAGAACTGCCTTACATTGCTATCCACAGCGACGCCACTAGCATGGCTAAAGATAACATAACCACCAATTATCACTGTTGCAAACTCCATCATGTAATGTAGCAGCCATCGGACAAACAGACCTGGGCATCACATGAGTAGTATTTTTTGCATGTACCGTAATAAGTTCAAGAACACACAAAATTCAATTCTGTTTACATACTTTTGTCCCTCATCACTTACGCACACACACACACACACACACACACACACACACACACACACATGCACACACATTTTGCCATTATCCCTCCGTGCTACCCTTTTGTCCCCTTTTCTTTCTCCCTTCCTGCTTCCTTGGATTCTTCTGCTTCGTGTTTTCCTTATCACTCCATCGTTGTTCAGCACCTATCAGCCGGAAATTGGATGATAAGGTGTAATTAGGCCCCCTCATCTCAACCTCAGTGCCTGTGTCAGCGCAGACGTGTGGGTTGGCATTTATTGCATGACAGCCGCTTGACACCAGTTCACATCCCTCTTCATTAGGGGAACTGCAGCCAGTTATATTCTGTGCCAATCAGTTTCGGTGTAATCAGTTGTGTTCAACACAGAAATCTAGCCATGTGACAAGATAATTACTATGTGTTCCTGAGGGAGACATGTAGGGGGGAGAAGCACAGACCTCAAGTAGAAGTTGTTACTGCATTTGGACCGTTAAGGTACAGTGTATCTCTATTTCCATCAGTTTAGTCAGGGGGTTCTGTAGCTGTAGAAACACATAGGTGGAAATGTTTTCTGTGGGGTTTAATGCAGAGTTTGTGGGCTACTTAGGGATAGTTGGATTTTTTGTGTATGTGGTACTCACAGGGTTTTTTGCTGGTAAAGGAGGACTACGTGATTGCATAGGGCCCCGAAGCTACCAGGGGGCACTCAGACAGCATTTTTAGGCCATTATTGCCCATTTGTTTTAATTTTTTGAATTAAAATACTCATTTGTTGAGTGAAACTATACACCCAAATATATCAAAGAGAGAGAGAGTGAGAGCTGGTGCTGACACACTGTCAACTTTCTTAGTCCAATACCGAGCACATCTTGAACTTGAGCACATCATAGCTCTGTAGCATATGTGTTGTTGCAAGGTATTTTGCTTGAATATATCAACCTTAATTTAAACCATTCCGTCCTTCACATTCAGCATTTAGGAGGGAACAATGTACTGTTCTGTCTGTCTTGTATTAATCCAGATGCAGATATGGCAAAATACACAGCATTGGCAGCACCGTAACACACGTGAGGCCCCCTACTGCAGATGTTTAACTGATTCACTGACTTTATTTCCCCGCCCAGCGAGTGAGGGGAAACAGTGACACAGACGCACACAGACTGAGCCGATCAGTCAATGTAGATAGATGTTTAAAACAAATATTCAGCGAGAGAAAACAATATATTTAATAACATGGAAATGTATGTGTTCTGTGACATAGGCGAGTGGCCGCCATCACAACGCTTTTAAAAACGCTGACTGCATGGAGCAGTGATTGTATGTTGATAGGAAGGGGGCGGGGACTTTTTGGACGGTACTCCATAGATTACCCTGCGATTCAAATCAGGATAAGGAGTAATACAGGCAGTGCTCAAATAAAATGGCTAACAACATCATACCCAGCTAGCTAACTGTGTAGTGTTGGAATTTTTAGTGCCCACCGATACAGATATTGATAAATTAGCCGAAATGACACTCTCAGTGGCTACCAGGTCCCCAAGACGTGTGCCAGGCTTTGAAGCTTATTTGACATAGTGACCAAATGGAATTACGACTTCTGTGTCCGTCACCTGATGCCATTGGGCCCACAAAGATTTTTGTCAATTGACTAACATGGCGAAAGAGAGGCCTGTAATTCAGTGGAAACATTTTTTGAGTGCCACAGCTTTTGAAAATTAAATGAAATTATTAAATAATTTAACCCCCATTTAAGTTGGCAGAGCGCTAAACTAGAAGTAGCCATGCTCCTTCTTCATGGGCAGAAGTAGTGCCAGTTATCTAGGGATTTTTATACACATTGAATTTGTTTGGCATCATGATCCACTGAGCGAGATACATAAAAATAAAAAATAAATGGGTCCCACCTTGAAAGCTCTAGCCAGTTCTCTTTGTACATCGACGGTCGCTACCACATTGATTCATTTCAGGATCTAAATACTTCTTCTCCCACTGAAACATGTGAAATGTCTCAGTTGCCCATAACAGCAAGTCTCATAAAAGATCATTTTTCATACAGTGGCTGCATGTGAGCCATTTCAGAATATGACATATTTTCCTGTAGCTGCTATAAGCCTTATGAAAGTTTAATGAGCAGGAAAAACCTGTTAATGCATTCTTTGCTGTAAAACTCCGGAGCTTCTGCATCCTAACAGGGAAGAGCACAAAGAGAAGCAGTGAGAGTGATTCTCTCTCCAAGTCCTTTTCCAGTGTTCAGTCATTGGTCATAAATATCATCTGTCAAACAGTCCATCTTCCCAAGCTGTTACAAATATGTCTACTGAAGTCTCTTGTTTCTCTGTCCATAAGAATCCCCTCTAGTCCAACACTTTCCCTGGGCAGCTCTAAAACCTGCCCACCCAGACTCTCTTTCAGCCAGTCTTGTCCTGCCTCTGTGTTTTTGCCAAGTGGTCATAAACAAAAATCCCCCTCGAGTGGTGACTTTATTCCCACGACGGGGCTGAGGGCATGGAATTCATCACTCACTTTGACTGAGTTACACCTCGGCTCAGCTCAAGGTCAAAGCAATTACTGGACTTTCACTCTCACTCTGACCTCCCTCTTCTCCCTTTTCTCTGCTCTCTTCTCCACAAAACTCTACTTCTCATACTCCCCCCTGACCCGGTATCCTTCTGCCACATCGCTGCCCAGCCTTTCTCTCTGAAACCCATACTTACTTGTGCTTTTTTTCCCTTTGCTGTTCTTTCCTTTTTCCAACTTTGTGATCTTACTCACCTTCCCTTCCTCCATCCACCAAGTCTCTCTAGCTGCCACATGTTTTTTTCTTTTTCTTGAGTTTTATCATTTTTTTCCTATATTTTTATATATATATATCAGTTCTGCAGGTTGCTCTAGTTGCTCTAGCTGAGCTGCTGTTGTGGGATAGAAAACTAGCAAAAGACCAGGTCATGGCTAAACATGTCAAGCAATAGTCCACAGTTTAATGCATGTTACAAAGTACAAAACAAATATTATATATATTTTATATAGTTTTCTATCCCACAACAGGTCAGCTACATCATCCTGCAGTACTGTGTGTGAATCAGTCCCTGATTTGATACCCAAGCAGAAAGCTTTGACTGGAGACCACTGCATTACAGTATTTCCAGA
This sequence comes from Echiichthys vipera, assembly GCF_963691815.1. Taxonomy (NCBI): domain Eukaryota; kingdom Metazoa; phylum Chordata; class Actinopteri; order Perciformes; family Trachinidae; genus Echiichthys; species Echiichthys vipera. Next base: position 27,528,500 of record NC_139832.1, on the reverse strand, counting down.
TGACTAAACGGTGTCTCCCATGCAGGGAGTAATGAGATGTCTGAAACAGTGTTAAATGCATAGTGTGGTATTTTATATAAGTACGCAGGTTGGAGCAGATTATCCCAAATGTAATGTTAGGGGGCGGTCACACCCAGTCATATTTGTAGAAACATGTCGCCAACAAAATCATTGTTTTACTATGGTACACCAAGCCTGGCTTGCGCTACTCTCTTGCTGCAAGTATTGCGTTTTTCTAGCAGTTTTGAGACACGCATAAAAGTTTAAATATTCTCAACTTTTCAGCCTAAGGCACAGGATGTCACACTTGGTCTGTAGCCAGCTAGCTGTTGGACTGTGAGAGAGCTACGTATGTATGTGAGAGGGAAGGGGGGATTTATATCACGTCATGAATGTAGGCTACTGTCTTTGTGAGAGAGAGAGAGAGAGAGAGAGAGAGAGAGAGAGAGAGAGAGAGAGAGAGAGAGCGAGAGAGAGAGAGAGAGAGAGGGTTAAACATAATACACAGTTCATAATTTTACACAGGTGATTATGTTGATGAGATTTAGGTGGTTTGCTTTCTGAGGCGTGGGTGGTGAAGGAGGGGTGTGGTCCTGTTCCTGAACCTCAATTATAAAAACTACATTTAATATGCACATTTTAACTTACGCAACTTTAAGTTATCATATCTGTTTCTTTGGTTTGTATACTTTTCACATACATTTCCCTAGATCAGCCTCTCAGCCCTCAGCTGCCACATACAAAGAACCAGTTCTCAGTTCAGCAAACAATGCCCTTTGCCTTTTTCCCAAATTATAGCAAAGTACAGACTGCAGTAAATGTAGTCTACTATAGAAAAAGCTACATTCGTATCATTGAAAAAAGATAATAACAGGACCTTTCTTTTCCCAAACAAGTGTCTAACAGAGCCAGTCATTCAAGGTTTACCCGATCTGAGTGATTGTAAAGGTATGCCAAGAAATCACAGGCAACACAGGCACCAAATTACACAGAACAGCAGAGAGAAATGGGCAGACAAGACATGGGAAAGGGAAAAAAAAGACTCTTGTCACATCTGTCCAGACAGTAACATATTCCATATGTGCAGGGACTGACCCCACAGGAATAGTTGATGTTGCTGTCTCTCTTCACCCAGAGAACCTATTTCTATAGAGAAGACTATTTCTCCATTATTGATCCATATGTATGGGGAATCTGTAAGATGCATCTCAAGGGAACCAAGCAGACCCGGATGCTTCTCTTTTTTTTTGGCCCAACAGGGACAGGCCTGTGCAAACTGTGGCCCGTTGACAGTGCTTAGCTCCACCCAAACAGACTCCCAGGTCACCCGAAGCCTGCTAGGACTAGCTGGTGCTAATACCATCCTAGAATAGCCCCTGTGTCACCTCTGGATTGCCACAGCTCCATGCCATCTGGCAAGCATGGCATCTCTCATATGAGTGTTCCTGCTTGAATCTTGGCTTCTTTGACCTTCGCAAACTTGATGGGGGACCATATGGCCTCTCAGGCCTGATCCTTATGAGGAGGAGGTCCACAGCCAATCTTCTCTCGACCCTGAACACATTCTAGCACCCCTCCATAGCCCTGACCAGTGATGGGCTTTGGGTGGCTTAGCAAACTGTCTGAGTTTCAGTTCCTCTAAATCAGGAAACAGTAGGACAGAAAATTAGTGTGTGACCAGCTTTTTCATCATCTAAAGAGGAGGCCCCCTGGCCTTGCTCCTCTGGCATTTAAATTCCCAACGTCCGAGTGGCCCAAGTAATGACCTGGCTATAGAGAAAAGGTGGTTGCCTTTGCTCCTTTTCTTTGCCCTCTGAGTCAAACCCCAAAATGTCAGATTTCCCTTCATACAGCACATCTAACATGAGGCAAGAAAGTCTTTTCACTGTGGTTGATATTTAACATGATTTATCATAATTATGTACAAATTAACATGGTTTCTAGATAATGCTTATCTGCCTTAGAAACGCAGTTCACACATTTTTATAACTGCTGATTTATTATTTTTATGCCCAGATAGTTAGCAAAGTCCTTGGCGATAATGAGAAATCAAAGTCAAGTCAAAATCAGCTTTTATTGTCAACTCTGCAATATGTGCCTGAGGAATCGAAAATACGTTTCTCTTCGACTCACGGTGCAATAGTACAAAATATACAGTATATACAATAAATACATAACGTCTAAATTCTAAATAGTGCAAGAGAAATAGAAAAACACAAAAAACTGAATAGTGCAAAGAAATAGAAAACAAGGGACATGAAAATTAGCATTTTAATGGACATCCTGTACAGAATTTCTCTATAAATATAAATAAAATTGAAATAATAACTAAGAGACTGCTGCATGTCTCTCAGCCAGAGATTTTCGACTTTGCCTCAGGTCAGGGTAGCCCTGTTTTGCCCATTGGTAAACGATGGGCCATATTCAACTGGAAACTGGCCCTGACATGGCTCCACTTGGGCACAACCTAAGGCTGGAGGTGACAATAGAAAAGTGACTGTTCTTGGTAGTTGCAATTGCTTATGTACACCCTCTATAGACATTTCTACACTGCAGTCCATGTAGGTCTGTGAAATGAATTATTTAGCTATCCACCCCATTCTCTTCTCTTCTCTTCTCTTCTCTTCTCTTCTCTTCTCTTCTCTTCTCTTCTCTTCTCTTCTCTTCTCTTCTCTTCTCTCACACCCTCCTGAAGATCTCAATGATAATGATACTTCAGATTTAAGCTCAACTGCCTGGTCCAAAAGCCTTTGAGGTGTCTTGGATGAGTGGCTTCAGTCTGCCGGATAGCAGTGTCAGTCATCTCAATTTCCAGATCCACTTCAAACTCAAATTCAAAGGCTTTCTGCTGAAGCTTCCATATTTCCTTTATATCAGTTTTCAAAGCGTTTTCATGGCAGTTGATTTATTTTTTAATTCTAACGACAACATCTAATTTTCTCGACATGAAAGTAGTTTTTCTTGTTTTTTCATCTGTCATAACAGATTTAAACACTTTTTTTTCTCTTTGCTCATTCAGTGAAATCATCCATTCCCCCAAACAACAGTAAAGTTAAAACAAATCGGAAAGTTATACTAGCAAGGTATATTAGGACTTTAACATAGAATTATCTATGGCTGTGATTTTACTCATATGTTAATCACATAAATACGAATAAACATACATTTTCAGGTTTCAACCATCTTATTCTGAAACTGATGCATTCACATTATAAAAAAACCCTCCACCACATTCTTCCGCCATTATTACTTCCAGCTGTAAGGTTCTTTGTAACAAACAGAAGAGGGAAATTGCCAAGATGAAGAGTAACAGTGATCCATGCTGACTAATGTGACAATGTTTCCTCAGGTGAATGTGTCACATATTATACCTGACACTGGTGTGATGGATTACCAAGCCCCCAGGTTATAATATCTTGGAGGGAATGCACACACACACACACACACACACACACACACACACACACAAAGATGCACATACGGTATTGTGGCTGCAGCACTTTCACTCACCAACACTACAGCACATAGAAAGCAGGTAGGAAAGTAGGTAATTTGTGCATGTGTATTTCAACACCATTTTTCAGTCAAGGTCTTGTCACGAACAATGGTGTCTGACAGGAACACCACATATTTTATTTAACAAAGAGGGCTCAAAGTGCTCACCATGCGACATAGGCCCTGTTTACACAACAACGCTACCGGATGTAAACAACAAAATATTTTATCAGATGTGCCTTTCGTTTAGAAGGCGATGGTGTTTTTGGGGCTTTCAAACGCATGAAAGTGAAACCACCCCCCAGAGTGGAAATTTTAATAACGCTCCACCATTGTGTTTCCATGTAAATGGGGTAAAAACACTAAAGTGTGCTCTGATCTGCTCACGCTGGCTCACGTCGCGTACGTGTTTATGTAACATCCCTGCGCAGAGAACAGGTAAACAACAACAAACATGTCGCACTATTTCCCTCAGTCGGACATTCAAGTTTCTCCCCAAAGATGCTCGTCTAAACAAGGAATAAAAAGGGAGAACGCAACGCCACTTTTGTGTTTCCTTTCTAGATGGTCTCCGTCTAAACAGGGCCTAAGAAAGAAGTTCCTGAACATAACAATGAGTCCTACATGCTGGATAGGGGTATTTCCAATATTTGTTTTACATGGAAAAACACCTCAAGAACTCGAGTTGCCATTAAGGTCTTGATAGAAACTGTAGACCTTTACTGCTATAAACCCGCTTTCAGACCAGTAAATGCCTTAATTTATTTATTTTTTATTCAACCCATATTTATACAGGTAATCTCATTGATACACTGGGTCTCATTCTCAAGAGAGAGCTGATTAACATACAACACTAAAACAACACAGTTACATAGAACAGGTCATTCACACAAAGAGAAAACAAAACACAGTCCATAAAAGTGATAAGTGCAAAGTGTCATGTCAGTAGTTTAAAACTATCTAGGAAAACAAGAGATGACCCCCACAGATGATCGCTCCAGATTTCTTAAAAATGTGTTAAAAATGTTTACAAGCCTTTTACTGTCATACTTTGATCACTGCAGCTCTAAGTGTAGGTTTAATGTGAATTATTAAAATTGTATAAAATTGCTGGAATATGAGTGATGATGTTACATGGAGACAGAACACACTCATATGTCCAGGGGACACAGTGAAGAGTTATCAAGTAAATACTAGATTTAGAAACATGCTTTTCACTGTCAGAGTTAATCAGATGCCTTGAAATTGTATATTAGTGATGCAATTCTAATTATAAAAAATACAGTAAATTGTATATTATTTAATACTGAATTGTGATTTGCAAACATCAGGGGAAAGAAGATAGACTGTTTTTCTATTTAAAATCTATTTATGATTTTGTTATAGGGAACACAGGTTGTTGTTTTGTATAGTGCAATTACAGCAGCCAGCCTGAGAGACAAGTAAATTACAATGTAATTGGACAGATGATACAGAATGCCTCTTGGCTTCATATCCATGTCACAGGTGGTTGATAAATAACCTGCTGAGCTGAAATTGGTGTGTGTGTGTGTGTGTGTGTGTGTGTGTGTGTGTGTGTGTGTGTGTGTGTGTGTGTGTGTGTGTGTGTGTGTGTGTGTGTGTGTGTGTGTGTGTGTGTGTGTGTGTGTGTGTGTGTGTGTGTGTCTTTGTTAAATTACATTTGACAAATAATCGAAGACATCTTGCTAGAGGAGGGAAGAGGTTGTTTCATCATGTAGTCACCTTTATTTAACCATGTATGTGTTCTCAGTCTGGCAGGAGTGTAAGTGACACAAATGAGTGCATATGTACGGTGCGTGTTTGTGTGTACGTATGCGTGTGCATGTGCGTGTGTGCGTATGCGCGTGCGTGTGTGTGTGTGTGTGTTTGAGTGTGTGAGTTCCAGCATTTTGACCTAAGCTGTGAATTTTATTCCGAGTTACAACATAGTGGCCCATTCATCCATCTGTTTCAAAGCCCCTATGCAATTGTAATTGCATTAGTCCAGTGTTGATTTTTTTTTTATTAGACACCTTTTCCCTCAGTCCCTGGGCTCATTTGCCTTTATTAGCCTTTGTCTGGAAGGACAATACAGAGCCTCACGCTGCCGTGTCTAGTGTCCCTCTAGGCTAAAAGTTGATTCCAAAGTGAGCGAGATAGATAAGTTGGCAGAACTGAGACCACTGAAGGGATTTGGGAAGAAATGGTGCAGGCTGTCTTTGTTTTCTATGTGTTCTCGTAAACAGGTCCGTACCAAAGTTCTATGAAAAGTTATGCACCGAAATTTGTACGAAAAAACACGCTGACGGACCACAGGACAGTACTGGAAGTCAAAAGACAGAAAACACCGTTATATGACCGATTTTAGCCAACAAAAAGTGACGGTTATGGTAAGGCATGAAAAGCACTTGGTTAGAAGAAAGGCTGCAGATTGGACGGGAATTGAACCCTGAACCCTGGCTGAAAGTCGTGTGTTTTAGGAGAAAGCCAAATACATTTAAGCACAAACCACAGATAATGCTACTTTTAGCTTTAACTTTTCAGCATCAGTGTGTTTTATGTTGAGCATGAATTATTATTTTTGGCCTTGGAAATTGTCATTTAGAGCTGCTAATCAATCAAATTACTAGTCTCCATCTCTCTGTAGGTGTCCTTCGATTTCCTCCACAACGATTCATCGACTTCACTCTTGGCAGGTGGGGAAAGAAGTACTCAAAACTTTTACTTCAATAAAAGTTGCAATACTACAATATGAAAAGACCTTTACAGTCCAGCATTCAAAATCTTACTGAAGTAAAAGTACAACAGTATTAGCATCAAACTATTCTTAAAAAATGGTTAATTTCAAAATAATATATTTTATATTAGGGAATTATGATCATTGACACAAGTAATTAATCATTACTTAAATGTTGCAGCTGGTACCATATATTTACCAAGGGATCAAGAAAGTCTTATCTTTCTCCTTAACAAAACATAAATTTTTTTTGACAATTATAGTATTTTGTATGGTAATTCATCTGAACCTGCAGAGTAACAGCTGTCAAAGTAAATAGAGTGGAGTAAAATGTACAATATCCCCCTCTGAGATGTAGTGGTTTTGAGGTATACAGTTAAATGGAAATACTCAAGAAAAGTTCCTTAAAATGTACTTAAGTAAATATTTATTATTATTTTTGCCACAATGGGCTGCTGTTTTTAGTGAGAAAAATCTAAAACACAGCTGTACACTACCTGCTCAACAGCAAGCAGCATGTGAATATATGTAGTGGAGCATTGAGCGTCTAAAGAACCAGATAGTGGAACGACCAAAAGCTAGACTGTCAGAATATCTATGGCGATTTTTAAAGTGACATCGAGTTGGACTCCTGGGCCAGTCATGCTCACTTACTTCATTATTTATTGAACAAAAGCATTTTGATCACTGCTTATCTCGTAATTTCTTAATTGGAGTTGAATTAGCTGTTTATATATATTTCCATAGTGATACAAGTATTTTATCAACCTCTGCCTTTTCTATTCAGCTTTTAATTTGATTAATTACTATTTGGAAATTACAAACCAGCTGCTGCTCGGGTTGGTTTTCATCTCTGTTTTTATGTTTGTCCATCTCTGCATCACTCTCTATCCCTCTGTCCCTGTCTTTTACTTTGTCACCATTTTCCTATTGATCAACCTGATGGTCTAGATATATTTCTTCTGCTGTGCCATGGCTCAGAGGCTGCAAGGACAGCAGTGGGTCACAGCACTCTATTACACAGGCCTTCACATCGGTGCGATGTGACTGTTTGCCAGCACTGTCACTTTTTAATCTTTGTAATTTCTTCGTAAGATGTGCCTGTGGCAAGGCAGGCAATTACTTGGGGCCTGTGAGGACTGTCAAAGTTTACTCCACAGCAATGTCTCAAAATGTAGCCACTGCAGTGACCCGCAACCCTGTCATCCTCCTTACAAAACTAATGGATTATTTGCAATGACATCTCAGTAAGAAACCTCCCTAAAGGGGCCCCATGTCATTCCTGTAGATCTTGCATGATTCTTGAATTAACAAGAAAGAGAAAAAAAGGATTAGGAAAATAGAAAGAAAGACAGCAGAACGTGGAGTAAATGATGATTAAGTATAGCCAGGTTGTGATTTGCCAGAAGGGGGAGATTTCCAGTCGATGGTGCAAAATAAGCTTTGATAAGACAAGATTATTTTCAATCAAACCATCCTAGAGATGTGTCACTACAGGTAGGGCCACTTGGCAACCTTGACAAAAATCACAATTACGTAGAGCAAATCAAGGTTAAATGTTGTGCAACCTGCATTGAACTCTTGTGCTTATGTGCACATCAAACATTTCTTCTGACAATTATTCTACACAGTTTCTTCTTCAAAAGGTAATTGAGACGGACACATCTAAAACAGTTCACTCAGCTCCACAAAAATATGTTGATCTCTTAAAACGTCACCCTCCACTTATAGGAGACGGAACGTTACTGTCATTCACCCAGTGTCTGCATACTAAACATCGGGTTACCAACATAATGGCTACACGCGTCATCTTTTTTTTTTTTTTTTAACAAGATGGGTCATTATTCTGCCAGGAGCTTCACATTTTTAATTATACAGGTAGGTAGATGTCTGACTTTGATGAGCAACATATATGATGAAAAAGCTTCAAATATGGGGAAAAAAAATCAACCACCAACAGACAAGGAACGCATGATGATGATGATGATGATCTAACTGACATGCCTGAAATGAACAAATAAATAAATAAACAAGGAACAGAATGGGAAAAGGGTATATATCAAGACAGGACTAATCACAGGACAAGACACAGCTGGAGTGGGCAGGGAACAGGAATACAGAGGGACACAGTGATTGGGTAATAAGACAAGGACAGTCAACAGAGGCAAGCTAACGAGGGAAGATACAAAACAGTGTGCAAGTGAAGAACAGCAGGGAAAGTAAAACGAGACATGGCACAAGAGGAGAGAACTACAAAATAAAACAGGAAACAAACCATAACAAATTTATGTCCCACGTACCAGACAATAATACGTTTCCTCTGAGGAAAGGTCTCTACAGGATTCTCAAACTGTCGCTGCACATTGTTTATTGATTTATTAAATATGTACAACAACTAATGCTAAGCTACCTATAGCCTGTTCACCAAGAAGCTCAGTTAACATGGTTAACTGTAGAACTGTTATTTGGCATCAGAAACTTTTGATGTTTGGGTGTTGCGGTTCTGTTGTGTGAACTGCTTAGAAACCCCCTATTGTCAATATACCTCAGAAAGCCATCCATCCACTGAATGCTCCAGGGCTCTAGTTTGTGGTTGCAAAGTTTCATGAGGCTGTGATTATCCTAGAGGTCACAACAGATTTAGCACCAATAAAAAAAAAAAATGCTCTCACTACAATGAAATGGCTACTATGGGAACTAACATCATCACACATCTCAGCTTTCTAGTTAGACCCAATATAAGCAATTCAACACTGTTTAGGGCACCAGTATGCAGAACTATTTAAATACAACATTCTGGAATAGGCCAAAATAGCACATTTGTACTGCAGGAGAAAAATGCAAGTTTTTTTGTCCAGAAAAGTCTGGATTATGATATTATGATCCGTGTCTGTGGTGACAGTCGCAGGCTAGATGGAAATAAGCCACCGTGTTAGTGACACTGCTGACAGCAGGTGTCTGCCTAAATCGTCACTAGCGGTTATGCTGCATTCACTTGTAATCGGAAAACTCCCGATTTCCAACTTCTGAGTCAGGTTTATAGTAAGGTCAGAAGTGTAATAGGAACATGTGTGTGTATGGATTTAAGAGGGTAACATATATGGGACGGACTGGAAGTAGAGAAGTGAATTTGTTTCAATAAAATTTACAAACGAGCAAAAGAATAATACAATAAATAATAATATAATAGTCAACACACATAGTGACCGTGAACATGACAGGATTGAGGCTTTGAAAGAACAGGCTCACCTGCAGTTACATCTTACCGCAAAAGAGGCCGCTAGAAACAACGTATCTCAAATTTTATGGAGTACAACTTTAAGTGCCCAATATATTGCCAATCTGTTGGACAGAATTAGGACTGGGACCGCAACTTTTTGCAACTATCAATATTTGTAAATCTATAGATTTATTTAGCTTTGCTAGCTGTGTGGTTCTATGGCAATGTCTATTATTGGTCACTTTCTGTCATGACTGAAATATCTCAACCATCAGATGGATCGATATGACATTTTTGAAACAAGAGGTTTTGAGAACAGAGAAATATCTGACTGAGTCACATTATAATCGAGCAGTCTGATGAGTGTAGAGGTCAGTGTGGTTGTACTGTAGCAGCAAGAAAAACAGTCAACAATAATGCAAAATGCCATTGAGTTCTGGCGCTCTGGATTCATTCTGCTCACCGAAAACCCCAACATCGGATGAGATGCCGGATGTATGGCTTTATCCAACCTCTGTTTATCCAGTGCGCCAGACTAATGTTGCCCTGATGTCAAATTCTTAATGTTAGGAAGCCGGCCATATTATCTGGCTATTGTTTTGTTGCAGCTGTTTGCATTACTCAAGAGTCGAATAAAAAAACGCCCTGCAGTAATTTACTACTGTTTTGTTCCTGGTGTTTGGTTTTTCTTGTGAAGCATAAAGGGATAGATAAGAATAAGATCAGAATCAGAAATACTTTAATAATCCCAGGGGGAAGTTATTTTTGTTACAAAACTCCAGATATACAAACAACAAATATTATACAGACTAATAAAAAAAAAACAACATATGTTAGAAAAACCGAATCAATATATATATTTATACATATATATATATATATATATATATATATATATATATATATATATATATATATATATATATATAGTGTATATATATATATATATATATATATAGTGTATATATATATATATATATATATACACACACACACATATATATTAAATATCAAATTCAATTCACAGCAAGAAATTAATATTTAAAGTAGTGTAGTATACGTATACAAGATCAAAAATACCAGACTAATGTGCAATATAACAGAATATCTATAGTTGAGTTTGAATCACAGAGAGGAGGTGACAGACTTTCCAAGGGATGCATTATATAGTTTAATGACCACAGGCAGGAAAGATTTCCTGTGGTGCTCTGTGGCGCATCTGGGTGCGAGGAGTCTTCTTCTGAAGGTGCTCCTTTGCTGGGCCAGTGTGTCGTAGAGAGGGTGGGAGACATTGTCCAGGACAGACAGGAGCCTGGACAGCATCCTCCTCTCTGCCATGGTCGTCAGGGTGACTACAGCTGCATTGCATTTCATTGTGCAAACCTATTTTGTACAATGACAATAAATTAACCTTGAAAGGGAAGGAGGGAGGAACAAAAGAGCAAGTACGAGAGGGAGTGAAGGAAGTGTTATCATGCTAGCTAGCACAGAGTTATTTTAACTAGATTAGTGTCTATGGGTCTCTCCTAATCCTTGCTGTTTTCCTTTGCTCCTTTTTTAACTTTTCTTTTCTCAGATTTTCATTCTTTCTTTTTAGTTCATTTTTGTCACCCTCTCAATTGTGTTTCCCTTGTTTCTGCACCAATTCCCCTCAGTCCCTTCCTCATGGTCTCTTCATCCGTCTTCATTTTAACTTATTGCTTTCTCCCTCATCCTACCCTCTTCTTTTCAGCTATATAACTTTCATTGTCCCACCCTCTCAAATCCTCTTCCTTGCTTGTCATATCATTTTTTCTTTCTTTCCTTCTCCCTCTCCCTCTCCTTGGCTTTCTCTTCGCCTTGAAAACAATCATGAAAATGTAATGTGTATTTGAACAGTGGTAAATAACAGTCATTTTTTGCCATTATGATAATTACCATAAACAAACAAGACCATTTCTGGAAGGTTTGCATCGCCCACTGACCTCCACAGAGCAATTTTTTCCAGCAGATTCCAGCTGAGGGCTGCCACAAAATGCGCAGGACTGTTTCAAAGGGATATAATGCTTTTTTTGAAGTCTATATTGAACCAAAGTGTGCTGAGTTGCTGGTAATGGCAGATGGCGGAGGGAATGATGGAGAAAATTACCTTCAACATGTTCATCCTTTCTGCATGTTTATCGAAAAAGTGAAAAATGTTATAACTGGTTTCCTTGTATTTTATTTTTGTTTTGTTTTTTGTATATTCAAAAAGCAACAACAGCTTATCATTTTAAAATAAAATGATACAGATGTGCTGCATAATAGGATTCCAAGCCTCCGCTAATTTGCAACCCCTGTTCCGCATAGACTTGGTCTTTACGAGTATGCATTTATGTTCATGTTTATGTATCAGCTCCTCTGTCTGTGTGTACGTATTCATGTGCATGCAATAGTGCATGTTCAAAAGTCAGCGATTGCAGGTTTGGTTTTGTTTGAGCCAGTGTTTCACCTCTAAATTAACGTTTTCAGATCAGTTTGTGTTTTTATTTCCACTGGTACTGTAGTTCATCCCAAAATATATTCCTTTTACTGAAAAAGAGTGGAAGCTGCCAACCTTAAATAATGCTTTACCTCCACAGTTTTGGAAAATCGAATTCAAATATATACAGGGCTGTTGTATTGCGCACTAGTCTCTCCCCACCTACGATACTGTGCAGAGGTGTGGGGACACACTTATAAAGGCAACATACATCCCCTGCTAATACTCCAAAAAAGAGCTTTGAGTATTCTACATCATGCCAATTATAGGGCTCATACAAATCAATTATTTATTAAATCAAAAATACTCAAATTAAATTATTTAAGTATTGCACAGTACAAATGATGTACAAGGCTGCCAACAAAAGCCTCCCTCACAACCTGCAAATACTATTCGAAGACAGAGAGGAAGGACACAATCTGAGAGGGAATGGGATTTACAGGCAGAGAAAGGTACAAACTACGTTAAAGTCCTTTACCATGTTGGTCACGGGTGTCAGTGGAATGATCTGAATGAGGAGGTCATAAAATAAGCAAAACTGAGTGTTTTCAAAAAGAAATATGTAAATATGACTATTAATCGCTACAGAATGACCCAGGATGAGGGTTGATAAAAGGTCAAAGGCAGGAGTCAGCAGACACTGTGTTGAGACGAGATGGGAGTAAAAACAAAAACCACTTGTACCCAAACAATAGCTGAGACTAAAAAGCACAGTACGAGGTAAATGTGACTTGTGCTTAAGCAAGATGTTTTTTGTCCTTTTTTTCATTTCTTTTATAATGTGCAACAACAATGTCATCAGAAAAATGGTATGATGAAGATAAGCTTTTGCTTCTCCCGCGTTCCCTTTTCGGCCATGTGAATTGTATGATTTAAACTAAGATAATGTGTGATGATTGATCTAACTGACATGCCCGAAAATATCAAATAAGTAAATACAGCATATAGGCTATGAAAATGTGTGGCTGGTCCTGAATTTACAAGAGCAAAACTCCAATGTTTGACCGCAAGTGAAAGCAGCATGAGATGATGCTCACACCATCTAAATAAGACGTTGTGACGATGGGAGGACGATGTGGGATACACAGAATGTCATGAACAGATTTTATCTCCATAAAATATGACAAACACGGCTGCAGATGGAGAGTGGCGGGTTGTTTTGTTGAAGTGCGTTTTGTGTAGTAATAGTAACTCATGTTTGATTTAGCTCAACATCTGAGATCAACACCTCTGACATCTGCAGACCACTTCTGCAGACATGTCCAAATTTTAGATCAGACATGCAAGGCTTGTCTAGTTGGATATCCATCCATTGCTTATTAGTTATTCCATGTATTTGTCTTCTTAACTCCATGGCCGCTCGTATGTTTCTGCCCCCTATTAATATACATACCTGTATGTGTGTGCGTGTGTGTGTATGTGTGGCAAAGGGCGTGTGTGTGTGTGTGTTTCGAGACGATGAAGTGTAGTGTGAGTCCCTGCAGAGCCCCGGGCTGCTATGAAGAGAAGGATGGGCACTGACTTGTAAATTTGTCTTCAAACACACACTTCTACACAGAAAGACCCACTACAAACACACACTCACACACTCTCCCCACATCACATCACACCCCCAGGGAAAAAGGGAGGCTTTCAAGGCGACTGCAAAACCCCCAGTCAACTAGAAAAAGGGATATATATATATATATATATATATATATATGTGTGTGTGTGTGTGTGTCTGTGTGTGTCTGTGTGTGTCTGTGTGTGTCTGTGTGTGTCTGTGTGTGTGTACATGCACAACCTAAAGCTGTGTGTTTGTGTGTTCATAGATAAGTGTGAGTGTTTAAAAAAGAAAGAGACAAATAGACAGAGAAGTGGAGAAAACACAACGAGAAAGGGCACACGTGGAGTTTCCAATTCCGCTCTAATCAACTGCTGCGCTACACTCCATCCATCATTTGTCTCTTGCTTTTGGCTGAATAATTACACCCAATGCATTATGATAGATAATGTGTTGTGCAGTCCATAAAGTGGCCGTAATGCTACAGAGACTATAGAGCCTAATTGGTGCTGTTGCACGGTGCAGTTCTCCACTAGATAAATAGACGACTATTATCATAGAACACGGAACCATTTTGTCGTGATAAGTGATGGATAAGGGCCTATAAAGCATTTGAAAAGTGGAACACACTTTGCTGTCCTTGGATGAGAGTATTCACCCTTAGTCCTGTCTATTTGTCAATTTTGGCCATTTCTCTGTCAGTGCTTCTTTCCCTCTCTTTATGGTCATCCATTTAGTGACAAATTGCTTACGTCTCTCTGTCTCTTTCTCTTCACAGGGAGATGAAGTACTGACTGTCATTAAAACTAAGGCTCAGTGGCCGGCATGGCAGCCACTCAACCTGTAAGTATCACTCACTGTCAGTTTCAATAAAGGGAAAAGGCACTTCTGTGAGAAATATAATTGAAAAAATGAAATAAAAAAGCAATCAGGAAATGGCAGTGAATTGGCCATGTCAACCTTGAACAGAAGTTATTGTTTTTGCTGAGAAATTAGAATATACTGTATATTCTCTGTGTTTGTTTTGACTTGTGTACTTATGAATTTGTCAGTACAGTGAGTTGATTGGTGCAATATATGTGTGGACAGGTACTAAAAATAAATTATTATATCACATCACTTCCAACACGCAGCTGGGGGCCACCGTTGTTAACTGTTGTTAAGTCCCATCTGTCATCTCAGCCCATACAGTATGGTGACTCACATTTTCTGTGTCATTACTGAATTCATTGTGTAACATATGGAATGCTGAGGACGACAGTTTGTTTGTCCTCTTAATGTTCTGATGGTCCATCGGTGGTAGTGCAGACTTTTTCTCATATTTCAGATGTGTAGTGGCTCAGTGTTAAAGTTATAGCGACTATGTTGGTATCATCTGAAACTAGACAATTGGAATCCATTGGTATCAAAAAAATGCTAGCATGTAAAGAAAGCGCCAAAGTTAAGCCCTGAGGGAACAAAAAACTAGCACGGCCATTTTCAAATGGGTCCCTTGACCTCTCACCTCAAGATATATGAAAAAATGGGGTCTATGGTTACTCATGTGTCTCCCCTTTACAGACATGCCCACTGATAATCCCAGTCAGTTTGGGGTAAAATGCAGTTTTACTTTTGCATATTCTATAGAGTATTTGAATATTTATACTTTGGGCCCCTTAACAGTCTTGACATTGCATATTGACTGGACATTTTTGTAGATTTAATGAGCCCAATGGTAATCATGTGCTATGATGTTAGTTTACTAGACATTTCATTGTAGTTTGCAACTTGAGCTCACTGTCATATATAATATAAAATATGCTGTTGTGACCTCTAAAATGATCACAGCCTCATGAATACAACCACCAACTAGAGACCTAAGGCCATTCAGAGGATGGATAGCTTTCCCAGGGATATTGAAAATAAAAATGAGCAGTTTACACAACAGAAGTGCTTGACATCTAGTCACCAAAAATGAAATAAGTAAAAAATTAATTGTTACAGAAATTTCCAAATGTCATGAATGTATTTCAGGTGTGTTCCTTGAGGTCTGGCTGTCTTCATGTGGTATTTTGGAGGGATTTTGACAATTTTGATCAATTCACAAGTGGTTAAAACTTCACAAGTGGTTAAAACTGTTAAATTTAGCACCACATTTGTTTAACAAATTTTATCAACTTAAACATTGCTGCAACAACTTATGAGACATCATAGAGCAAGCAAATGGGCATAATTTACTTCCATCAGAATTTTCAACATTTGATAGGTGCCTAACCAAAACGCAATGTTTATTACAGATTTATTCCTAAAAGAACTTGACACACAATGCTGAGCTGTGTCTCAATTTGATCTTCAGGTTCCCAGATGATGTACACCACTTCTATGTGACATTTGCTGTTGAACTGATGTCTCCCCCTAAACATACCCTGTCCCCCACCCTCACCTCTCATGAAAAAGGGACTGAATGCTAAGAGTCTATCCTCTATCATTGCAATAGGACAGGATGCAAGAGAGATAGCAAACCCTAAGTAGGCCACTTTCTTTGTCTAATAGGGACACAACCATGAGTTAAAATAGGATGGGGGTGTTGCCACGGCGGAGTTTTCATAACATTCTGTCATTAGACCTGCCAGTTTCTGGTCTATTTATCTCCCCACCTTACCATCCACCTATAACTCTGCCATCTATGCCGTCTTACTGACTGACAAGTGCACTGAGCCCGCTTCAGGTGGCAACCAGCGTTACACTGCCCACCTAGACCGAGGAAGATCTGTATTGGTACCTTTTAGGAAACCAAAAGGAACCCCTGTGAAAGTTCTGATGTCCGCAACTTCTTACATCACCTTATTTAGGTCTATGTTTTCTACAACTACAAGGAAAAGTAATTGTGTGAATTATGTAGACCAACAAAAGTGTAAAATTAGATACATTGTTGAAGATGTGCTCAGCACCCTTGATAGCCCCAGTCCAAATGAACCCGTCTGTAGTGTATATTTACTTACACAACACATCAATATTTATCTCTGACCAGTGGAGGTTATTACATTTTAAATGAAATTGACCTTAAACATGTAGTCCACACTAGGAGATGTCTTGATCATTTATTCATCATGTTTTCAGCAGAATTGTTTAATACAAAGTCCATTATCCTGTCTGCAGTATGTTGGTGTCTTCATCTTCAGTTGAAGGATCACATGAATCTCTGTTGGTTGAGGGTTTAAATGTTTGTTCTGGTGCCCGAGCTCAAAACAAGGCTGATTTTCTCATCTCATTAGGGTTGATATTTTGGCCCAGAAAACAATGTGTCCATTTATTTTTATTTTTCCTTCAAGCCAAGATTTTTATTTATTTTTATTTATTTTTTTAAAAAAAGCATAGCATATTCAGTTTGGTTTGAAATGGACACAGATGAACAGCATTATTGCACAGTGATCCATAAATTACATAAATGGCAAATTCTACATTATTTTGGACATGCTTAAGTATGATCAATGGAAATAATTCAAGACACATTTTATTTCTTTGTTACAGAACTCTTTAATGATACAACCTTCCCATGAATCACAAGTAGTATCAAATTCTTAATCAGCAGGATTTCTGACACACTCCATGGATTATAAAATATAAAAGAGATCCAAAAAGTTTTGCACTGAATTCTATTCAATTCAATAAAATGTTGCTTTTCTAAAAAACATAGTCTTAATTGTTCTATCATTCCAGTCTTTGTGCTGCTCTTGTCTGAAAAGTCACACACTCTGGCATTCTGCACAGTCTTTGGAATTAGTTCAAGAGCAATTAGAAACGTATCACAGTTTTAGCCCTCAGCACTGCATGAGCATGTGACCCCCCCCCCCCCACACACACACACACACACACACACACACATGCACACGCACACGCACACACACACACACACACACACACACACACACACACACACACACACACACACACACACACACACACACACACACACACACACACTAATGTACTGTATCTTTTACCAAACATCTGTTTAATTATTCCTCCTAGCGCTGTCTGTCATTTGCGATATATTGTGCCACAATTATTTTTACTAATGAGAACATTCACTCACTCAGACATGCACACACACTTTCCATTTGTGCATGCAAAGTTGTCAAGTTATTCTTAAAGTTGTGTTTGCACTTATGTCTTGGTTAAGACATGATAATTAAGGTACCAAGGACTGTTTTCCATACAGGAAATTCAAATTGCCCTTTTATTATTGTCACATTAATTCTATTACTTTCAGCAGTTTTTAGACATTCAGAGAGAATATGTCATTATGGGCTATTTATTGCCACTAATTGGGTATTTCGGAGCTTCAATTATCCAGCAATTAGAAGAGTGTGACTCAGGTCAGAGGTCTTGACATCAGAGCTAGCCATTTTGCACGTAATTAACTAAAAATACATTAGAAGTATTGAGATAGAGGAAAATGTTTTTCCTGAGATGAATACAAAGTTCAAAACATATTGAGAGCTGTCTCCATTAAAAATATATTTAAAATTGAATTTAGATATCTATACCATTTGTTTGTTCATCAATTTAATTTCATCGGTTTATTTTATTTTTTATTTTCCCACCTCTGTAACCAGGCGAGCGGCTCCATCAGCAGAGTTTTCTGTGGACCGGACCCGTCACCTGATGTCCTTCCTCACCATGCTCGGGCCCAGCCCAGACTGGAATGTGGGGCTGTCAGGGGAGGACCTCTGTACCAAGGAGTGTGGCTGGGTCCAGAGGCTGGAGACAGACCTCATTCCCTGGGATGCAGGCACTGACAATGGTGTCACATATGAGGTAATCTTTACTTATTTCACTGGTTAGTTTAAAGGTATGTTGGCAGTGGTAGGAACACAAGTGGTGTGATATCCTGGAGAGGCTTGCAGTTGTGTCACAGCCCATCAAGGTTGTTGCTTTTATGGTGTTTAAGGTGCACTGATGTAGTGTAATTGTTATAAAGCTGTTGCTATGGAAAAAACTGAAAATTAAAGCATATTGCATGTTATTATATGGGTTATTGCTCACTAGCTGTTGACAACAAGCAACATTTATTCAAACATCCACATCAAAGCACAGTTCACTTCCGCCTGTCTGTTACTGTGACAAAGCACTTCTCTGTTTTGCTACATCCTTGAAATGAAAGGTGCTCATCCATATTCACTGTATGGAGACTTCAACAATGTATTTATAGTTTGCATCTTCATGAATAAGCAAGAAGCTTCCTGATATAACTTGGCAAATACCATAACATAAAACCAGACCTTTGTCAATTTGACTTATTACTTAAAACTTAGTTTTTAAACATTGATGTATGATTGTCTGTTCTCCTAATTTTAGCCTTTTATCAATGTCTTTAGGTGGTCTCCTTATCCCTCTGTCGCACACATTATTTATTATGTAGTATGTGTTTTCTAAATTATAACATGTTGTGATCATTGGACACTAATAATAAGCTGTACTTAACATATTCAAAATTAATCCTAGATTAGACAGCAGTATGTCTGGTTCTTGGGCGATTTGAGAGTTGTAGTTGCGTGTGTATTGTGCTATATGTATATGAATGAGTCTTTGTATATGTCGATTAGTAGTTATGCAACTCTACGCTGCTTGGACATTGCTGTTTCTTTGGTCCTTGTAGGGTCTTTTAAACTACAGTTTTCAAGCTGATAATGCCTCATTCTCTGATAATTGTTCCCCTGAAAACACAACGTGTCTCTTTTCAAGCCTGTAAATGTTCTCATTTCTCCAGGTCATCGTTATCCCCAAAAACTTTTCAGTCAAAAGCTACTGGACTTGGTTATTTGTCTAGGAAGATGTTTCACCTCTCATCCAAGAGGCTTCATCAGTTCATGTATGCATCTGACCAGGCTGGGATTGGTCCAACTGTCTGGTGTGGAGATCCAGGTATTTAGCCTCTCACAAGGCAGATGATGTCACTGGAACTCTTTGTGCTCCAATTGTCAACGACCGTCGTTGGAGTGACAGACGTTGGTGGGAAGTTGGTTTCGACTTCGTTAGTGCTCTCCTGTGTTATAATGACAGTCGTTGGAGTCACATGAGGCTTTTGTGAACAGGTAGAGGTTAAACACCTGGATCTCTGGGTTTCAGTGACATCATCGGACTTGTGAGAGGTTAAATACCTGGATCTCCACACCAGTTAGTTGGACCAGTCCCAGCCTGGTCAGATGCATACATGAACTGAGGAAGCCTCTTGGATGAGAGGTGAAATGTCTTCCTAGACAAATAACAGAGTTCAGTAGCTTTTGACTGAAATTTCTTTGGGGATAAAGAATAGTGTGTTTTTGTTTGCAGACATTACAAGTAAATTAATAGTTTGTAATTGTCTCCAACAAGTGATGGATGTCCTCTGTTTGGTCTCATGCCACACAAGGGAAGAAACTTTTAATGAACTTGTTACTACAAAGAGAACCTTTAACATTGTTGTCACAGCATTTTAGATGAGGATAATACTTCATATCTGCTCTAATACATTCTTTGTAGACGTTTTCCTTTTGTCTTATTCAGTACTTCTGCATATATTAAATCCAAATGGTTTGAAACGACACTGTGAGTTAACCTGTTAGAACAAAGAGAATGATTCATGTTCGTCACATTTTTTTTATTATCTTTTGACTCTGTAGAGTTTTTTTTTATTGTTTTGTTTTAAGCACTAACAGTACATGGACACACATGCTATTACACTGCTGAAAATAACGGCATTGGATCTCTTATTTAGCAGGTGTTATAATCGTTATGCACGAGGCATAGTGAGATCAAACAAAAAAGACCCCCAGCCAGATGGCTAATGGGGAATGCAGTGATTGTATGTAACTTTTTCAGGCCCTTGAAACCAACCTACATCTCCCTTCTGGATGGGACAACTATTGTCGTGTTATTACTTTTTATTGATTCTAGTTTGCATGCCTAAAGTACTACTGCTCTCCTGTCCCTTCCCTCAAGAGAAATAATGTTGGTCTCTTTATATGCCTGTTTTCCAGACATGCAGACACTATAGCAATTGGATTAGTATTCTTGTCCCACAAATAATCCCTGTGTCCTGAATTTTTGCTGTTTAACTTTGATTACTCTTTCGTTTGCTCAGTGGAAGACTCAGACTCCCTTCGCTCAGGCGTGTTTGATACTCAGTATACGAAAGCAGATGTTTTTTCTTGGGGACACTAATCATTTCAACAACAAGTGCACAATTTCAACAATGCTAATATGGGAGGGTACGAATAGTCCCCCTTTAAATTAGCATTCATTTTGAGTTGTGGTTGTTTCAACCTTTTGAATATTATGGCCATATATAATGGCCTCTGAAAGACACATAGTCAGTGGACCTGCCCTGTTGGAACGTTAAGAGAAAAAGTCTGGACATGCCCCTGCTGGGCACAGCTGACCATAGTTATGAGAGTGAACCAAAACTGTAAAACTAAATGTCTGTAAATCCAAAACAATAATCTGAAAGGCGATAATCCACTCCACAGTCCTTAGAGTCGGTTGATGATTATTTGTAGGTTTGTCACGACAATGGATGAATGAAAATACTGATCATAGCAGTTTTAACATTTAAATACATTTGCTCACTTACCTTCTTACCCTATTTTGGCTTCTTTCAGTCACCGAACAAACCCACCATTCCCCAGGAGAAGATCCGACCCTTGACCAGTTTGGACCACCCCCAGAGCCCATTCTATGACCCAGAGGGAGGGGCAATTACCCCTATAGCCAAGCTGGTGGTGGAACGCATCGCTAGAAAGGTACAATGTAATATGTAAAAGTAGGTTTACAAACATAGAGAATGTTTTTTCACCAAAAACAACCCATACTAGCTTTATACAAAACTTTCATACATGTGCATGTTGCCACACGTAGACTATCGAGGGACCACTCAGACCTGTAAGATGATGATAACGTGACAGATGGACACAAAGGATTCAGTAGCTTACTTTTTGGTAGCATTTTGGGTTAAATGTACTATAAAACCACAGTAGTTGTACAAGTTGTACTGTAAGAACTGAGATAACTTGTTTCTAGTGGCTTCTTTGGTAATAAGATGTAACTGCAGGTGAGCCTGTTCTTTCAGGGCCCACCATCTTGTCACATCCACGGTTTGTGTTGACTTTTTTTCTTTCTCTCTTTTGTAAACTTCAATTGTTAATATATAGAAAACAATTGCTATTCAATTGCAATCGTAATATTTGTCAGAAAAACTGCATTTACATTTAGATATTTTCCTCACATTGTTTATCCCTACTCTAAACATGTTGCCCCAACACACAGAACTCATGACATACCATCACATACACAGTCAATGGTGGTTTAAATAAGATAACATTGTGTAGTCAAAGCTTCATGCTTAAAAATAGTTTCATCTTGTAACATTTGTGAGTGTGTGTGAGTTAGTGTGTGACCTCAGTTTTCCTTGTGTGTGCAGGGAGAGCAGTGTAATGTGGTCCCAGACACCATAGATGACATTGTAGCTGATATTGGACAGGAGGAGAAGGAGAAAGGTACAGTACAGCGCACACGCACACACACACACACACACACACACACACACACACACATACACACACACACAGATTTACGGTTTGTGCTGCAAGGGCCGGTGATAGGGTCAGTAGACACAATCATTTTAGGTCATAGAGTGCTGCAGGAATGAGTCCTATAAGGTCTGTGGTCAACACAGGCCTAAGATATTTACCGTTTTGTTGTACGACATAAAATTTGTCAGTAAATTTTTGTGAATTTTGAAGCTTTTACATGTCTTGAAAAAGGTAAATAACAAGTGGCTAATGAGACTACAGAAATCATCTTGCTATACAAGCAAAGTCAGTTGGGTGTTAGCCTTAGAGCGTACTCACACTGTCCTTCCGTACCGCGACCCGGACTTTAGGGTACTTGTCCCCCCTCCCTCCCCCCCCGCGCCCCAGCCTCGTTTGTACTCACACTGCCAGGGCCGGCCAATGCTTCTTGCTGTCCATACGCCATCACGCCGTAACACGTCACACGCATTGATCGCGTGTGTGTGGCTTTGTTTAAAAATCTTTCCACAGACCTCTGAGTTTTTGTGCGTCTTGTCGACTGTTTTTGAATATTTTCATCCGACCAAATCTGCAGTAGACACTCCACCTCCGCATCACACCAACATGAACCTTTCACCGCCATTGTTGTTGTTGGTAAATGTCCGCGCATGGTCCGTCCTTCTATTTACATGTCCGAACAGGCGGACATAACGCTACTGCCGTAGGGCTCGTGCTCGTGCTCGCACACGTGCGCACGCTCGTGCTCGTACATGTGCAAACGGCTCCACTAAAGCCCACCTCTTTCAAGCAGGCCGTGGACGGTCCGCTGGCCGCAGTTGTGCGCGGAGCGGGTGCACTCACACTGCTTAAAGGTACTAGGCTTTAGCTGAAAAAACGGTTTTGGCCCCGGCCAGAAGGACAGTGTGAGTACGCTCTTATACTCTGGCGATGGCATTTACGCTTAAAAAAACCCATAAGGTGTTCTTTATTTTTGAAGAGTATCTTGCTGAACAATACATATACCTGTAAGTATCATAAACTCGCCCCAGAGCTTATTTTCTGCAATAATCCAGTTAATATAGCTTTGTAGCATATCCCTTCGGTGGACCAGGTCCAGAGTCTTGTCAGATGCGGGTTATGCACTGGGCTATACGACTTATTGGAGAAATGTATCTTTTTTTATCGATAGAGTTTTGTTTAGTTTTTTGTGGGGGTTTTTTTAAGTTTTTTTTTGATAGGACAGACAGGAAATGGGGTGAGAGAGAGAGGAGGAGACATGCAGCAAAGGGCTGCCTCGAGGACCTTCAGCCTCTCTACATGGGGTGACTACTCTAACCACTGTGCCACCGGCCGCCCCATCAAAAGAAATTTTTTAAATAAATATTAAAACACACACAGACCTTAAATGTCAATTGTTTCACCCTGATCATGCAGTGATCATGCAGTTTATGAGTAGGCCTTGTAATGCACCAAAACACCAAAACCTTTAATGTAACATTACTTAAGGGTAAAAATGATCATTTGGTTATTTGGTTCCTTCCTTAAAATGACCTCATTCAGACTGGTGAAATAAAAACATCCAAAATACACATTTGGGTGTTTATTTTACTATACATCTATTTATGTCTGTAGATTTCCAATGTTAAACAGGTGATAACGGCCTTGCTCTCTGCAGTGATTATCAGCTGTTCTCTTTCAAAGTCTTTGCATTACTTGCTTGTAGCAGACTTAGATAGTAAAGCTATAATTATATATCTCCAGAATAATAGGTTGTGAAGTAAAGTTGCTAGCTTAAGGTATGAAACTCCCTGAATGAAAATTCAACTCCAGACCTGCACAGACAAACCCTTTCCGTTACAGTTCTTCAGGGAAGGACCCCAAACAATTTACAATTGATTAACTTTTAGGGCTTGGCGTAGTGTTTAATTATTCATTCAGACCCCATCATTACATGTTATTGCATTCCAGTACTTCTTCGATTCACTCTGTTTGCATTCACTTTAACAGTGTAGGGATTCAGTGTCTTTTAATGCTCAAGGACACCAAGATAGCTCATTACAGACACAACTGGCCCAGGTCAGGTAGTCAGAATACACATCTGGCATGGCTCTGTCTCCACCCTGCTGTGAGAGGGACGGCGCCACGCTGCTGCGGAGCACGCCCTGCCCCTATCAAACATACTTTATATTCTGTGATGCATCACAGGTCCTGTCACTCTGGACCACGATATTTCAGTAGTACTGCATATGAAATCTGTTTGTGGCCGCTACCTGAGTTTTATCTGTAAAGTAGGAAATAACTTCAATGAAAGAAGGAACAGATAAAGTTTTCTCTTTCTGTCTTACTTTTTATCTCATGGTTGCTGCGGTTGAGGATAAAAAGAGAAAGACCACGACAGAACTGGACTTATTTCTCCAGTCAGACATAGTTAGTGCAGCCTTTAGTGCCGTTGGGTCCTCTCTGGGTCGTTAGATGTGTGGTTCATTTTCGCTGAGTTGAGCCATGTTGCGTGTACAGTTGTACTTAACCTCAGTAAAGTTTAAAGCCACACCTTGCGTTCATGTCTTCATTACTTCTCATCTCATGGTTGTTGCGTTTGGAGGATAAATAGAGAAAGACCCCGACAGCACCGGACTTAATTCTCCAGTCAGGCATAGTTAGGGCAGCTTAGTGCCGTTGGGTCCTCTCTGGGTCGTTAGATGTGTGGTTCATTTTCGCTGAGTAGAGCCATGTTGCGTGTACAGTTGTACTTAACCTCAGTAAAGTCACACCTTGCGTTCATGTCTTCATTACTTCTCATCATATCTTTAAGAAAAAAAATACATTCACTGTGATGTCACATTACATGGAAGGTTCTCCAAGGGTGAAATAGGCACTGACGTATATTATAAACGTGATATCCATATACAAATACTGGCCCTCATTTATCGAACAAACGTACGGCAGAAAAACGTGCGTACGACCATTTCCAGGCAAACTTCGGCATTTATCAATTTGGACGTGAGCGGGAGCTACGATCAAATCTCACGTCAGGTCTGAGATCGTGTACGCATATTTGAGCCTGTGTATTTGCGGTGCAGCTGAAAATAATGAACAAACCTCAGCTGTCATTAAGTATAAGCAGTCACATATTAAGAACAGATCAAAATGGATTCTTAAAACAAATTTTAAAAAAGTGTGGTTGGATCAATTGATTGAACTCATGTGCGTCTGAAGGCAACATCCATGAATGATTACGCATTCATCGATCGCAAAAACTACCCCTCGATAAATGTACAGGTGGTTTGAGATGCCAAGCTATCGCTTTTAAACGTGGTGGCCAGGTGGCCGGGGGGAACACAGGATTCTTTTATATTTCAAAACAGCTCGGCTCCAGCCCCCCACGACCCCGACAGGGACAAGCAGTTGAAGATAAATGAAAACGAAAGCGCACTGCAGAGCCAAAGTCATCTCCTCGGTTGGTGGCTACCCTCGATAAATTGCATTAAATCAAACAAGATATCAGATGATTAACATCTTGGTATGGTTCTTCTAGGTGACAAAGGTTATCCTCTAACGGAATACCTAATAACCCCGTTGGCAAACCCCGCTACAGAGCAGGAGCGCAGGTTAAGCAGTGCGCACACACGCACATGGGCCACAGTGGAGCGCTGCTTCGGGTTGACTGCCTCCGTTATTCTTTTCCATACAGCGTTTTTTTTGGGCCCCTTTTATTCCACTCTTAAGACTGCCAAAAAGCACATTTTTATTTTGCTCCATCTCAGATGTCAGGATGCCGGTCTCTGTGTCGGAAAAGTTTCTTTTCTAAACAGTGTTTCTTCTCTCCATGTTTGACCTCAGTGGGTGAGGCCTCCGAAACAGGAATATTTAAGGGCGTACCATGTTAATGACGATCGAAATCAGCCGCCGCATTTATCAAGGCCCGCTCATTCGTACGCTGAGATTGGTCCGATACTAATGTTTCATAAATCACACGTGGGTCCTTTCCTGCGACCAATTCTGCGCTCAGATCTGCGCCCGTTTTCACGCAAGATTGATAAATGAGGCCCAATGTGTTTTAGC
Source organism: Echiichthys vipera (assembly GCF_963691815.1). Classification (NCBI taxonomy): domain Eukaryota; kingdom Metazoa; phylum Chordata; class Actinopteri; order Perciformes; family Trachinidae; genus Echiichthys; species Echiichthys vipera. The sequence goes on along the minus strand of NC_139832.1, from coordinate 27,502,412 downwards.
AAACACCCGGTTCATGTTTTTTATGAACTTAACAAGGATACATATGCAATACTATATGCAAAATGTTCCCTGTCATCATAGTTTATTATTTCACCTACAGTATCCACACCTCTCAACTAAAGCATCAGCATGATTTCATGAACATGCTGCAGAAAGTCAAAGAATTTGAATAAAGGCACAGTTTAATATTGTGTGAAAGACGTGTATTTGTATAGTGTTTATTTCTTACAGAGAGTTAGATGAGGATATTGACACCACTTTTCAGGTCTGTCAATCCAAGAGGCAACTAACTTAGTTTAGCATGAATAATTATTTCCTTACAAAATCACAACTGCTCTTTTTAACATTTCTGTTTGTGTATGGAAGAGTGAGCTTTAGACGTGTTGGTATGTGTATATATACAGTATATATAGTTACAAGATGAGCTGCTCCCTTCCTCATTAGTAACCTGCAGACGGAGTAAACATGACAGACCCGTGCGTGACGGTATTTTTGTTGTACATCGGTGCTCTGTGCCTATATTTTAAGTGGCCCTGGGTAGAGTGCAGGGTTTTCCCCACGCAGCAGAATTCTTAATAAGAATCTCCTGTCCTAATGAATACCCTCCTCAGTCAGTCATAGAACATTTGCTTCTTTCCCTCCTCCTTATTCCTCCTCTTTTACTCTACCTGTCCTCTCTTTCTCCCTCTGTTCCCCTCTTCTAGTTCTAGCTGGTCCCCTTTGTCTGTCGGGAGCTTCATTGCTTTCACTTACATATCAGCTCAACTCCCCTCTTACCTTCCTCTCTGCCTCTCCAGCTCCTTTGTTCCCTCATTCTCCTCTGTCATTACACGTTATTCCAGAGAATTGGACCTACTCAGGTTTGTCCCTGAGGCCTTACGGTATATTCTCTCTCGCCTGTCCTCTCATTTTCTCTGCCTCTTTGAACCCCAAGAGAGCATTTTTAATTGAAGTCAGTACCCTTGCTACTTTTTGTAGCTCTGCTACCACTGATAATTGGGTAGACATTCACAAAGCACTCTCTTCTCTCTCCCCCATAGATGTCACTCTGTGGCCTCTTGTAGTTTAGTACCTGCAGTAATCACCTTTGGATTCAACTTTAAATAATCACTAGCTTTTTCCGTTTGCATATTTTTATGCACATTTTGAAATTTCAGTAAAATTCGATGAAACTTTCTTTCTTGTTTGAGGCCTAGTTCAAAGATGGGTGTTGTCAGAGCAAGGTCACATGAAGTAGGGGGGTAGAAAGTTGGTGTTGCACCTGGTGTGATCCCATCACAAGATGGTCTCTAGTAATTACTTGTCTGTGTCTCTGGACCTCCAGACAGCCTGAAGCTTGGCCAATAAAAGCTGACATGAACAGAACAATTAAAACTGAACCAAAATCCTGAAGAGCAGGACTTTTTTTCTCGTATATGAGCCAGATGGCCAAAGCTCAGGTTAAAAACTTTTACTTCTTCTACTCTGTTAACTGTCACGCGTAGCCTATAGAACCCACTTCTGACCAAACTATGCTGTAGCCTTGTTGATTTTCTCCAAACCACTTGATGGACACACACCTAGTTTGCATTTATTTTTTGCAGCATTTCAAAAGTTTGCTTAAAATTTTGTTGACAACTGAATGGAAACACATCTAATGTGAGCCCAGTCCCCCACTCCTCACCCGTCCTCTTACTGTGACAAATCAGTTCAGCTGCTGTTGTGGAATGGAAAAGGAAAGGAAGTTTTGTAAGCAAATTTAACTGAAAAAGATGACCACATGATTCCAGTCATAAGCTGAATGAGCAGAATACTTTCTCCTTTTATTTGGAATCTCCTGCATTTAGTTAACATCCCTGTGTGTTTCTCTCTTAGACGACACACCCGAGACATGTATCTACTCAGGCTGGTCTCCCTGGTCAGCCTGTAGCAGCGCTACGTGTGAAAAAGGCCGCAGGATGAGGCAGAGGATGCTGAAGGCCCAGCTGGACCTCAGCGTGCCATGCCCCCACACTCAAGATTTCCAGCCCTGCATGGGACCAGGATGCAGTATGGAGGGTAAAAACACACACAGATGGACAGCGGAGAAGTGAGATTTGAGAGCGGGGCGAATCACAGTTGTGAATTCATGCATCTACTGGGAATATGTAGTCAGAGAAGTCTTTAAGCACTGTAATTTCTCTGTCAATGGTTGACAGCACTGTAAAGAGGTTTATTTATAGAATTATGTAAGAAAACAAGCATTCTCAGACAGTTTTCCTTCAATAAATGTTTTTTAGGATAATGCTGCATATTTAACCTTTAACCAGTGCGACACCAAAGTAACTAGCTAAAGCAGATATTTAATAGTAACTTTCTTTCCCAAGTAACTCATTGCTTTAATATAAATCATTGGTAAAGTAATTAAATTACTTTTGAGAGAAGTAGGTACTAGCTGTAAATAATTACCAATGTACAGTAAAATAGTGTAAACAGTAAAAATAAAACGTAAAATGGCGACATGGTCAAGATTGCAATCAGCTTCCACAGCACCTAATTTATCACCATACTGACTGACCACCGCTACTTTCCACCAAGGTATCTGATATGTACCGTCTTGCACTGTTTTATCGGACACAGTCAGTGTGAGCGACCAAAGTGATTGAAACCATAAAAGAGGCAGACACACAGAGGGGGAGAGAGAAAAATTATGAGACGGTTCAGACAGTGAAAACGCTTCAGCGACAGCAGTGAAGAACATTGCAATGAATTAAAAGAGTCATCACAAATTACTTTACAGTATTTCTTTATCAGTTTCCATCAGTTGCATCCTGCTTGAATGTATTTTTCTTGACTCTAAATAACTTTTAACAGTGCGATATAATTAAAGCGATATATAAAAGAAACATGCTGTACCATACTTTATCATGTAAGTCTGAGCAGATCTTCTTTGGATGTCGCTGGGCTGGTTCACATCTATAATCTTGGTAAATACCCCTATAATTAAAAATGTTGCAACTGTAATTTGACTGTAATTTGTGACAGGCTTACCATATATCCCCATTGTCATGTTCTTAATAGTATACAAACCCATTCAACTTCCTATGTATGTAGACACACTATACAGTATGTACATACACACAAACACCAATGTGCTTTGTTTTAGAGTACACTTCTGATCTTGTTGATAAAACAAGCTAACAATGTTAACTGGCTTGTTAGCTATCTTGCTAACTCCATCATGCATTAATGCTACACAGCAAATTTACTTAACAAAGTTGTCACAAATCCGCAAAGGCAGAGACTTATGCGACCAGAGAACATAGGGATGACCCCGTTTATAACCTAGGACAGTTGACTTTAACAGTTTAGATAACAAACACTGTCCTGCAGTTATTATGACACATGAACTAACCACAGAAAGCTGCTTCGTTCATTAAGTCATGGTGATGTACTAACGCAGGTGAACATAGGGGAAACACTGAAGACAGAGACTGAATGGCACAAAAGTCATAGCAGACGTTGTATGATTTAATCTCGCTCTGCTATCGTGGACAGGTGAGAACCATTATCATGGCCAACCAATATCGTCTACAATATACCATTTTTTTACGGCAAAACAATCAAAAAATGTAATTCTATTGCCTAAAAACAAACACACCGATGTCATTGTCCTATGCAGCACTTCATCACACAAATAAGCAATCAGAAAAGAAAGATTGCATTTACTTTGTTTTGTTGTTTCGTTAATCCTTTCAGAGTTGGGGCACTCATTCATCATCAAGAGGGGTGAGCCCTCAAAATAATAAGCAGATTATACATTAGTCATTTATTGTGACTAAAACAGACTCAGCGACTGTGGATGGTTCATTTGTGCTGATGGAATCTGTGGTGAAAACAAAGCTGCTGCCTCATATTTTTCACGGCTTAGTGGAATTTATTTAATCAGAAATGTAATTGTGTAGCCATAACACGACTATTGGGGTTTAGGATTAGACAGAGTGTGTAAGAAACAGGTAAAACAGAAGGAAACAGGTGGCACTTCTGTGATTACAAAGGAAGCCATGAGCTGACTTTGAAAGCAGATGTTGGCTGTAACAGTCCACACATATCTGAAGTTGATATGGTTACATCAAATCACAAAATACAAATCCCTAATCACACAGAATAAACATTGGTGATTGGATACCCTGATTACTTCAATGAAACATAAGATTATGAGGATCAGCTGTTAATGCTGAGCGTCCTCCTGCATCCAGAAGCAGGATTTGATTGTGCGTGTGTCGACACCACATGCTTTTATTGTTATTGTCAAAGATAATAGGGAGTGTGTATGTTGTGTATGTTCATGAACTTCATTAAGATGCAGAAAGTGTAGATGCAAAGACACAAACATATTTCACAAAGCAGAGATCCACGGTTCAAGTATACTATCTTACTCCAAGTATACAATCCCCCAACAAAAACACACATAAGCACAAACCCCAGGAGTTTGCTTTTGCCCAATTTCTGGTGAAGTTGTCAGTTTGGAACAAATGCTGAGAGGCAGCACAGTCAGAGTCTGTCTTCCCCTTCCTCACGCCCCTCACTCTCAGGCTGTCTACCATTCATCGGACAAGTGAAGCTCAGACCTTTCAAGGCTGAAGGAGCTTATGCTCTCTCTCTCACTCACACACACACACACACACACACACACACACACACACACACACACACACACACATACACAAACACACACACACACACACACACACACACACACACACACACACACACACACACACACACACATACTCCCACCGTGCCTGTTCTTATCGTCGATATATCAGACAGCAACAATGTTCCTCAGCACCTCTCCTTTGTTTTCATTTAGCGCTCCATTAGCATGCGGTGTGAGGTTGATAATTGTGAGGTTCATGCTGGGGCACGACGAGGGCCGACGCCTAGAATGATTTATATTCCTGGGAAACACTTAGGCTCTCTGGAGGCCTCGTCAAAGCTATAAAAGATAAGAGATACCTGTATCTTTTATTAATGATTAGTGATTAGTTGTGCTTCATTAGGCCACAAGCGGTAAACAATGTTGCTCTCAGTTGGAAGTCAGGGTGTAAGAGTCGGTGTTGTGGGTCAAAGAAAAGTCTATTATTTCTCAATAAAAATTCATTAATAAGGTCTGTTCTTGATTCTTCTTGACCCGCCTTTAAAATACTATCAGCACCAGGGGCTCCACTCTCAGAAGAGGTGTTTGAAGGAGACAGCATTAAAGGGCAGTTAGACTCGTATTGTGACTGTCCATAAATGAAGAATAGGGAGATCTTGAAGCGCCCCGCTGGCTAATAGTGTAATACATCAGAGTGGTCCCTTGTTAGGCCAGAGAAGCTGCAGTTCACTTTTCAGCTGATACCAGCTGGGGTCATACATATTGGCTTTCACTCCCTCAGCCCCTTGCTGTGAATAGGACTGTTGCCTACTGGCCTAAGGCACTTGCCTTATTAAAAGAGAGTTGAAGCAGTTTCTGAGGAGGAGCTTTTTGAAAATGGTACCTTCAACCTTGAGACGACACTGGAATCCAAGCAGCTGTGAGAGAAAATTCTGGTGTGGTGTAGGGAGAGTGTTCTGTAAACGGAGGGCCTGGGTTCAAGTACTCCTGTCAAGCATCCTTGCTGAAGTGTTGACTTCTTACTGAAGCTTAAGTTGCTCAGTTGGGAGAGCATTAGAATGAGGCCCTGTTTAGACAAAGACGATCTAGAACAGAAACGCAAAAGTGGCGTTGCGTTCTCACTTTTTATTCCGCGTTTAGACAAGCGTCTTTGGGGGGAAACCTGCGTGCATACGGTGACGCAAAAAAGTGTGAAATTTTAGTATGCATGTCAGGTGTCTAGGTGGTGCCACACAACACCACCCAGAGGTCGTGCGTGTGAAAAACTTCCCTCTACTTCTCTCCCTAACAGTGGAGATGCTGTACAATGTGACAGGGATCTGCAGCACGGTCCACAGCCTTCCATCACCTAGTCCGACACGTTTGTTGTTGTTTACCTGTTCTCTGCACATGGATGTTACATGAACACGCACGTGACATAAGCCATCGTGAGCAGATCAGAGCACACTTTTGTGTTTTTACCCCTTTACACAGAAACAGAAAGATTTCCACTCTGGAGGAGGGTGGTTTTACTTTTTGCATTTTAAAGTCCCAACAACGAAAGGCACATCTAAAAAAATAGTTTGTCTTTTTCACCTGCGAGCGTTGTCGTGTAAACAGGGCCTGAAGAACTTAAGGTTAGGGATGCTCGATATTTGGCTTTTCTGCCGATATCCGATATTCCGATATTGTCCAACCCTTAATTTCCGATACCGATATCACCCGATATCGATATATGCAGCCTTTTTACACCAAAATTCATCACATATCACCTATTATGGAATTAACACATTATGCCTAATTCTATTGTGATGCCCCACTGGATGCATACATAAATGCAACATGGCTTTTCAAATGTAAACACAGTCTGTACAAAATAAGTTATTGAAAAAAGTGCCATTCATTTATTTGTTTGTGTTTTTAGAGAGAATATTTTGCCTCAAACAAAATTACAGACAACATCACAACAAGGAAGATGCATAGCTTCAGTCCAGAGTAGTAATCAAACTTAGTTTTCTTTTTCCAGACTGAGTAACGACAGAGCCGTAACTTGGCAAATAATACAATCAATAAATTAGCAGTTAAGCTCAACATGCTAACCTGTATTGGATCTAACGGATACAGCACCAGAAATTAGCTTCTCGACGTGACTGTAAACAATGCTGTGCAATTCGGGTAAGCACTGGTCTGAGAAATACTTGCGCCTGGGCACGAGATAACGGGGCTCGAGGAACTCCACACGTTTGGTGAATCCGGCATCTTGAACGATAGAAAACGTTTTTTTCTCAGTGTCGGCTGTTGCTTCTTTTCATCACTTTGCTGCACAGATGTAGCGTATAACTCTGCATGATTCTTCTTGAGGTGAGTGATCAAATGTGATGTATTAAAGGAAGACGCCTTATTTCCTCCTCTCATAACGGACGCCTTGCAGTCATTGCAAAGCGCACATATACTGTTAGGAGGTGACACTTGGAAATACTTCCAAACCACGGACATCTCATGCACCGGGAGAGCTGAAGCTTGTTAGCCACGGTTAGCAACCTACGAGTCTAGCGTGTTGTTGTTGTTATACGTCATCAAGCACGCGCCTGTAAACGGCCCGTGTTGCATTCAGGTACACTCGGAAATGCTGAAGCCTACAGAACTAACATCGGTTGTAAAAAACCCGATACCGATAATTCCCGATATTACATTTTTAACTCAATATCGGCCGATAATATCGGTGGGCCGATATTATCGGACATCCCTACTTAAGGTCCCTGGTTGGATCCTGGGTTTCATGCGGTAGAGTGGTTGTGTTTAGGAGGCATATTGCTGTTGTACCATAGCAGTTAGTGTTAACATGAAGTGTTCTTTTTTCTTTGGCGTTTCCACGTCTACCTACATGTTATCACATTCATGTTGGATAAATGTTCCTCCCAATGTATAGAGGACAAAATATTACTTATTCATAGGTAGACTAATAAATCCATAAATAAATGATGCAATGAATACACATTAGATAACACTGAAAATAATATAAATGCAGAGTTAAATGAATATAAATACATGTTGTAATTAATATTTTAAAAAAAACCAATACCTGTCCTTAATGGGTGTTTTCTCACACATTCATGTTGAATGAGTATTGAATGACTATTTCAATTAATAAAATACTAAAAGAGAAATGAATAATTCAATGCATCAAATAAATAAAAACCTGATAAACAAAATTCATGTTTTTTTTTTGTATTATCCTGCTTTAGAGTGAGACTACAGTAGGACCACCAACATACTGACACAGAAGTAAATAAATCTACAAATACAGAAACAAATCTATAAATGCAGAAAAAAATAAATATAAGTAGGAGGGTAGAAATCCCAAACATTGTCCTTTACTGATGACTCAAAGCTCTTTTATTTAAAAAACACGTTTATTATTCATTGATGTAAAGGTCCTGTTTCGACTTCCATACTATTGCACCTTTGTGCTTTGTGGTCACACAGACTGGACATTAATCGTTGGATTGGTGCCGTCTCCTGTTGACAGGTGGAAGTATTCCTCAGCAAGATGTATATTGAACAAAATGTTAGTCTGCTAAGTAAATGTAACATAATAAAGCTGGGTCTGAGAAGTTTAGAAACAATGGTGACAGTGTTGTTTTACTAAACACGTTGCTAGACATTGGGAAAACCTAATATGCCAAGTACAGTAATCCAGGATTGAATTCATTTAACCGTTATTTAACGAAGAATAAACCCCTTTTGATTCAGAATCTCTTTTGCAAGTGGGTCAACATAAGGTACACACCTGAAAACAACAAAACAAACAGTTTAAACAGTTAAAACCGTTTGGCAGATCACATCATTACATTATAATCACCAGCTGCGTTCGATAAGAGGACGTGCATTCAATAGTCAAATAGTTCCTAACTTTAAAATCTTCCATGCTTGGGAGGGGATCCAATTTAAGAAGAGTGTAATTTCTGCCAGGACGAGGGTGAAAATGTTTTAAAGGAACTTTCACAGTCTGCGTACGAGTAACAGCGTACAATATCAATCTACCGAGCCTGAGAATACATCTTTTGGTGTTGACTTTAGGAGTCAAGAGAGAACATAAATAAGAGGGCAAGTCACACAGGATAGTAGCAGCTGCATTAAATTTGGAGTACAGCTCAGGTACAGATCATGTCAACATTACACAGTCACTCACGGAATTATTAAACTCAGAATTGTGGTTTGCCCTCTGATAAAACACAGCCAACTTCAATCACAGCTGCTTAAATAATCAAAACTTCTTCCTAAAGTATTTAATCATAGAATGAATATAATGAAACACTGCTGTGACCTGCAGGCTTACCAAGTGTTTAAACCTCTCCTCTCCCCACTGGAAAAACACAGCTCTACACATTCAGAATGATTACTTGTTGGCCATTGTCAGTCTGTGTGACCAGAAATATCTATACATTTATAATCAATTTATACAGGCTCCTTAAACGTTGCTGGAGCAAAGAATTCTAGGAAACCAGTATCTTTTTCATTTCACAAAGAATGTGCGTGATATCCTTGGTGACGGAACCGCTGAGGCACCGTTCCTTATCATGTAGAGTTGGGGTGTCAAACTCATTTTACTTCATGGGTCACATGCAGCCAGGTTTGATCTCAAGTGTGCCGGACAGGTACAACCACTGCAGCATCTCTTATCCAAACTCTTATCTGCCACAGAGTTTCTCTTCAGGCTCATGTTGGTAAAAAGCCCGTCTCTTGTCTTGGAACAGGATTCTGCAGCCTTCAGCATGTCTTCACAAACTTACCCTCAGAGTTCAGCTTTGATGCTGACGCTATTTTGTTAGATTTAAGTTAGCTAGCTTTCCCAACTGCATCGCTAATCTCTCAGCTACAACTAAAAACAGACTGCTGTTTCCTCAAACCTGTTCAACAAGTCATCTATCTTCTCTGCTCTCAGTTGTCCCGGTAAGTTCTTGTATTTTCTCCGATAGTGGCGCTGAATATTCTTTGAGCACTGAGAGGTGCAGTGGACACACCAATCACACTTCCTGTTTACCTCCAAGACGAGTATTAAGAGGTTAAGTCACCAAACACAATGGCGGCGCTTTGGGGGTATGACACACGCGCAGTAAAATTTGTTCTGCAATTGCCATATGTCTCAATAGGTGGGGCACTATAATAGAAAGAGAGAGAAAAAAAAGCAGCATCCGAACAGCACCTGAGCGGAAACCATCACTTTAATTCTAGCGCCATCTGCTAGAACCCTCCAACAGCGCGGAGGGTGTTTGGTGGCCTCGCCTCCATAGCCTTCTTTACCTCTGTGAAGAAACGGGATCTGGAATATTTCTTGGAAAACAGGTCACTGTGTTCACAAAGACATGTACCTCTGCATGAACAGCAGCCTACACTTAACAGTGTTGTGTCACGTATGCTGTATGTAATCACATTGGATCTATAACAGTTTAGGGTCTGCTACTCTTGTTAGTACAGTGTGACCTCCAAGGGACAAATAGGTATAGCAGTGCATTTATTAAAAAAACGTAATTAATTTCTTGTCTGCAAATTTCACACTTTGCAAAGTCATTCAGTGGACCAGATTGGACCCTCTAGCTGGCTGGTTCTGGCCTGCGAACCATATGTATGACACCCCTGATGTCGAGGAATCCTCCTGTAGTTATTGTGGCTGCAACTCGGCTACTTGCAAGTCAACAGATTTAGTTGGGAACCCTCTTCATGAAAAATAAGGACTTTTCTTTGTTATCTTCAAGCTGCTTTTCTGTAGCTGAATCTCACCTTTGACCTCTCTGGTCCTCTTTGTTTATCTTCTCTTCTCTCTCTACATATGATGCTGCCCCTCTGACAAAAGGAAAAGTGTCTAAGAACATGACCTTACCTGGCTCTAATGACATCTATTGGGAATACTGGAAAATGTAGAGTCCTGCTGAGTTGTTTTATTGCACAGTGCACGTGACGTACAACTTTTTCTGCAGAGGCAGCCAAATGTATTTGACAAAAACTTGGTTGTTAATATTTCTCACTGAAATAAATATTAAACTCTAGCAGCAGACCTACTTATGTCCTGGCAACAAGGCAACTGCACCTGCAAATGATGCTCAAGTACAAATGCTGAAGCTTTTTCTAATATTAACCTAGCAAAGAGAAATCAGAAATAAACAGTCAGGATGTTCTTCTAATAGCATCTAGCACTAACTGTTGTTTTCTTTTCCTGCTGGACAGAGCCATCAACGTGTATGATGTCAGAGTGGATCAGCTGGTCAGCCTGCAGTGTGTCCTGTGGGATGGGGATGAGGTCTAGAGAGCGATATGTCAAACAGTATCCTGAGGACGGCTCGCTCTGCCAGCTCCAAACTGAGGAGACGGAGAAGTGTGTTGTCAACGATGAATGCTGTGAGTCTTTCTAATTGTATTGTTGTGCGCGTTTGGGACTTTGTTTCCCTTGAGAATTTCAAATTAACTAATTAAACCAATTGTATCTTCCATAATGTAGCCAAATCAATGTGAGTTTGCTACTGTTTCATACATGGATCAACAAATTCTCTACCGGGTTTTACTACCATATATGAGTTGTGCTAACCTCTACAGGTGTAATAAGAACACTATCACAGCTTCACTTTATCTGGAGATTTTGGTTTGTAAGCAGTGGTCATATGTTGAAATGTAAAAACTATACAGTTGTATAATCATGAAACATATAGATGTGTGCTTATGGTGTGCTTACAGAAAATGCTAATATTGACCTAAACAACAAAATTAATATTCCCAAATGACTAGAATTCAAACGCAGCATTTTCCTGTATTCTAACTTTGAGACCTTATACTGCTTAGTGGAAAGTAAGTGAGAGCATTTACTCAAGTACCGTATTTTCCACACTATAAGGCGCACCACATTATAAGGCGCACCTTCAATGAATGGCTTATTTTGAAACTTGAGAAATTTGAAGTTTTTTAGGTTCGCCTTATAGTGCGGAAAATACGGTACTTCACTAAGGTAAGATACTAGAGGTACTCGTCAAGTATAACCATTTGATGCTTCTTTGTGCTGCCACTCCACTGCAGTTCAGAGGCAAATACTGCACGTTTTTCCACAGCTATAGTTACTTTTTTTTTAATATACAAAGCACGTGATCAACTTCTCACATAGGATACGTTGCTATATCAAACTACCCAACAGTATATGAAATAGTTAAAATTTTCTCCAGCTGTATCATTGAAATGCTGCTTTTCCTTAAGTAAAAACATTAATTTATGAATTTCCCTTGTAAGGTTATATTTTACCTTTTTTATTCATTTATTTTTATTTTTATTTTTTTATTATTTTATAGTATTTCAACAGTAAATGATTTGTGCGGTATTCATATACAATTATCTACTATTTGTGTAGCACCTCAGGGGTCACAAAGGGCTTGGCACTCAAAGGCAAAAGCAACATGTGAAATACAGACACAATGTAAGAGTAATACATTACAATACACATAAATAAAATTAAAAAGTCAAAGCAATGTTATGTAGGATTTAAAAGAAAACACATGAAACTCAGATTAAATCAGATTTCGAGGAAATATTTGTTTATTTTGTGCAGTATTATTACTATTACTATTATTTAATAGTAGTGACTGACTTGAAAATATTTATTCTCTGATAGCTAAGATTTATAATAATATAAACATTCTCTGAAATGGAGCAATTGATTTGAGTCAACATAAAAAACTAGATGTCTTTGTGTGTGGAACTGACTTATATTTATTTTGTGTTAATGGTATTTTGTCCTTCTCCACAGCACCCAGCAGCTGTGTGGTGACTGAGTGGACTGAGTGGGACCCCTGCAGCGTCACCTGCGGCCTGGGTATGAGAAGACGTGAGCGTATGGTGAAGATGCCTCCTATAGACGGATCAATGTGTAAGACTGAGGTGGCTGAAGTGGAGAAATGCATGATGCCAGAATGCCGTAAGTAATATTTTCTTTCACCTCTATGGTATTGTAGTATTACACGTTACACAAATTAGTTTGCAATTAAATTTGGGTGGTATCTTCATGGTTGAATGCACCCATTGTAAGTTGTTTTGGATAAAGGCCTCAGCCAAATTTCAATTCAGTTGTGATGAATAAGCAAACGGATGAGAAACTCAGAACCAAGCTTTATCACGTAAAGTACAGAGCTTTTTCTTTTTCTTCATGTGATAATTAGTGTGTGTTTGTATACTTGTGCTTGTGTGTGTTTGCAGATACCATCCCCTGCATGCTGTCACCCTGGTCTGACTGGAGTGAGTGCAGTGTGACGTGTGGACGGGGCATGCGAACACGTCAAAGGATGCTGAAGTCTGATCCCGCAGAGTGCAACGAGGAGCTGGAGCAGACAGAGAAGTGCATGCTGCCTGAGTGCCGTAAGTACCTGAAATAAAAAACTGCTGCTCTTCATCCCTAACAGTCATAGAGAGATAAGCCAGAGAGTAACTGTGAATGACTGTACTAACCAAAATGGGCATTTCTGGTGCATTCACCTTCAGTTTAACTTCTTTTCACAAACTGATGGTTATAACCCATCCAATCATCTGACAGCTTGTATTGCTTTGCCCTGATACTTGATACTTTTGTTTTTTATGTATTATTTTTACAATTGTTAATTTAAAGTTCTTTTACTTGATTTATCCCATTTTCAGGTGCATCATTTTGCTTTTTGTGTAGTCATTGGCATCTCTATATTTGTCTCTAATTCTTACTTTCCATTCATAGTAGAACATTATCACTTATCACTTATTTAGTTTGTACTTATTTTATTTCAATTTGCTGCTGAACTGCACGGTGCGTATTGTTGTATATTGTATATACCTACGTTGAACCACAATGTCTGTTGCACTCTGTCACATTTAGTTATTGTTTGATTTATTTTATGTTAGCTTTATTTCTATTTGATTTATGTTTGCTTATTGTTACTCGGACCCTTTACCATCTTTGTATTGAAACTGTTGCACATTAATTTTCCTCAGGATAAATAAAGCTTCTTGAATCTTGAATTGAATCTTGAACACATAGGCTTGTTGCACAAAGTAATGCTGCCTTTAACTCTGTTTGTCAACATTGTTGTTTGAATAAACTTTATTGGAATTGTCAATGGACAAAACTGACAATGGATTTTGGGCTTACTGTCCGTCAGAGTAAGCGTTAAAGTATCAAGTTCTGGCCCTGCACCCTGCCCTGGGTCGATCACTATGCGTTAATGCCCTTCAAGGTTTCGGCAATAAGGAATTAATGGAATACGGGCCCAGAACTGTCACTGAACAATTACTCTGTTTCCCTGAGGATTTGACTAATACGTGGAATAATCATTCCCGTCCCATAAGGGTTATAGCAATGGAAAAAATGTTCACTGATAAAGAAATAGGACAGACCTTTGGTAATAGGAGATATTTCTAGTCCGCACAGCTCACAGAACCCCAGCTACGAGCCATGCTATAACGTTATACTTGCAAGTTTCAAAGTCAATAAAAAGAAGACATGCTAGCTATCCAACCATGTCATTGTCCCCAAATCATTACCAAGATTTTCTCAAACAATTATATTCCATATTTACTGTCGGCTGCAGCCTGAAGTAGTGAATTGAACAGAGAACAGGATGTGAGATAATGTGATATAAAGTCCAGAGGGGCAGTGTAACTTACTTCTTGCACTTCATGTGTCACAGTCTCCATCCTGTGGTGTTCAGAGGTTAAGGCACTGGGAATACAGTCAGTGTTGGAAATTTAATTTTGTACATTTATTTAGAACGATGAACAGACCTTTTCACTGGATCTCCGTAGCAGGTTTCCTATATCACATTTTAATGCAGCAACCTGCAGCCAATTGGAATTGTGTATTCATCCACACAATGGTATAATTGTATACCCTACATACAGTATAATGTAGTTATGTAGTGTGAGTTAACACAGTGTGATTGCACATTGTCCAGAGGAACTGATAAATGATTATAATGCATTCTGGGTAAGATGACTGAATATCTCCATCAACCCTCAGTCTCACAGAAGTTTACGTGAGTTTTCAGTGAAACAGAATGACACTTGGGATCTGTGTCCACATAATGTTTTATTTCTGAACGCCAGCATCTTTTTACAAATGTTCCCAATGAGGAGAGAGCGTATGCAGCCACCTTGAGCATTCAAGGCGCTTCAATGCGCTTCTCCCAGCTTCCGAGTGCTCCACCCAAGCATGTGTTGTTACGTACGTGTTGTAAGCTTGTTGTTAGCTTTTTGTTAGCTGTGTAGCCACCAAGCTAACATAAATGCCTTTGTCACAGAAACAAAATCCACGAGCTGAGCTTTGAGGTGCTGGGCAAAAGCTATACCCAGCGCCCTGCCAAAGCCTATCTGCCCAAAAAAAATCCTTAATGATACGCTTAAAAATGCTTCACGTTGGCCATTCCATTCATTACCTATGGAGGAGGCGGTAGCGCCTAATGTAGCGGCAGCGCCCATGGTAGTGATTCAGATTTGCCTCTCTGCCGCTGCTTTGACCTTGTTGCAGCTGACTTTCAAAAGCCCAACCAATGAGATAGAAGCTTTGAGTGTGACGTTTATGTTTCCTAGGCAACCAGAGAGCGACATCAAATCGGCTAGAAAGAAGGAGGAAAAACGTATTGTTTGTGTCCAACTTTTCCGAACTATTTAAAGTTACATTAAAGTTGTATCATGTTCTGTGGAGAAAACCTAATGCTTGAAGGTAAACATCACACCAGGTTTGTGAATAGGCAGTTTGTGAGCTAACGGTTGTTTTAATACTAACGTTGATTTAGCCGTTAACTTTGTCTCTGTGCCCATCATTGCGGTGAGCCCAGCGCAAAAAGCTTATTATGTGAAGGCCCCTTTAGGAATTATTGTTATTATATTAAGGATTATTACTGAATCAGTCAAACTGAAACACAGCCTCCAGCAGTGTGGTGTCTGTATCAGCTCCCGGGAAGCCGGCAGTGGCTATAGCCGCAGGCAGACGCAGCTGCCCGGGGTACTGTCATAAGCAGGAGCTGGGGTATGCTTCCCCGTTGAATATGATAACGCTGCTTAACACGACACAGCAAAGGTTGGCTCTGACGGGAGCAGCGGGCCACTGCAGGTCCCGTTGATGAGACGACCGGCCACTTCCTGGGAACCAAGCAGCCAACTGCTCAAGGCAGAATTCAGTTGGACTGACTCTGACTTTTAACCTTACTTTGAATCAGAAACTAACCAGTGTAGCACAAAAGCATGGTGAATCATAGATTATTGCATTAATATATCCTAGCCTGCCACTCTTGTCACAGCTTTCCTTGCTCAACCAAATTCACCCGATCTGCTATCTAGAATCGATTTATTTTCCTCAGGTTCCCAGAGGTTAACACAGAATATCATACATTGAATTTTGCAGCTGAATTTGGCCTATTGAATTTGAGCAAGTTGAAAAAATATTTGTTGAATTTTATACATGGAATTTTGTATTTGAATTTGGTATATTGAATATTTCAACGTTAAAAATTTTTGGATTCTGAATTTGTGAACATTGAAATTAAAGGTTAAAAAAATATTTGCCTATAATTCTGACATTGAATTGTCTGCCTCTCCTTTACTGATTCTTTTTCTGACATTTCTTCTTGTTCTTGTTCTTCCTTCCAGCCGTCGACTGCATGGTCTCTGAGTGGTCCGAGTGGTCAGAGTGTAACAAGTCCTGTGGTAAAGGACACACAATTCGAACCCGCATGGTCAAACTGGAGCCACAATTCGGGGGCATCGCTTGTCCCGAGACCATCCAGAGGAAGAAATGCAAGATTCGAAAGTGCCGGAACAAAACGAAGGAGGAGAGAGGAGGTGCAGGTGCAGGAGGAGGAAAAAGAAGGAGACGGGGTAAACAGGGAAGAGATGCAGCGGTTGAGGCGCAGCCAGGTTGGTGGGACTAATCTGTCATATTGTCATTATTATTAAAGCTGTTACATGAGACCAGAATTGAGATCCTGTGGTCTACTGTTTGTCCCAGCAGGTTGCAGGATGCAGCCGTGGACCAGCTGGACAGACTGCACCAAACCATGTGGAGGGGGGATCCAGGAACGTTTCATGATGGTGAAGAAAAGAGCTAAAGGCACTCTGATGGCCAGCTGTAAGGATCGGAAGGAAATCCGTGCCTGTAACGTTCATCCCTGCTAGGGGGCACTACTGAGTTACAAAGGGAGGGAGGGGAGCAGCAGGTAAAATACATGCATTGTGAAAATCTGGGTTTATTTGATGAAGCTGACGATGGGGAACATTTTGTGTACAGGCGGGTGGGGTGAGGGTGAGATGATAGGCTAGTTTAACACTCTGGAAACAGGAAATGAGTTTTGGTAAATAGAGGGGAATGGAGGAGGAATGGAGAAGATGAAAATGTGCTGTTTAGTGAAGCCATTGTAGGTATTTAGTTTACAGGACTGACATTTACTTTAGACCACAATGGAAGTATTAGAGCGTAATGTCTGTGTCCTGCAAGAAAAAATAAAAAACAACAACAGTAGCTTTGCCATTTGGTTTTATTCAGTAGTTTTTTTTTCTCTGGGGTTTGAAATAGGGTTGGGATTAGGATCCCGCTATTTCCCTGGATTTCTCCTATTTTCAGAGTAACATACACACAGAAACCTGGGATTTTTGGCATGTGTCTGCTGACACAAAAATGCTCTCTCCAAACATCATTAATTCAGTTCAACGTAATTAGATGTGCAGGGCAGAGGCTCCCAGAGTGTAGTGGTGTGTTTACGTACACATACATATATCTATCTATTTGCAGGGAGATCTACCATATGCCCATATGACAAGTACAACTTAATAAGAAGCAAATACAAGGCATAATCTCGAAACAGAACAAAAACAGTGGCAATGATGATATTGACAACAGTTAGGAGCTATAGGGAGCCGATCTCTCTGTGGGCCACAGCACCTCAAAGGGTGGGGGATAAGTAATTAGATCCTTTATTCAAGTAAAGAGGCAATAATGCAATATAAAAATACTCCATTACACATAAACGAAAAAATAACATCAGAACATTTTAATGAAAATCCCTGGAAGGTAAGCAGTAGTCCTTTTATAATCATGGACTAACTTTCAAAACTAGTGCCACTAAACTGTCACTTTATCCGAGAAAAGCATAAACAGGCTAAACTGAAACTGATTTTTTTTTTTTTGCAAGACATAGAAATTCTCATACAGAAAGTCTCTGAGGACTTATGGATGTACTGTATATCTACTATCTAACCCACACTTATAATTTACATTACCATGTAAGTACTAAAAACCACTTTCCCTAATAACAGAAACATTTAAATGGAGATGTTTTATACCGTTAAACTAGTCTTTATATACTGTACTGCTGTTTATCTGTTGTTTCAGCTGATGTAGCATTAAACCTGCGATAGCTCTCACTCTGTCAGAAGGTCCTATTTTAGCATGTGCATAGATAATTATGTTTGGTTTGACATTATGCTTTCTCTGCTGTAGATGTTTCAAAACAGATAGCTGAGTGACTGACGACACCAAGTGTCAAGTCTTACACATGTGCAGAGTTCTGGCTGTAAAGAGGTTGTATGGGAAACCTTACAGAGGTTTCTACAGTATTAAAAACTGTAGCATAGCTCAACATACAGTATGACTCAGTATACAGTACAGACTGTTACTGGGGCCTTGGTTACAACACACTTTATTATCATGTATTGTTTTTATTGCACTTTTCATTGTGTTGCCACGATGAGAGTGATCTGTAAAATCTTCTTTATTAATTATCAGATTGTTTTTTTGTGTGTTAATCAGAATGTCATCACCAAAGTCCCACTTTCTTTCGATGTTTTCTTGAGGTTTTTTTGCCATTTTAGTTTACAGGCCTCTTTCTTTATTTCTTTGCCTCTGTGTCACGTGGCTATTTTCTAATAAATCACCTTTACAATAAAAAAAAATGCAAATGTGAAAATCATGACTTCATTTGACTCTTTTTGATCAACAGTTTGGGTTACATCCAGAGCTCAAAAAACCTACTTACCATTGTTTTATCACATTTATACATCAGAGCTTTTTTTGCTAGGAAGAGTTGCTAGGAAACGTGACTTTGGACGACTAATGACATGTTTTAGAAGATGCAGACACAGATTTGTTTGGTGAAAAAAAGGGAGAAACGTTTTTAATCGTGCATAAATATGTTATGCATTTCGGTCGGCCACCCTGAAGAATGAGGGTCTAGGTGATCATGGATTCAAATGCAGATGCATGTGGAAAAACTACTGTCCAGTAGCATTTATTTATTACTTTTTGAGGGAAAAAGATATTACTGCATGACCATTTGAATCTGTAGCCTCCACAGCTTTTTCAGATCTCGTAATGTGCTTCCCATTTCAGTCCACTAGATGGAGATAGAAGATTACAAAAAGCATAGATACTGGGAGCAGCAGAAATATAACTCATACATTGGGTCTTTGTCGTTTAAGCTGATATTTTTTTTCATTTTTTCCTGTTTTGTTTCTGGTTTTTTTTTTGTTTCTTTAGTGATCACTTCACTTTTTCTACCAGTTTGCAGACATGAACATGGACACACATTTAACTGCATTACAAGATGGTTTATTATGCACAAAATGTTTGAGGATGTTTAAAGCTGAAAGATATGCAAGTGAAATGATGGCCAAAATCCAAGCATCAAAGATGGAAATAACCTGACTTTTAGTCCTTAGCGTAGGATCAAGCTCCAAAAACACTCATGTCCCATAATGCAATTCAATAGCTTACATGTCAGACCCTCCTTGCTTAGCCAAGTCTATGTACCCCCCCTGTTTGTAACGCAGGCTTTGGCCTAATCACTTGCACACTTGTGGACTTTGTGGACACGTTCCCAGTAACTCTGTGATTGAGTGTCTGTCCAAATCCACAGTTCATCCAGTCCACAGGTGGCCTCCAGAAGACTTTCCCCAGACTTCACTGAAATAATTACCTACAATATATTG
Organism: Echiichthys vipera; assembly: GCF_963691815.1. Classification (NCBI taxonomy): domain Eukaryota; kingdom Metazoa; phylum Chordata; class Actinopteri; order Perciformes; family Trachinidae; genus Echiichthys; species Echiichthys vipera. The sequence continues at coordinate 27,482,836 of NC_139832.1, read as the reverse complement.
CAATATGGATGCGACGCTGTAGATTTTCTAATTGCCAATTAAAAAGATTTAAACAAACTTATCATGAATGTGTGACACAAGCAATGTATTAAAACATTACTTAAATCATGTAGGTCAGAAATAATTGTAATACAAATCGTGGTTAAGACATATGTAAAAGAACCGGCTGTGAAGATAATCGAAATTAGTTTAATCATTGCAGCTCATCCTATAAAAGCTCCGTTGCAATGACAAATATATAGCCTATATAACTGAAAAACAAGAATAAAGTTCTGGAGTGAACATTTCTACAAAGTGAAACAGACTTAAGGCGTCCATCAGCGGTCTGGGGCGTTTCTATGTGATGGCCTTGGGTGGCCTGGCCTTCGCCGCACTTGAAATCTGATTGGCCACCTCATTCAGAGACCCGTGGGGTCGTCTTTAAAAGGCTATAACATGGTCTAGCTTAAAGTTAGATTGCATATATTGGTATCATTAGAAACAAAATGATCTAAGGAATCCATCGGCACCAACCACTTTATAGAGGCATTGCCATTTTCAAAGGGATCCCTTGACCTCTGACTTCAAGGTATCTGAATGAAAATGGGTTCCATGATTTACACATGATTCTTCCTTTTACAGACATGCCCACTTAATCCAGACAGTTTTGGGCGAAACAACATCCAGTTTTTCTCCTTCAGTAAAAAAAATTGTATTCATGTGTGATGATGTTAGCCCCCAAAGTAGCCATTTTATTGTAGTGGGGCTATTTTTTACCTTGAGCTCACTGTATAAACTGAGCTGTTGTGACCTCTAGAATAATCACAGCCTCATGAAACTTTACAACCACAAGCCAGAGACCTAGGGCATTCAACAAACATTTTCACTATAGATTTACAACTGAGCTCACTAAAGCCTCTGAAAGACAAATAGTTGGTGGGCCCACTAGCGGCCAGTTGGAACTTTAAGAGTTTAGTGTTATGGAAATGTGTGTGTGCACATGCACAAACTACATGCCACCCCTGCATATGTCAGTCCCCCACTTGGGCCACCCAAGTCAAAAAAGTCTGGACACGCCCTTGTCAGCAGCTTTGCATTGTCTTGCCCTCACATATTTGACATGATGACAATGAAGACGTAGATCAGGGGTGGGGCTCCCTGCTCCTGGAGGGCCACTTTCCTGCATGTTTTAGGTTTCTCCCTGCTCTAACACACCTTATTCTAATGCTCTGCCCGTTATCAAGCAGCTGAAGCTTGTCAGGGGTGTAATAATCATTGAACTGATGAGCTTAATTATCATCTGATGTAGAAGTTTAAACTTTAACTGGGGGAAAAGTAACAATTACATTCACTCTTGTTATTCTAACAAAATTATTTTTGTGTACTACTGAAACCCTGTGAGAATGGAACAGAAGAGAGATTGAATGTCTTTAAAGTAACAGTCCTCAAATGTGGGATATCTTTCCATCCCTGAATGCAAGAGTTCTATTTTCTTCTCTTAATATGTAAATAGAATGAACTTGTTGAACCTGAAAACTTTGGCAGCCTGTTTAAGTGATCTGTGCAATACAATGAGACATTAAGTGTTATGAAGTCAGCCCATATATTATGGGTAAAGGATGCTCATGAATAATTCATGCTAGATGAAGTACGATAGCTTTTTATCTGCTAATAATCAATATTGAATGATGTTTTGCAGCAGTTGGGTTGTTGGCACGGTGTTTCAGTGGGAGAAAAGTGAGAGCAACAATAGAGACGCTTTCATATCAAACTAAGATAACTGAGGGAAACTGAAAGGTTTTTATGAGGATGTGTGTCCTGAAGCAGTGTACACTTCAGATATTCATTTCACATTTATAACCCCAGAGACTTATGTTGCTTGACCCAGAAGCACTTTTATTTCAGAGATACTAAGTACAAAACATATTACAATATTATAGGAACATTTTTAGACAGCTAGAATATCTAATGTAAGTCCTCTGCGCAGGAGTACTTTCAGGAAGTGTGTTTTATGAAATTGCACAGTCCCCTTTTAACTTAACTAATAAAAAACAATAATAATAATAATATTTGGAACATCTGTGGTTTAAGTGCTTACAGTGACCATTGTTTGCACCAGTGTTTTATTTATTTATTTTTATTTAAAGAACCTTCTGCAATTAAGCATTTAAACGAAGCATTTAAAGTGGCTCTAAAAGTGTCATGTGAAACCGAGAAATGTAAAGTTATTTCAGCTGGTTTAGCAAATCAAGTCACACTAGCTTTGGAGGTGCTGAGTATTTGTTTACCTTTGGAACTTTGAACTAATTGCTTAATTTTGGGTAAGAATTCCTAGTAAGACACTATTTACAAATGCTTTATAGTTTTGTAAAATACACATGTGATTATTAATGGTTGATAAATAATTCATCAGTGCTTTAATAGAGCATCCACCACCCACACCCTCTTCATTATTTGATTTAAGCGCTCTTACACTTACGATTTCCTTCTTTGCTCCAGACATAATTTCTACAATAAATATGTGGAACACATACTAATAAATCAATTAACAGTGCATTACTTTTTGTATGTACCAAGAGGGAATGTTTTAACCTGTTCAGCTGCTCATGTTAGATTTTAAATGTTATTTGTTATATTTGTTCTTTTATTAGTGAAACACTGTTATATTTGCAGCAATGTTGATAAACTTGCTGTTCCCGATAAATGAATTAATAAAGAAAGAATAAAGGACAGCAAGTTTATTACTTGTCAGCTTACAAAATCAACATTAACACCTGTTAATAAAGGTTCATGTGTTCCTCAGTCTACAAGCCCATTTGCAGCATAAAAGCATAAACGATTCTTTCACTGAAATATTCCATCCAGGTCGGCTGCTCAGAGACTAATCACACACTAATTTGAATCTGGTTGATCTTCTCTTTTTACCCATTATGCGCCTGTTAAGCTAAATCAGTGAACAGTAAAAGTGGGGTCCAATGGGGTAGCACACACATGCAAAAAAAATCACACATGCAACCATAAACATCTCCTGCTTTTTTTCAAATTTCCACCTCCAATTGTTTCCCTGAGATGTCTGCCCTGCTCTGTCCTCAGGACTACTATGACATCCTGAAGGAATACAGCTTCCACTTTATCCAAGAGAAAACATGTTTTTTAAAAGAGTAGTGGATCTGCAGAACTTCTGCACAACCCCGTCATACTTTACCCCACATATTTTTAATAATGAAACTTTGCTACTGTAGACTTGGTGTGGCTCTAAAAAGGATGCATGGATTCACAGTTGGACTGGATTTCTAAAGTGCTACTTTTTCGTGGCAAATGAAACTATCGAACGAGAACAACTAAATGTGCAGATTTTTCAAGCTCAGGACAAGAAAAAATAAATATTTAATGGTTTCGACATTATGGAATATATGCTTAGCTACAACGGCGTATTAGAGCCAAGTATGAAAAAATAAAAAGATTACGGACCCGGGGGAGGGGGGTAATATTTCTAGAAAAAAGTTGCAGATTTATGAGATGAAAGTGGCAAATCTACGAGAAAATAAAGTTGTAGATTTATGAGATTAAAGAGTAGCAAATGCAGGTACATTCCCTGTTGAACTACATCGCTTCAGGATCAACAGAATCCTGAATAGCTGCAGGCTAATATGTCTGCAGCTAACTCTGCAGCAAACTCTGAAATATAGTTTTTTGAATCAAAATCAAATCAAATTAGCTTTATTTATATGGCACTTTTCATACGTTCAGTAGCACAAAGTGCCTTACAGAAAATAAAAGCAGAACAAAACAAAACATAAACAACAAAGAAACACCATTGAAAACCCAAACCTCCCACCCCCACAAGTATACACACAGGGATACACAACTACAAACACACTCACGCGCATACATAGCCATACTCACAGACATACACACACACCCACACACATACACTAGCTGTTGCTGAAGAGACATCGCTGGGCACCAAGACCAGATGTGAGGAAGAATCTACCTTTGGGGGCCGAGCACACTGAAAGGAATCATGGTCCATGACTGCAGGGGGCGCCGCTACAGGGAACCCCCCGATCCAGCCCAGGCAGACAGGAGGCTCCACACCACGGGGCAGAGCTCTCAAGCCAACCAGGCGAGTGTGGTCGGCCCCCTTGAGGAAACACTGGAAAACTGAGGGGCTAAAACAGTAAAATAAGATAAAAGGTATAGTAGCTAAAAAACTGAGGGAATAAAAACCGTCAAAACAATGAAAAATAAACAATAAAACAGGATAAGCTGAAATAAATAATATAAATAATATAAAGTAGAATAATAATAAAAAATGTAAGAAGCATAAAAGGAATTAGAAAGAATTAAACAGGTCATTTAAAAGCCTGATTAAAAAGGTGGGTCTTGAGCCTCTTTTGAAAAACATCAACATTTCCTGAGGTTCTCCGGCAGGCTGTTTCACAATCGGGGGCCATGATAACTGAATGCAGCTGGTGCTGGCCTTTTATTGTGGCATGGATAAAAGGCCATACCGGAAGACCTCAGGGTCAGCGTAGGTTGATAGCGGAATAGTATTGCAGATAAATAAGAAGGCCCGAGACCATTAAGACATTTAAAACTATTAAAAAAGAACCTTAAACTCGATCCTGAAGCGCACAGGGAGCCAATGCAGCGATTTTAAAACTGGTGTAACATGCTCCTGCCTTGAAGTTTTCGAAAGAATTAAAAACTCTACCAGGTCCAATGACATCATGTATAATAAGCCACCTTTGGTAAAGACAGCTGTGGTTTATTTCAGCCAGCAGCTCCTTTATAGCACTTGGCCAAAGATTTTTGGCAATTAATCTTAAAAAAACCATTAGAATAGATACAGACAACTTTTCAACAAGCATACACATGTGGTACTGTTGTCAGGCTACAGAAACAAAGAATAATATTGAGTTGAGAGCTAGCTAATGGATTACACACCACTCAAAGAAAGACTTCCAGTTGAAGACTGGCTAACAATCTTGAGACACTAGATGGCGGTGTTCTGCTCATTCTCCATATTCAACCTTTGATGTTATTTTTTATGAACTCACCCACCCAGCTAAGTGCATCACTACTATCCAAAGTTGACAAAGTTTGCCTACTAGCAATAGTAAGTCACTGCACCCAGCCAAGAAAACATATGGCACATAACTCCATGAGTCATTTTTACATTTTGGTTTATGTTCTGATTAAACAAACATGTTAATTAGTCAGCTTTAGAAGAGGCTGCTGATGAATTTTGTGACCCATATCCAGAGCCAGGCTAGCTGTTTTTCCCTGTATGGTAAGCTAAGCTAACTGCCTCCTAACTCCAGCTCCATACTTAACACACAGACATCTACTGTATGTTGTTATCAAAGTATATTTTAATTCAATTCAATTTTATTTATGGTGCCAAATCATAACAAAAGTTCCCCCATTGAGTACGTTGGCAACGAAAACTTTTCCTTTAACAGGCAGGAACGTCAGACATTCCCAGCTCTGTGGAGGACGGCCATCTGTCTTGACCGGTTGGGGAAGAAGAAAAGAAGAGAGAAAGAGAGAAAAGACGGACAGATGGACAGAGAGAGACAAAGACAAACAGAGACACACCTCCAGAGATCCAAGCAACCACAAAAGTTACGGTAACTATAATAATATCTATAGTAATGTGAATATGACAGAACAGTAGAAACAAGCACAGCTAAGGTGACAGAATATAACAATGATAATAAATATGGTGGCAACCATGATCAATGATGAGTAGCGGTAATAACAGCTGCAATACAGAGAGACATACCACTGATGGTGTGGTATCCAGGAAGTAGCAACTCATTTAAAGGGATACCTTGCCGATTTTAAACAATCTCTGTGTCATCTAACCGTGCATTCACACCGAAAGCGATGGAGGCGATGAAAGCATCAAGCTGCCATTCAAAATCAATGTAAATGATGCGATGACACGCAATGTTGCTTCAGGCGACGCGTTCCGGGCGCTAAGAGCGTTAAGAGCGATGCGATGAAGCGATGATCAAAAATGTGACAAATGTGAGAAAGCGACGCGATACTCGCGTTCCGGGCGATTTAATCATCTCAATCGCTTTTGGTTTGAATGCACGGTTAGAGTTGGCTGTTGTGTTTAGATGAATGCGTTAGGCTTCCCCTCGTGGTGCCAGTGCACACTAGTGCACAGAGCTCTCCGTAGATCTGAATTTCGATCAGAAAAAACATTAGAACGATTAGAGATAGTGCCTCCACTGTGGACGATCAAAATCCAGTTTGCCCCAATGATATTAAAGCTCAGGGGATCACGAGAACATAAATTATCCATTATTCTCTTTCTAGCTGTTTTACACTATTCTGATGCTCCATTTGAATAAAGCTGATAATGACTTGAGAACTTCTTAATGTGGCATGAGATTCACTAAACTACCGGATTCCTCCAGTGTATATCCGTCCTCTGAGTCTGTCTCTCTGTCCTCTTTTACCATAATAACCTCACATTCCTGTGGTCCTGGGGCTAAAGCAATGCTGCCTCTGCATACTTAACTCTATCACCAAGACTTTTCCATGAAATACAAGGAAAATGACCCCTGGGATCAGCAACCCTGAGGAGAGGTCAAAGGAGGCTACAAGATATCAGTAGTTGCACATTTAGGAACATTTTCATCATTCTATACATCGAAGATGTGTAAAGAAAATGAGAGAGAGGGATTATAAAATGGAGAGACCTGTGCCCACCCCTTAAACAACTTCTTAAAGAGACATATTTAAAGGGAACGTTTTATGATGCTTTTAGGATAAATTATGGGGTCCTGAACTTAGAATATAGTCTATATTGGCAATATGGCAATAATTAAATAATATTTTTTATGACCTTATTGCTGCGCGAGCTGGGCCTGCCAATAGCAAAAAAGGCTGCTATGAGACGTGGCGCAGCGCTAAAGCTAATTAGCAGCAAGATGTCTCCATTCTCTGCAGACGACTACCATAAATTCTCCAGAAGATTGCAGTACTGAACACTAAAATCCACAGATTAGAAATGAATGTGGAAGTGAATGGACAATGAAAACGATATCACTTTACCATGGACTTAAAACAGTGGACAAAATAATGCTAAATCACGGCTAATTAGCACTACAAAGAAACAGGAGGACTGTGTAGAAGGTAACAAGTTATCGCTTGAACTCTCTTGGTGCTAAGCCTAAGAGCAAATCACCTCCCTTGGGTATGTGAGGGAGATTAACAGGCACATCCCTGTGCAGTGAGATTTGTGATGCGACCGGCTGGCCTGCTCTACCATCCTTGAATAATGCCTCATCAACCCCTGCTCCTGGCAGGAAAGAGCCCGGATCGCTGCCAGAGGGAGGAATAACAACAAACCTCCCCAACAACAAGGATCCTGGATCGCCGTCTGACCACCTGGAACATTTTTCATCTGCTCACAAGGAGGTAGGAGCTGAAAACATCTCAGAAAGTAAAAGGCCACAGCGAAAGCTAATAACTGGGCCTTGTGGGTGACTCTGCTATGAGAAACTTTTGTAGTGACAACACCAAAGTTCTATGTTTCCCCAAGGACATGGCATCAGACATGAGAGAAAAAAATCATTGATATCATGACTGAGCACCCAGCGGTGAAACGCATTATATTGCATATTGGGTCAAATGATGTTGTGAAACAGCAGCCTCTGCTGCCGGTCAGAA